>NC_054471.1:48833941-49143848 GCF_017639515.1 Carcharodon carcharias | reverse complement strand
TAGGGAAAGTACAGCTCGATACGTGGATAGGGAAAGTAGAGTTCGATACCGGGATAGGGAAAGTAGAGCTCGATACGCGGATAGGGAAAGTAGAGCTCGATATGGGGATAGGGAAAGTAGAGCTCGATATGGTGATAGGGAAAGTAGGGCTCAATACGCGGATAGGGAAAGTAGAGCTCGATAGGGTGATAGGGAAAGCAGAGCTCGATACGTGGATAGGGAAAGTAGAGCTTGGGACAGGGATAGGGAAAGTAGAGCTCGAGATGCGGATAGGGAAAGTAGAGCCCGATACACGGATAGGTAAAGTAGAGCTCGATAGGCGGATAGGGAAATTACAGCTCGATACGTGGATAGGGAAAGTAGAGTTCGATACCGGGATACTGAAAGTAGAGCTCGATACGCGGATAGGGAAAGTAGAGCTCGATATGGGGATAGGGAAAGTTGAGCTCGATATGGGTATAGGGAAAGTAGAGCTCGATACGCAGATAGGGGAAGTAGAGCGCGGTACGCAGATAGGGAAATTAGAGTTCGATACGGGGATAGGGAAAGTAGAGCATGATTTTGGGCTAGGGAAAGTAGAGCTCGATACGGGGATAGAGAAAGTAGAGCATGATATAGGGCTAGGGAGAGTAGAGCTCGATACGGGGAGAGGGAAAGTAGACCTCAATACATGGATAGGAAAATTAGAACTCAATGCGCGGATAGGGAAAGTAGAGCTCGATACGTGAATAGGGAAAGAAGAGCTCAATACGCAGATAGGGAAATTAGAGCTCGATACGCGGATAGGGAAAGTAGAGCTCAATACGCAGAAAGGGAAATAAGAGCTCGAGATGTGGATACAGAAAATATAGCTCAATATATGAAAATGGAAAGTAGAGCTCAATACACAGAGAGGGAAATTGGAGCATGATACGCAGATAGGGAATGTAGAGCTCGATACGGGGGTAGGGAAAGTAGAGCTCGAGATGTGGATAGAGAAAGTAGAGCTCGAGATGCGGGTAGGGAAAGTAGAGCTCGCAATGCGGATAAGGAAAGTAGAGCTCGATACGGGGATAGGGAAATTAGATCTTAATATGCAAACAGGGAAGTACAGCTCGATACACGCATAGGGAAAGTAGAGCTCGATACACAGATAGGGAAAGTAGAGCTCGAGAAAAGAATGGGAAAGTAGAGCTCGATATGGTAATAGGGAAAGTAGAGCTCGATACGCGGATAGGAAAAGTAGGGCTCGAGACACGGATAGGGAAAGTAGAGCTCGATATGGTGATAGGGAAAGTAGAGCTCAATACGCGGATAGGGAAAGTAGAGCTCTATAGGGTGATAGGGAAAGTAGAGCTCGATACGTGAATAGGGAAAGTAGAGCTTGGGACAGGGATAGGGAAAGTAGAGCTCGAGATGCGGATAGGGAAAGTAGCGCTCGATACACGGATAGGGAAAGTAGAGTTCGATACCGGGATAGGGAAAATAGAGCTCGATACGCAGATAGGGATAGTAGAGCTTGAGATGTGGGTAGGGAATATAGAGCTCGAGATGTGGATAGGGAAAGTAGAGCTTAATACGGGAATAGGGAAAGTAGAGCTCGATACGCGGATAGGAAAAGTAGGGCTCGAGACACGGATAGGGAAAGTAGAGCTCGATATGGTAATAGGGAAAGTAGAGCTCGATACGCGGATAGGAAAAGTAGGGCTCGAGACACGGATAGGGAAAGTAGAGCTCGATATGGTGATAGGGAAAGTAGAGCTCAATACGCGGATAGGGAAAGTAGAGCTCGATAGGGTGATAGGGAAAGTAGAGCTCGATACGTGAATAGGGAAAGTAGAGCTTGGGACAGGGATAGGGAAAGTAGAGCTCGAGATGCGGATAGGGAAAGTAGCGCTCGATACACGGATAGGGAAAGTAGAGCTCGATAGGCGGAAAATGGAAAGTACAGCTCGATACGCGGATAGGGAAAGTAGAGTTCGATACCGGGATAGGGAAAGTAGAGCTCGATACGCGGATAGGGAAAGTAGAGCTCGATATGGGGATAGGGAAAGTAGAGCTCGATATGGGGATAGGGAATGTAGAGCTCGATACGCAGATAGGGAAAGTAGAGCGCGATACGCAGATAGGGAAATTAGAGTTCGATACGGGGATAGGGAAAGTAGAGCATGATTTTGGGCTAGGGAAAGTAGAGCTCGATACGGGGATAGGGAAAGTAGAGCATGATATAGGGCTAGGGAGAGTAGAGCTCGATACGGGGAGAGGGAAAGTAGAGCTCAATACATGGATAGGAAAATTAGAACTCAATGCGCGGATAGGGAAAGTAGAGCTCGATACGTGAATAGGAAAAGTAGAGCTCGAGACACTGATAGGGAAAGTAGAGCTTGATATGGGGATAGGGAAAGTAGAGCTCGATACGCGCATAGGGAAAGTAGAGTGATACACAGATAGGGAAAGTAGAGCTCGATATGTGGACAGCTAAAATAGAGCTCGATACGCAGATAGGGATAGTAGAGCTTGAGATGTGGGTAGGGAATATAGAGCTCGAGATGCGGATAGGGAAAGTAGAGCTTAATACGGGAATAGGGAAAGTAGAGCTCGATACGTGGATAGGAAAAGTAGGGCTCGAGACACGGATAGGGAAAGTAGAGCTCGATATGGTGATAGGGAAAGTAGGGCTCAATACGCGGATAGGGAAAGTAGAGCTCGATATGGTGATAGGGAAAGCAGAGCTCGATACGTGGATAGGGAAAGTAGAGCTTGGGACAGGGATAGGGAAAGTAGAGCTCGAGATGCGGATAGGGAAAGTAGAGCCCGATACACGGATAGGGAAAGTAGAGCTCGATAGGCGGATATGGAAAGTACAGCTCGATACGTGAATAGGGAAAGTAGAGTTCGATACCGGGATAGGGAAAGTAGAGCTCTATACGCGGATAGGGAAAGTAGAGCTCGATATGGGGATAGGGAAAGTAGAGCTCGATATGGTGATAGGGAAAGTAGGGCTCAATACGCGGATAGGGAAAGTAGATCTTGATAGGGTGATAGGGAAAGCAGAGCTCGATACGTGGATAGGGAAAGTAGAGCTTGGGACAGGGATAGGGAAAGTAGAGCTCGAGATGCGGATAGGGAAAGTAGAGCCCGATACACGGATAGGTAAAGTAGAGCTCGATAGGCGGATAGGGAAATTACAGCTCGATACGTTAATAGGGAAAGTAGAGTTCGATACCGGGATAGTGAAAGTAGAGCTCGATACGCGGATAGGGAAAGTAGAGCTCGATATGGGGATAGGGAAAGTTGAGCTCGATATGGGAATAGGGAAAGTAGAGCTCGATACGCAGATAGGGGAAGTAGAGCGCGGTACGCAGATAGGGAAATTAGAGTTCGATACGGGGATAGGGAAAGTAGAGCATGATTTTGGGCTAGGGAAAGTAGAGCTCGATACGGGGATAGAGAAAGTAGAGCATGATATAGGGCTAGGGAGAGTAGAGCTCGATACGGGGAGAGGGAAAGTAGACCTCAATACATGGATAGGAAAATTAGAACTCAATGCGCGGATAGGGAAAGTAGAGCTCGATACGTGAATAGGGAAAGAAGAGCTCAATACGCAGATAGGGAAATTAGAGCTCGATACGCGGATAGGGAAAGTAGAGCTCAATACGCAGAAAGGGAAATAAGAGCTCGAGATGTGGATAGAGAAAATAGAGCTCAATATATGAAAATGGAAAGTAGTGCTCAATACACAGAGAGGGAAATTGGAGCACGATACGCAGATAGGGAATGTAGAGCTCGATACGGGGGTAGGGAAAGTAGAGCTCGAGATGTGGATAGAGAAAGTAGAGCTCGAGATGCGGGTAGGGAAAGTAGAGCTCGCAATGCGGATAAGGAAAGTAGAGCTCGATACGGGGATAGGGAAATTAGATCTTAATATGCAAACAGGGAAGTACAGCTCGATACACGCATAGGGAAAGTAGAGCTCGATACACAGATAGGGAAAGTAGCGCTCGAGAAAAGGATGGGAAAGTAGAGCTCAATACGGGGATAGGGAAAGTAGAGCTCGAGATGCGGTTAGGGAAAATAGAGCTCGAGATGCGGATAGGGAAAGTAGAGCCCGATACACGGATAGGGAAAGTAGAGCTCGATAGGCGGATAGGGAAAGTACAGCTCGATACGTGGATAGGGAAAGTAGAGTTCGATACCGGGATAGGGAAAGTAGAGCTCGATACGCGGATAGGGAAAGTAGAGCTCGATATGGGGATAGGGAAAGTAGAGCTCGATATGGTGATAGGGAAAGTAGGGCTCAATACGCGGATAGGGAAAGTAGAGCTCGATAGGGTGATAGGGAAAGCAGAGCTCGATACGTGGATAGGGAAAGTAGAGCTTGGGACAGGGATAGGGAAAGTAGAGCTCGAGATGCGGATAGGGAAAGTAGAGCCCGATACACGGATAGGTAAAGTAGAGCTCGATAGGCGGATAGGGAAATTACAGCTCGATACGTGGATAGGGAAAGTAGAGTTCGATACCGGGATAGTGAAAGTAGAGCTCGAAACGCGGATAGGGAAAGTAGAGCTCGATATGGGGATAGGGAAAGTTGAGCTCGATATGGGAATAGGGAAAGTAGAGCTCGATACGCAGATAGGGGAAGTAGAGCGCGGTACGCAGATAGGGAAATTAGAGTTCGATACGGGGATAGGGAAAGTGGAGCATGATTTTGGGCTAGGGAAAGTAGAGCTCGATACGGGGATAGAGAAAGTAGAGCATGATATAGGGCTAGGGAGAGTAGAGCTCGATACGGGGAGAGGGAAAGTAGACCTCAATACATGGATAGGAAAATTAGAACTCAATGCGCGGATAGGGAAAGTAGAGCTCGATACGTGAATAGGGAAAGAAGAGCTCAATACGCAGATAGGGAAATTAGAGCTCGATACGCGGATAGGGAAAGTAGAGCTCAATACGCAGAAAGGGAAATAAGAGCTCGAGATGTGGATAGAGAAAATAGAGCTCAATATATGAAAATGGAAAGTAGAGCTCAATACACAGAGAGGGAAATTGGAGCACGATACGCAGATAGGGAATGTAGAGCTCGATACGGGGGTAGGGAAAGTAGAGCTCGAGATGTGGATAGAGAAAGTAGAGCTCGAGATGCGGGTAGGGAAAGTAGAGCTCGCAATGCGGATAAGGAAAGTAGAGCTCGATACGGGGATAGGGAAATTAGATCTTAATATGCAAACAGGGAAGTACAGCTCGATACACGCATAGGGAAAGTAGAGCTCGATACACAGATAGGGAAAGTAGAGCTCGAGAAAAGAATGGGAAAGTAGAGATCGCTATGGTAATAGGGAAAGTAGAGCTCGATACGCGGATAGGAAAAGTAGGGCTCGAGACACGGATAGGGAAAGTAGAGCTCGATATGGTGATAGGGAAAGTAGAGCTCAATACGCGGATAGGGAAAGTAGAGCTCTATAGGGTGATAGGGAAAGTAGAGCTCGATACGTGAATAGGGAAAGTAGAGCTTGGGACAGGGATAGGGAAAGTAGAGCTCGAGATGCGGATAGGGAAAGTAGCGCTCGATACACGGATAGGGAAAGTAGAGTTCGATACCGGGATAGGGAAAATAGAGCTCGATACGCAGATAGGGATAGTAGAGCTTGAGATGTGGGTAGGGAATATAGAGCTCGAGATGCGGATAGGGAAAGTAGAGCTTAATACGGGAATAGGGAAAGTAGAGCTCGATACGCGGATAGGAAAAGTAGGGCTCGAGACACGGATAGGGAAAGTAGAGCTCGATATGGTAATAGGGAAAGTAGAGCTCGACACGCGGATAGGAAAAGTAGGGCTCGAGACACGGATAGGGAAAGTAGAGCTCGATATGGTGATAGGGAAAGTAGAGCTCAATACGCGGATAGGGAAAGTAGAGCTCGATAGGGTGATAGGGAAAGTAGAGCTCGATACGTGAATAGGGAAAGTAGAGCTTGGGACAGGGATAGGGAAAGTAGAGCTCGAGATGCGGATAGGGAAAGTAGCGCTCGATACACGGATAGGGAAAGTAGAGCTCGATAGGCGGAAAATGGAAAGTACAGCTCGATACGCGGATAGGGAAAGTAGAGTTCGATACCGGGATAGGGAAAGTAGAGCTCGATACGCGGATAGGGAAAGTAGAGCTCGATATGGGGATAGGGAAAGTAGAGCTCGATATGGGGATAGGGAATGCAGAGCTCGATACGCAGATAGGGAAAGTAGAGCGCGATACCCAGATAGGGAAATTAGAGCTCGATACGGGGATAGGGAAAGTAGAGCATGATTTTGGGCTAGGGAAAGTAGAGCTCGATACGGGGATAGGGAAAGTAGAGCATGATATAGGGCTAGGGAGAGTAGAGCTCGATACGGGGAGAGGGAACGTAGAGCTCAATACATGGATAGGAAAATTAGAACTCAATGCGCGGATAGGGAAAGTAGAGCTCGATACGTGAATAGGAAAAGTAGAGCTCGAGACACGGATAGGGAAAGTAGAGCTTGATATGGGGATAGGGAAAGTAGAGCTCGATACGCGCATAGGGAAAGTAGAGTGATACACAGATAGGGAAAGTAGAGCTCGATATGTGGACCGGGAAAATAGAGCTCGATACGCAGATAGGGATAGTAGAGCTTGAGATGTGGGTAGGGAATATAGAGCTCGAGATGCGGATAGGGAAAGTAGAGCTTAATACGGGAATAGGGAAAGTAGAGCTCGATACGCGGATAGGAAAAGTAGGGCTCGAGACACGGATAGGGAAAGTAGAGCTCGATATGGTGATAGGGAAAGTAGGGCTCAATACGCGGATAGGGAAAGTAGAGCTCGATATGGTGATAGGGAAAGCAGAGCTCGATACGTGGATAGGGAAAGTAGAGCTTGGGACAGGGATAGGGAAAGTAGAGCTCGAGATGCGGTTAGGGAAAGTAGAGCCCGATACACGGATAGGGAAAGTAGAGCTCGATAGGCGGATATGGAAAGTACAGCTCGATACGTGAATAGGGAAAGTAGAGTTCGATACCGGGATAGGGAAAGTAGAGCTCGATACGCGGATAGGGAAAGTAGAGCTCGATATGGGGATAGGGAAATTAGAGCTCGATATGGTGATAGGGAAAGTAGGGCTCAATACGCGGATAGGGAAAGTAGAGCTCGATAGGGTGATAGGGAAAGCAGAGCTCGATACGTGGATAGGGAAAGTAGAGCTTGGGACAGGGATAGGGAAAGTAGAGCTCGAGATGCGGATAGGGAAAGTAGAGCCCGATACACGGATAGGTAAAGTAGAGCTCGATAGGCGGATAGGGAAATTACAGCTCGATACGTGGATAGGGAAAGTAGAGTTCGATACCGGGATAGTGAAAGTAGAGCTCGATACGCGGATAGGGAAAGTAGAGCTCGATATGGGGATAGGGAAAGTTGAGCTCGATATGGGAATAGGGAAAGTAGAGCTCGATACGCAGATAGGGGAAGTAGAGCGCGGTACGCAGATAGGGAAATTAGAGTTCGATACGGGGATAGGGAAAGTAGAGCATGATTTTGGGCTAGGGAAAGTAGAGCTCGATACGGGGATAGAGAAAGTAGAGCATGATATAGGGCTAGGGAGAGTAGAGCTCGATACGGGGAGAGGGAAAGTAGACCTCAATACATGGATAGGAAAATTAGAACTCAATGCGCGGATAGGGAAAGTAGAGCTCGATACGTGAATAGGGAAAGAAGAGCTCAATACGCAGATAGGGAAATTAGAGCTCGATACGCGGATAGGGAAAGTAGAGCTCAATACGCAGAAAGGGAAATAAGAGCTCGAGATGTGGATAGAGAAAATAGAGCTCAATATATGAAAATGGAAAGTAGTGCTCAATACACAGAGAGGGAAATTGGAGCACGATACGCAGATAGGGAATGTAGAGCTCGATACGGGGGTAGGGAAAGTAGAGCTCGAGATGTGGATAGAGAAAGTAGAGCTCGAGATGCGGGTAGGGAAAGTAGAGCTCGCAATGCGGATAAGGAAAGTAGAGCTCGATACGGGGATAGGGAAATTAGATCTTAATATGCAAACAGGGAAGTACAGCTCGATACACGCATAGGGAAAGTAGAGCTCGATACACAGATAGGGAAAGTAGCGCTCGAGAAAAGGATGGGAAAGTAGAGCTCAATACGGGGATAGGGAAAGTAGAGCTCGAGATGCGGTTAGGGAAAATAGAGCTCGAGATGCGGATAGGGAAAGTAGAGCTCGATATGGAGATAGGGAAATTAGAGCTGAATACGAGGATAGGGAAAGTAGAGCTCGAGATGCGGTTAGGGAAAATAGAGCTCGAGATGCGGACAGGGAATGAAGAGCTCAATACGGGGATAGGGAAAGTAGAGCTCGATAAGCGGATAGGAAAAGTAGAGCTCGAGACACGGATAGGGAAAGTAGAGCTCGATATGGGGATAGGGAAAGTAGAGCTCGATACACGGATTTGGAAAGAAGAGCTTGTTACACAGATAGGGAAAGTAGAGCTCGATATGCGGATAGGGAAAGTAGAGCTCAATACGGGGATAGGGAAAGTGGAACTCGATACGCGGATAGGGAAAGTAGAGCATGGGACAGGGATAGGGAAAGTAGTGCACGAGATGCGGATAGGGAAATTAGAGCTCGATACACATATAGGGAAAGTAGAGCTTGATACGCGGATAAGGAAAGTAGAGCTCAATATGCGGATAGGGAAAGTAGAGCGCGATATGCGGATAGGGAAAGTAGAGCTCAATATGGTGACAGGGAAAGTAGAGCTCGATATGCAGATAGGGAAATTAGAGCTCGATACGCGGATTGGGAAAGTAGAGCTCGATAGGGGGATAGGGAGAGTAGAACTCGATATGCGGATAGGGAAAGTAGAGCTTGATATGAGGATAGTGAAAGAAGACTTCGATATGGGGCTAGGGAAAGTAGAGCTCGATACGCGGATAGGGAAAGTAGAGCTCGATATGGGGCTAGGGAAAGTAGAGCTCGATACGCAGATAGGGAAAGTAGAGCTTGAGATGTCGGTAGGGAAAATAGAGCTCGAGATGCGGATAGGGAAAGTGGAGCTCAATACGGGGATAGGGAAAGTAGAGCGCGATAAGCGGATCGGAAAAGTAGAGCTCGAGACATGGATAGCAAAAGTAGAGCTTGGGACAGGGATAGGGAAAGTAGAGCTCGACACGCGGATTGGGAAAGTAGAGTTCGATACATGGATAGGGAAAGTAGAGCTCGATACGCGGATAGGGAAAGTAGAGCTCGATACGCGGAGAGGGAAATTAGAGCTCGATACGCGGATAGGGAAAGTAAAGCTCAATTTGGGGCTAGGGAAATTAGAGCTCGATAAGCAGATAGGGAAAGTAGAGCTTGAGATGTGGTTAGGGAAAATAGAGCTCGAGTAGCAGATAGGGAAAGTCGAGCTCAATACGGGGATAGGAAAAGTAGAGCTCGATACGTGGATAGGAAAAGTAGAGCTCGAGACACGGATAGGGAAAGTAGAGCTTGATATGGGGATAGGGAAAGTAGAGCTCGATACGCGCATAGGGAAAGTAGAGTGATACACAGATAGGGAAAGTAGAGCTCGATATGTGGATAGGGAAAATAGAGCTCGATACGCGGATAGGAAAAGTAGAGCTCGAGACACGGATAGGGAAAGTAGAGCTTGATATGGTGATAGGGAAAGTAGAGCTCAATACGTTGGTAGGGAAAGTAGAGCTCGATAGGGTGATAGGGAAAGTAGAGCTCGATACATGGATAGGGAAAGTAGAGCTCGAGATGCGGATAGGGAAAGTAGAGTTCGATACCGGGATAGGGAAAGTAGAGCTCGATACGCGGATAGGGAAAGTAGAGCTCGATACGCGGATAGGGAAAGTAGAGCTCAATACGCAGAAAGGGAAATAAGAGCTCGAGATGTGGATAGAGAAAATAGAGCTCAATATATGAAAATGGAAAGTAGAGCTCAATACACAGAGAGGGAAATTGGAGCACGATACGCAGATAGGGAATGTAGAGCTCGATACAGGGGTAGGGAAAGTAGAGCTCGAGATGTGGATAGAGAAAGTAGAGCTCGAGATGCGGGTAGGGAAAGTAGAGCTCGCAATGCGGATAAGGAAAGTAGAGCTCGATACGGGGATAGGGAAATTAGATCTTAATATGCAAACAGGGAAGTACAGCTCGATACACGCATAGGGAAAGTAGAGCTCGATACACAGATAGGGAAAGTAGAGCTCGATACGCGGATAGGAAAAGTAGGGCTCGAGACACGGATAGGGAAAGTAGAGCTCGATATGGTGATAGGGAAAGTAGAGCTCAATACGCGGATAGGGAAAGTAGAGCTCTATAGGGTGATAGGGAAAGTAGAGCTCGATACGTGAATAGGAAAAGTAGAGCTTGGGACAGGGATAGGGAAAGTAGAGCTCAAGATGCGGATAGGGAAAGTAGCGCTCGATACACGGATAGGGAAAGTAGAGTTCGATACCGGGATAGGGAAAATAGAGCTCGATACGCAGATAGGGATAGTAGAGCTTGAGATGTGGGTAGGGAATATAGAGCTCGAGATGCGGATAGGGAAAGTAGAGCTTAATACGGGAAAAGGGAAAGTAGAGCTCGATACGCGGATAGGAAAAGTAGGGCTCGAGACACGGATAGGGAAAGTAGAGCTCGATATGGTAATAGTGAAAGTAGAGCTCGATACGCGGATAGGAAAAGTAGGGCTCGAGACACGGATAGGGAAAGTAGAGCTCGATATGGTGATAGGGAAAGTAGAGCTCAATACGCGGATAGGGAAAGTAGAGCTCGATAGGGTGATAGGGAAAGTAGAGCTCGATACGTGAATAGGGAAAGTAGAGCTTGGGACAGGGATAGGGAAAGTAGAGCTCGAGATGCGGATAGGGAAAGTAGCGCTCGATACACGGATAGGGAAAGTAGAGCTCGATAGGCGGAAAATGGAAAGTACAGCTCGATACGCGGATAGGGAAAGTAGAGTTCGATACCGGGATAGGGAAAGTAGAGCTCGATACGCGGATAGGGAAAGTAGAGCTCGATATGGGGATAGGGAAAGTAGAGCTCGATATGGGGATAGGGAATGTAGAGCTCGATACGCAGATAGGGAAAGTAGAGCGCGATACGCAGATAGGGAAATTAGAGCTCGATACGGGGATAGGGAAAGTAGAGCATGATTTTGGGCTAGGGAAAGTAGAGCTCGATACGGGGATAGGGAAAGTAGAGCATGATATAGGGCTAGGGAGAGTAGAGCTCGATACGGGGAGAGGGAAAGTAGAGCTCAATACATGGATAGGAAAATTAGAACTCAATGCGCGGATAGGGAAAGTAGAGCTCGATACGTGAATAGGAAAAGTAGAGCTCGAGACACGGATAGGGAAAGTAGAGCTTGATATGGGGATAGGGAAAGTAGAGCTCGATACGCGCATAGGGAAAGTAGAGTGATACACAGATAGGGAAAGTAGAGCTCGATATGTGGACAGGGAAAATAGAGCTCGATACGCAGATAGGGATAGTAGAGCTTGAGATGTGGGTAGGGAATATAGAGCTCGAGATGCGGATAGGGAAAGTAGAGCTTAATACGGGAATAGGGAAAGTAGAGCTCGATACGCGGATAGGAAAAGTAGGGCTCGAGACACGGATAGGGAAAGTAGAGCTCGATGTGGTGATAGGGAAAGTAGGGCTCAATACGCGGATAGGGAAAGTAGAGCTCGATATGGTGAAAGGGAAAGCAGAGCTCGATACGTGGATAGGGAAAGTAGAGCTTGGGACAGGGATAGGGAAAGTAGAGCTCGAGATGCGGATAGGGAAAGTAGAGCCCGATACACGGATAGGGAAAGTAGAGCTCGATAGGCGGATATGGAAAGTACAGCTCGATACGTGAATAGGGAAAGTAGAGTTCGATACCGGGATAGGGAAAGTAGAGCTCGATACGCGGATAGGGAAAGTAGAGCTCGATATGGGGATAGGGAAAGTAGAGCTCGATATGGTGATAGGGAAAGTAGGGCTCAATACGTGGATAGGGAAAGTAGAGCTCGATAGGGTGATAGGGAAAGCAGAGCTCGATACGTGGATAGGGAAAGTAGAGCTTGGGATAGGGATAGGGAAAGTAGAGCTCGAGATGTGGATAGGGAAAGTAGAGCCCGATACACGGATAGGTAAAGTAGAGCTCGATAGGCGGATAGGGAAATTACAGCTCGATACGTGGATAGGGAAAGTAGAGTTCGATACCGGGATAGTGAAAGTAGAGCTCGATACGCGGATAGGGAAAGTAGAGCTCGATATGGGGATAGGGAAAGTTGAGCTCGATATGGGAATAGGGAAAGTAGAGCTCGATACGCAGATAGGGGAAGTAGAGCGCGGTACGCAGAGAGGGAAATTAGAGTTCGATACGGGGATAGGGAAAGTAGAGCATGATTTTGGGCTAGGGAAAGTAGAGCTCGATACGGGGATAGAGAAAGTAGAGCATGATATAGGGCTAGGGAGAGTAGAGCTCGATACGGGGAGAGGGAAAGTAGACCTCAATACATGGATAGGAAAATTAGAACTCAATGCGCGGATAGGGAAAGTAGAGCTCGATACGTGAATAGGGAAAGAAGAGCTCAATACGCAGATAGGGAAATTAGAGCTCGATACGCGGATAGGGAAAGTAGAGCTCAATACGCAGAAAGGGAAATAAGAGCTCGAGATGTGGATAGAGAAAATAGAGCTCAATATATGAAAATGGAAAGTAGTGCTCAATACACAGAGAGGGAAATTGGAGCACGATACGCAGATAGGGAATGTAGAGCTCGATACGGGGGTAGGGAAAGTAGAGCTCGAGATGTGGATAGAGAAAGTAGAGCTCGAGATGCGGGTAGGGAAAGTAGAGCTCGCAATGCGGATAAGGAAAGTAGAGCTCGATACGGGGATAGGGAAATTAGATCTTAATATGCAAACAGGGAAGTACAGCTCGATACACGCATAGGGAAAGTAGAGCTCGATACACAGATAGGGAAAGTAGCGCTCGAGAAAAGGATGGGAAAGTAGAGCTCAATACGGGGATAGGGAAAGTAGAGCTCGAGATGCGGTTAGGGAAAATAGAGCTCGAGATGCGGATAGGGAAAGTAGAGCTCGATATGGAGATAGGGAAATTAGAGCTGAATACGAGGATAGGGAAAGTAGAGCTCGAGATGCGGTTAGGGAAAATAGAGCTCGAGATGCGGACAGGGAATGAAGAGCTCAATACGGGGATAGGGAAAGTAGAGCTCGATAAGCGGATAGGAAAAGTAGAGCTCGAGACACGGATAGGGAAAGTAGAGCTCGATATGGGGATAGGGAAAGTAGAGCTCGATACACGGATTTGGAAAGAAGAGCTTGTTACACAGATAGGGAAAGTAGAGCTCGATATGCGGATAGGGAAAGTAGAGCTCAATACGGGGATAGGGAAAGTGGAACTCGATACGCGGATAGGGAAAGTAGAGCATGGGACAGGGATAGGGAAAGTAGAGCACGAGATGCGGATAGGGAAATTAGAGCTCGATACACATATAGGGAAAGTAGAGCTTGATACGCGGATAAGGAAAGTAGAGCTCAATATGCGGATAGGGAAAGTAGAGCGCGATATGCGGATAGGGAAAGTAGAGCTCAATATGGTGACAGGGAAAGTAGAGCTCGATATGCAGATAGGGAAATTAGAGCTCGATACGCGGATTGGGAAAGTAGAGCTCGATAGGGGGATAGGGAGAGTAGAGCTCGATATGCGGATAGGGAAAGTAGAGCTTGATATGAGGATAGTGAAAGAAGACTTCGATATGGGGCTAGGGAAAGTAGAGCTCGATACGCGGATAGGGAAAGTAGAGCTCGATATGGGGCTAGGGAAAGTAGAGCTCGATACGCAGATAGGGAAAGTAGAGCTTGAGATGTCGGTAGGGAAAATAGAGCTCGAGATGCGGATAGGGAAAGTGGAGCTCAATATGGGGATAGGGAAAGTAGAGCGCGATAAGCGGATCGGAAAAGTAGAGCTCGAGACATGGATAGCAAAAGTAGAGCTTGGGACAGGGATAGGGAAAGTAGAGCTCGACACGCGGATTGGGAAAGTAGAGTTCGATACATGGATAGGGAAAGTAGAGCTCGATACGCGGATAGGGAAAGTAGAGCTCGATACGCGGAGAGGGAAATTAGAGCTCGATACGCGGATAGGGAAAGTAAAGCTCAATTTGGGGCTAGGGAAATTAGAGCTCGATAAGCAGATAGGGAAAGTAGAGCTTGAGATGTGGTTAGGGAAAATAGAGCTCGAGTAGCAGATAGGGAAAGTCGAGCTCAATACGGGGATAGGAAAAGTAGAGCTCGATACGTGGATAGGAAAAGTAGAGCTCGAGACACGGATAGGGAAAGTAGAGCTTGATATGGGGATAGGGAAAGTAGAGCTCGATACGCGCATAGGGAAAGTAGAGTGATACACAGATAGGGAAAGTAGAGCTCGATACGCTGATAGGGAAAGTAGAGCTCGATACGCGGATAGGGAAAGTAGAGCTCAATACGCAGAAAGGGAAATAAGAGCTCGAGATGTGGATAGAGAAAATAGAGCTCAATATATGAAAATGGAAAGTAGAGCTCAATACACAGAGAGGGAAATTGGAGCACGATACGCAGATAGGGAATGTAGAGCTCGATACGCAGATAGGGAAAGTAGAGCGCGATACAGGGATAGGGAAAGTAGAGCATGATTTTGGGCTAGGGATAGTAGAGCTCGATACGGGGATAGGGAAAGTAGAGCATGATATAGGGCTAGGGAGAGTAGAGCTCGATACGGGGAGAGGGAAAGTAGAGCTCAATACATGGATAGGAAAATTAGAACTCAATGCGTGGATAGGGAAAGTAGAGCTCGATACGTGAATAGGAAAAGTAGAGCTCGAGACACGGATAGGCAAAGTAGAGCTTGATATGGGGATAGGGAAAGTAGAGCTCGATACGCCCATAGGGAAAGTAGAGTGATACACAGAGAGGGAAAGTAGAGCTCGATATGTGGACAGGGAAAATAGAGCTCGATACGCAGATAGGGATAGTAGAGCTTGAGATGTGGGTAGGGAAAATAGAGCTCGAGATGCGGATAGGGAAAGTAGATCTCAATACGGGAATAGGGAAAGTGGAGCTCGATACGCGGATAGGAAAAGTAGGGCTCGAGACACGGATAGGGAAAATAGAGCTCGATATGGTGATAGGGAAAGTAGAGCTCAATACGTTGGTAGGGAAAGTAGAGCTCGATAGGGTGATAGGGAAAGTAGAGCTCGATACGTGGATAGGGAAAGTAGAGCTTGGGACAGGGATAGGGAAAGTAGAGCTCGAGATGCGGATAGGGAAAGTAGAGCTCAATACACGGATAGGGAAAGTAGAGCTCGATAGGCGGATAGGGAAAGTACAGCTCGATACGTGGATAGGGAAAGTAGAGTTCGATACCAGGATAGGGAAAGTAGAGCTCGATATGCGGATAGGGAAAGTAGAGCTCGATATGGGGATAGGGAAAGTAGAGCTCGATATGGGTATAGGGAATGTAGAGCTCGATACGCAGATAGGGAAAGTAGAGCGCGATACGCAGATAGGGAAATTAGAGCTCGATACGGGGATAGGGAAAGTAGAGCATGATTTTGGGCTAGGGAAAGAAGAGCTCGATACGGGGATCGGGAAAGTAGAGCATGATATAGGGCTAGGGAGAGTAGAGCTCGATACGGGGAGAGGGAAAGTAGAGCTCAATGCATGGAGAGGAAAATTAGAACTCAATGCGTGGATAGGGAAAGTAGAGCTCGATACGTGAATAGGAAAAGTAGAGCTCGAGACACGGATAGGGAAAGTAGAGCTTGATATGGGGATAGGGAAATTAGAGCTCGATACGCACATAGGGAAAGTAGAGTGATACACAGATAGGGAAAGTAGAGCTCGATATGTGGACAGGGAAAATAGAGCTCGATACGCAGATAGGGATAGTAGAGCTTGAGATGTGGGTAGGGAATATAGAGCTCGAGATGCGGATAGGGAAATTAGAGCTTAATACGGGAATAGGGAAAGTAGAGCTCGATACGCGGATAGGAAAAGTAGGGCTCGAGACACGGATAGGGAAAGTAGAGCTTGATATGGTGATAGGGAAAGTAGAGCTCAATACGCGGATGGGGAAAGTAGAGCTCAATAGGGTGATAGGGAAAGCAGAGCTCGATACTTGGATAGGGAAAGAAGAGCTTGGGACAGGGATAGGGAAAGTAGACCTCGAGATGCGGATAGGGAAAGTAGCGCTCGATACACGGATAGGGAAAGTAGAGCTCGATAGGCGGATAGGGAAATTACAGCTCGATACGTGGATAGGGAAAGTAGAGTTCGATACCGGGATAGGGAAAGTAGAGCTCGATACGCGGATAGGGAAAGTAGAGCTCGATATGGGGATAGGGAAATTAGAGCTCGATATGGGGATCGGGAATGTACAGCTCGATACGCAGATAGGGAAAGTAGAGCGCGATACGCAGATAGGGAAATTAGAGCTCGATACGGGGATAGGGAAAGTAGAGCATGATTTTGGGCTAGGGAAAGTAGAGCTCGATACGGGGATAGGGAAAGTAGAGCATGATATAGGGCTAGGGAGAGTAGAGCTCGATACTGGGAGAGGGAAAGTAGAGCTCAATACATGGATAGGAAAATTAGAACTCAATGCGCGGATAGGGAAAGTAGAGCTCGATACGTGAATAGGAAAAGTAGAGCTCGAGACACGGATAGGGAAAGTAGAGCTTGATATGGGGATAGGGAAAGTAGAGCTCGATACGCGCATAGGGAAAGTAGAGTGATACACAGATAGGGAAAGTAGAGCTCGATATGTGGACCGGGAAAATAGAGCTCGATACGCAGATAGGAAAAGTAGGGCTCGAGACACGGATAGGGAAAGTAGAGCTCGATATGGTGATAGGGAAAGTAGGGCTCAATACGCGGATAGGGAAAGTAGAGCTCGATAGGGTGATAGGGAAAGCAGAGCTCGATACGTGGATAGGGAAAGTAGAGCTTGGGACAGGGATAGGGAAAGTAGAGCTCGAGATGCGGATAGGGAAAGTAGAGCCCGATACACGGATAGGTAAAGTAGAGCTCGATAGGCGGATAGGGAAATTACATGTCGATACGTGGATAGGGAAAGTAGAGTTCGATACCGGGATAGTGAAAGTAGAGCTCGATACGCGGATAGGGAAAGCAGAGCTCGATATGGGGATAGGGAAAGTAGAGCTCGATATGGGGATATGGAAAGTAGAGCTCGATACGCAGATAGGGGAAGTAGAGCGCGATACGCAGATAGGGAAATTAGAGCTCGATACGGGGATAGGGAAAGTAGAGCATGATTTTGGGCTAGGGAAAGTAGAGCTCGATACGGGGATAGAGAAAGTAGAGCATGATATAGGGCTAGGGAGAGTAGAGCTCGATACGGGGAGAGGGAAAGTAGACCTCAATACATGGATAGGAAAATTAGAACTCAATGCGCGGATAGGGAAAGTAGAGCTCGATACGTGAATAGGGAAAGAAGAGCTCAATACGCAGATAGGGAAATTAGAGCTCAATACGCGGATAGGGAATGTAGAGCTCAATACGCAGAAAGGGAAATAAGAGCTCGAGATGTGGATAGAGAAAATAGAGCTCAATATATGAAAATGGAAAGTAGAGCTCAATACACAGAGAGGGAAATTGGAGCACGATACGCAGATAGGGAATGTAGAGCTCGATACGGGGGTAGGGAAAGTAGAGCTCGAGATGTGGATAGAGAAAGTAGAGCTCGAGATGCGGGTAGGGAAAGTAGAGCTCGCAATGCGGATAAGGAAAGTAGAGCTCGATACGGGGATAGGGAAATTAGATCTTAAGATGCGAACAGGGAAGTACAGCTCGATACACGCATAGGGAAAGTAGAGTTCGATACACAGATAGGGAAAGTAGAGGTCGAGAAAAGGATGGGAAAGTAGAGCTCAATACGGGGATAGGGAAAGTAGAGCTCGAGAAGCGGTTAGGGAAAATAGAGCTCGAGATGCGGATAGGGAAAGTAGAGATCGATATGGAGATACGGAAATTAGAGCTGAATACGAGGATAGGGAAAGTAGAGCTCGAGATGCGGTTAGGGAAAATAGAGCTCGAGATGCGGACAGGGAATGAAGAGCTCAATACGGGGATAGGGAAAGTAGAGCTCGATAAGCGGATAGGAAAAGTAGAGCTCGAGACACGGATAGGGAAAGTAGAGCTCGATATGGGAATAGGGAAAGTAGAGCTCGATACGCGGATACGAAAAGTAGAGCTCGATACGCGGATAGGGAAAGTAGAGCTTGGGACAGGGATAGGGAAAGTAGAGCTTGAGATGCGCATAGGGAAAGTAGAGCTCGATACAGAGATAGGGAAAGTAGAGCACGATACGCAGATAGGGAAATTAGAGCTCAATACGCGAATAGGGAAAGTAGAGCTCGATAGGCGGATAGTGGAAGTAGAGCTCGATACGCGGATAGGGAAAGTAGAGCTCGATATGGGGATAGGGAAAGTAGAGCTCGATATGGGGATAGGGAAAGTAGAGCTCAATACGCAGATAGGGAAAGTAGAGCTGGATACGCAGATAGGGAAATTAGAGATCGATACGTGGATAGGGAATTTAGAGCATGATATAGGGTTAGGGAAAGTAGAACTCGATACGGGGTTAGAGAAAGTAGAGCATGATATAGGGTTAGGGAAAGTAGAGCTTGATACGGGGATAGGGAAAGTAGAGCATGATATAGGGCTAGGGAGAGTAGAGCTCGATATGGGGAGAGGGAATGTAGAGCTCAATACGTGGATAGGAAAATTAGAGCTCAATACGTGGATAGGGAAGGTAGAGCTCGATACATGAATAGGGAAAGAAGAGCTCAATACGCAGAAAGGGAAATAAGTGCTCGAGATGTGGATAGAGAAAATAGAGCTCAATAAATGAATAGGGAAAGTAGAGCTCAATATACAGATAGGAAAATTAGAGCATGATACGCAGATAGGGAATGTAGAGCTCGATACGGGGGTAGGGAAAGTAGAGCTCGAGAAGTGGATAGGTAAAGTAGAGCTCGCAACGCGGATAAGTAAAGTAGAGCTCGATACGGGGATAGGGAAATTAGAGCTTGACATGCGGATAGGGAAAGTAGAGCTCGATACGGGGATAGGGAAAGTAGAGCTCGACACGCAGATAGGGAAAGTAGAGCTCGATACACAGATAGGGAAAGTAGAGCTCGAGGCACGGATAGGGAAAGTAGAGCTCAATACGGGGAAAGGGAAAGTAGAGCTCGATATGGAGATAGGGAAATTGGAGCTCAATACGGGGATGGGGAAAGTAGAGCTCGATACGCGGAAAGGAAAAGTAGAGTTCGAGACACAGATAGGGGAAGTAGAGCTCGATATGGGGATAGGGAAAGTAGAGCTCGATCCACGGATATGGAAAGTAGAGCTTGATACATGGATAGGGAAAGTAGAGCTCAATATGGGGATAGGGAAAGTAGAGCACAAGATGCGGATAGGGAAAGCAGAGCTCGATACAAGGATAGGGAAAGTAGAGCTCGATACACGGATAGGGAAAGTAGAGCTCGATATGCGGATAGGGAAAGTAGAGCTCGATACGCGGAGAGGGAAAGTAGAGCTTGAGATGTCGGTAGGGAAAATAGAGCTCGAGATGCGGATAGGGAAAGTGGAGCTCAATACGGGGATAGGGAAAGTAGAGCGCGATAAGCGGATCGGAAAAGTAGAGCTCGAGACATGGATAGCAAAAGTAGAGCTTGGGACAGGGATAGGGAAAGTAGAGCTCGACACGCGGATTGGGAAAGTAGAGTTCGATACGTGGATAGGGAAAGTAGAGCTCGATACGCGGATAGGGAGAGTAGAGCTCGATACGCGGAGAGGGAAATTAGAGCTCGATACGCGGATAGGGAAAGTAAAGCTCAATTTGGGGCTAGGGAAATTAGAGCTCGATAAGCAGATAGGGAATGTAGAGCTTGAGATGTGGTTAGGGAAAATAGAGCTCGAGATGCAGATAGGGAAAGTCGAGCCCAATACGGGGATAGGAAAAGTAGAGCTCGATACGTGGATAGGAAAAGTAGAGCTCGAGACACGGATAGGGAAAGTAGAGCTTGATATGCGGATAGGGAAAGTAGAGCTCGATACGCGGAGAGGGAAAGTAGAGCTTGAGATGTCGGTAGGGAAAATAGAGCTCGAGATGCGGATAGGGAAAGTGGAGCTCAATACGGGGATAGGGAAAGTAGAGCGCGATAAGCGGATCGGAAAAGTAGAGCTCGAGACATGGATAGCAAAAGTAGAGCTTGGGACAGGGATAGGGAAAGTAGAGCTCGACACGCGGATTGGGAAAGTAGAGTTCGATACGTGGATAGGGAAAGTAGAGCTCGATACGCGGATAGGGAGAGTAGAGCTCGATACGCGGAGAGGGAAATTAGAGCTCGATACGCGGATAGGGAAAGTAAAGCTCAATTTGGGGCTAGGGAAATTAGAGCTCGATAAGCAGATAGGGAATGTAGAGCTTGAGATGTGGTTAGGGAAAATAGAGCTCGAGATGCAGATAGGGAAAGTCGAGCTCAATACGGGGATAGGAAAAGTAGAGCTCGATACGTGGATAGGAAAAGTAGAGCTCGAGACACGGATAGGGAAAGTAGAGCTTGATATGGGGATAGGGAAAGTAGAGCTCGATACGCGCATAGGGAAAGTAGAGTGATACACAGATAGGGAAAGTAGAGCTCGATATGTGGACAGGGAAAATAGAGCTCGATACGCGGATAGGAAAAGTAGGGCTCGAGACACAGATAGGGAAAGTAGAGCTCGATATGGTGATAGGGAAAGTAGAGCTCAATACGTTGGTAGGGAAAGTAGAGCTCGATAGGGTGATAGGGAAAGTAGAGCTCGATACGTGGATAGGGAAAGTAGAGCTTGGGACAGGGATAGGGAAAGTAGAGCTCGAGATGCGGATAGGGAAAGTAGAGCTCAATACACGGATAGGGAAAGTAGAGCTCGATAGGCGGATAGGGAAAGTACAGCTCGATACGTGGATAGGGAAAGTAGAGTTCGATACCGGGATAGGGAAAGTAGAGCTCGATACGCGGATAGGGAAAGTAGAGCTCGATATGGGGATAGGGAAAGTAGAGCATGATTTTGGGCTCGGGAAAGTAGAGCTCGATACGGGGATAGGGAAAGTAGAGCATGATATAGGGCTAGGGAGAGTAGAGCTCGATACGGGGAGAGGGAAAGTAGAGCTCAATACATGGATAGGAAAATTAGAACTCAATGCGTGGATAGGGAAAGTAGAGCTCGATACGTGAATAGGAAAAGTAGAGCTCGAGACATGGATAGGGAAAGTAGAGCTTGATATGGGGATAGGGAAAGTAGAGCTCGATACGCCCATAGGGAAAGTAGAGTGATACACAGAGAGGGAAAGTAGAGCTCGATATGTGGACAGGGAAAATAGAGCTCGATACGCAGATAGGGATAGTAGAGCTTGAGATGTGGGTAGGGAAAATAGAGCTCGAGATGCGGATAGGGAAAGTAGATCTCAATACGGGAATAAGGAAAGTAGAGCTCGATACGCGGATAGGGAAAGTAGAGCTCGATATGGGGATAGGGAAAGTAGAGCTCGATATGGGGATAGGGAATGTAGAGCTCGATACACAGATAGGGAAAGTAGAGCGCGATACGCAGATAGGGAAATTAGAGCTCGATACGGGGATAGGGAAAGTAGAGCATTATTTTGGGCTAGGGAAAGAAGAGCTCGATACGGGGATAGGGAAAGTAGAGCATGATACAGGGCTAGGGAGAGTAGAGCTCGATACGGGGAGAGGGAAAGTAGAGCTCAATGCATGGAGAGGAAAATTAGAACTCAATGCGTGGATAGGGAAAGTAGAGCTCGATACGTGAATAGGAAAAGTAGAGCTCGAGACACAGATAGGGTAAGTAGAGCTTGATATGGGGATAGGGAAAGTAGAGCTCGATACGCGCATAGGGAAAGTAGAGTGATACACAGATAGGGAAAGTAGACCTCGATATGTGGACAGGGAAAATAGAGCTCGATACGCAGATAGGGATAGTAGAGCTTGAGATGTGGGTAGGGAATATAGTGCTCGAGATGCGGATAGGGAAAGTAGAGCTTAATACGGGAATAGGGAAAGTAGAGCTCGATACGCGGATAGGAAAAGTAGGGCTCGAGACACGGATAGGGAAAGTAGAGCTCGATATGGTGATAGGGAAAGTAGGGCTCAATACGCGAATAGGGAAAGTAGAGCTCGATATGGTGATAGGGAAAGCAGAGCTCGATACGTGGATAGGGAAAGTAGAGCTTGGGACAGGGATAGGGAAAGTAGAGCTCGAGATGCGGATAGGGAAAGTAGAGCCCGATACACGGATAGGGAAAGTAGAGCTCGATAGGCGGATAGGGAAAGTACAGCTCGATATGTGGATAGGGAAAGTAGAGTTCTATACCGGGATAGGGAAAGTAGAGCTCGATACGCGGATAGGGAAAGTAGAGCTCGATATGGGGATAGGGAAAGTAGAGCTCGATATGGTGATAGGGAAAGTAGGGCTCAATACGCGGATAGGGAAAGTAGAGCTCGATAGGGTGATAGGGAAAGCAGAGCTCGATACGTGGATAGGGAAAGTAGAGCTTGGGACAGGGATAGGGAAAGTAGAGCTCGAGATGCGGATAGGGAAAGTAGAGCCCGATACACGGATAGGGAAAGTAGAGCTCGATAGGCGGATAGGGAAATTACAGCTCGATACGTGGATAGGGAAAGTAGAGCTCGATATGGGGATAGGGAAAGTAGAGCTCGATATGGGGATAGGGAATGTAGAGCTCGATACGCAGATAGGGAAAGTAGAGCTCGATATGGGGATAGGGAAAGTTGAGCTCGATATGGGGATAGGGAAAGTAGAGTTCGATACGTGAATAGGGAAAGAAGAGCTCAATACGCAGATAGGGAAATTAGAGCTCGATACGCGGATAGGGAAAGTAGAGTTCGATACCGGGATAGGGAAAGTAGAGCTCGATACGCGGATAGGGAAAGTAGAGCTCGATATGGGGATAGGGAAAGTAGAGCTCGATATGGGGATAGGGAATGTAGAGCTCGATACGCAGATAGGGAAAGTAGAGCGCGATACGCAGATAGGGAAATTAGAGCTCGATACGGGGATAGGGAAAGTAGAGCATGATTTTGGGCTAGGGAAAGTAGAGCTCGATACGGGGATAGGGAAAGTAGAGCATGATATAGGGCTAGGGAGAGTAGAGCTCGATACGGGGAGAGGGAAAGTAGAGCTCAATACATGGAGAGGAAAATTAGAACTCAATGCGTGGATAGGGAAAGTAGAGCTTGATACGTGAATAGGAAAAGTAGAGCTCGAGACACGGATAGGGAAAGTAGAGCTTGATATGGGGATAGGGAAAGTAGAGCTCGATACGCGCATAGGGAAAGTAGAGTGATACACAGATAGGGAAAGTAGAGCTCGATATGTGGACAGGGAAAATAGAGCTCGATACGCAGATAGGGATAGTAGAGCTTGAGATGTGGGTAGGGAAAGTAGAGCTTAATACGGGAATAGGGAAAGTAGAGCTCGATACGCGGATAGGAAAAGTAGGGCTCGAGACACGGATAGGGAAAGTAGAGCTCGATATGGTAATAGGGAAAGTAGAGCTCGATACGCGGATAGGAAAAGTAGGGCTCGAGACACGGATAGGGAAAGTAGAGCTCGATATGGTGATAGGGAAAGTAGAGCTCAATACGCGGATAGGGAAAGTAGAGCTCGATAGGGTGATAGGGAAAGTAGAGCTCGATACGTGGATAGGGAAAGTAGAGCTTGGGACAGGGATAGGGAAAGTAGAGCTCGAGATGCGGATAGGGAAAGTAGCGCTCGATACACGGATAGGGAAAGTAGAGCTCGATAGGCGGATAGGGAAAGTACAGCTCGATACGCGGATAGGGAAAGTAGAGTTCGATACTGGGATTGGGAAAGTAGAGCTCGATACGCGGATAGGGAAAGTAGAGCTCGATATGGGGATAGGGAAAGTAGAGCTCGATATGGGGATAGGGAATGTAGAGCTCGATACGCAGATAGGGAAAGTAGAGCGCGATACGCAGATAGGGAAATTAGAGCTCGATACGGGGATAGGGAAAGTAGAGCATGATTTTGGGCTAGGGAAAGTAGAGCTCGATACGGGGATAGGGAAAGTAGAGCATCATATAGGGCTAGGGAGAGTAGAGCTCGATACGGGGATAGGGAAAATAGAGCTCAATACATGGATAGGAAAATTAGAACTCAATGCGCGGATAGGGAAAGTAGAGCTCGATACGTGAATAGGAAAAGTAGAGCTCGAGACACGGATAGGGAAAGTAGAGCTTGATATGGGGGTAGGGAAAGTAGAGCTCGATACGCGCATAGGGAAAGTAGAGTGATACACAGATAGGGAAAGTAGAGCTCGATATGTGGACAGGGAAAATAGAGCTCGATACGCAGATAGGGATAGTAGAGCTTGAGATGTGGGTAGGGAATATAGAGCTCGAGATGCGGATAGGGAAAGTAGAGCTTAATACGGGAATAGGGAAAGTAGAGCTCGATACACGGATAGGAAAAGTAGGGCTCGAGACACGGATAGGGAAAGTAGAGCTCGATATGGTGATAGGGAAAGTAGGGCTCAATACGCGGATAGGGAAAGTAGAGCTCGATATGGTGATAGGGAAAGCAGAGCTCGATACGTGGATAGGGAAAGTAGAGCTTGGGACAGGGATAGGGAAAGTAGAGCTCGAGATGCGGATAGGGAAAGTAGAGCCCGATACACGGATAGGGAAAGTAGAGTTCGATAGGCGGATAGGGAAAGTACAGCTCGATACGTGGATAGGGAAAGTAGAGTTCTATACCGGGATAGGGAAAGTAGAGCTCGATACGTGGATAGGGAAAGTAGAGCTCGATATGGGGATAGGGAAAGTAGAGCTCGATATGGTGATAGGGAAAGTAGGGCTCAATACGCGGATAGGGAAAGTAGAGCTCGATAGGGTGATAGGGAAAGCAGAGCTCGATACGTGGATAGGGAAAGTAGAGTTTGGGACATGGATAGGGAAAGTAGAGCTCGAGATGCGGATAGGGAAAGTAGAGCCCGATACACGGATAGGGAAAGTAGAGCTCGATAGGCGGATAGGGAAATTACAGCTCGATACGTGGATAGGGAAAGTAGAGATCGATACCGGGATAGTGAAAGTAGAGCTCGATACGCGGATAGGGAAAGTAGAGCTCGATATGGGGATAGGGAAAGTTGAGCTCGATATGGGAATAGGGAAAGTAGAGCTCGATACGCAGATAGGGGAAGTAGAGCGCGATACGCAGATAGGGAAATTAGAGCTCGATACGGGGATAGGGAAAGTAGAGCATGATTTTGGGTAGGGAAAGTAGAGCTCGATACGGGGATAGAGAAAGTAGAGCATGATATAGGGCTAGGGAGAGTAGAGCTCGATACGGGGAGAGGGAAAGTAGACCTCAATACATGGATAGGAAAATTAGATATCAATGCGCGGATAGGGAAAGTAGAGCTCGATACGTGAATAGGGAAAGAAGAGCTCAATACGCAGATAGGGAAATTAGAGCTCGATACGCGGATAGGGAAAGTAGAGCTCAATACGCAGAAAGGGAAATAAGAGCTCGAGATGTGGATAGAGAAAATAGAGCTCAATATATGAAAATGGAAAGTAGAGCTCAATACACAGAGAGGGAAATTGGAGCAAGATACGCAGATAGGGAATGTAGAGCTCGATACGGGGGTAGGGAAAGTAGAGCTCGAGATGTGGATAGAGAAAGTAGAGCTCGAGATGCGGGTAGGGAAAGTAGAGCTCGCAATGCGGATAAGGAAAGTAGAGCTCGATACGGGGATAGGGAAATTAGATCTTAAGATGCAAACAGGGAAGTACAGCTCGATACACGCATAGGGAAAGTAGAGCTCGATACACAGATAGGGAAAGTAGCGCTCGAGAAAAGGATGGGAAAGTAGAGCTCAATATGGGGATAGGGAAAGTAGAGCTCGAGATGCGGTTAGGGAAAATAGAGCTCGAGATGCGGATAGGGAAAGTAGAGCTCGATATGGAGATAGGGAAATTAGAGCTGAATACGAGGATAGGGAAAGTAGAGCTCGAGATGCGGTTAGGGAAATTAGAGCTCGAGATGCGGACAGGGAATGAAGAGCTCAATACGGGAATAGGGAAAGTAGAGCTCAATAAGCGGATAGGAAAAGTAGAGCTCGAGACACAGATAGGGAAAGTAGAGCTCGATATCGGGATAGGGAAAGTAGAGCTCGATAAACGGATTTGGAAAGAAGAGCTTGTTACACAGATAGGGAAAGTAGAGCTCGATATGCGGATAGGGAAAGTAGATCTCAATACGGGGATAGGGAAAGTGGAGCTCGATACGCGGATAGGGAAAGTAGAGCATGGGACAGGGATAGGGAAAGTAGAGCACGAGATGCAGATAGGGAAATTAGAGCTCGATACACAGATAGGGAAAGTAGAGCTTGATACGCGGATAAGGAAAGTAGAGCTCAATATGCGGATAGGGAAAGTAGAGCGTGATATGCGGATAGGGAAAGTAGAGCTCAATATGGTGACAGGGAAAGTAGAGCTCGATATGCAGATAGGGAAATTAGAGCTCGATACGCGGATTGGGAAAGTAGAGCTCGATACGGGGATAGGGAGAGTAGAGCTCGATATGCGGATAGGGAAAGTAGAGCTTGATATGAGGATAGTGAAAGAAGACTTCGATATGGGGCTAGGGAAAGTAGAGCTCGATACGCGGATAGGGAAAGTAGAGCTCGATATGGGGCTAGGGAAAGTAGAGCTCGATACGCAGATAGGGAAAGTAGAGCTTGAGATGTCGGTAGGGAAAATAGAGCTCGAGATGCGGATAGGGAAAGTGGAGCTCAATACGGGGATAGGGAAAGTAGATTGCGATAAGCGGATCGGAAAAGTAGAGCTCGAGACATGGATAGCAAAAGTAGAGCTTGGGACAGGGATAGGGAAAGTAGAGCATGACACGCGGATTGGGAAAGTAGAGCTCGATACGCGGAGAGGGAAATTAGAGCTCGATACGCGGATAGGGAAAGTAAAGCTCGATTTGGGGCTAGGGAAATTAGAGCTCGATAAGCAGATAGGGAAAGTAGAGCTTGAGATGTGGTTAGGGAAAATAGAGCTCGAGATGCAGATAGGGAAAGTAGAGCTCAATACGGGGATAGGAAAAGTAGAGCTCGATACGTGGATAGGAAAAGTAGAGCTCGAGACACGGATAGGGAAAGTAGAGCTTGATATGGGGATAGGGAAAGTAGAGCTCGATACGCGCATAGGGAAAGTAGAGTGATACACAGATAGGGAAAGTAGAGCTCGATATGTGGACAGGGAAAATAGAGCTCGATACGCGGATAGGAAAAGTAGGGCTCGAGACACGGATAGGGAAAGTAGAGCTCGATATGGTGATAGGGAAAGTAGAGCTTGGGACAGGGATAGGGAAAGTAGAGCTCGAGATGCGGATAGGGAAAGTAGAGCTCGATACACGGATAGGGAAAGTAGAGCTCGATAGGTGGATAGGGAAAGTAGAGCTCGATACGTGGATAGGGAAAGTAGAGTTCGATACCGGGATAGGGAAAGTAGAGCTCGATACGCGGATAGGGAAAGTAGAGCTCGATATGGGGATAGGGAATGTAGAGCTCGATATGGGGATAGGGAATGTAGAGCTCGATACGAAGATAGGGAAAGTAGAGCGCGATACGCAGATAGGGAAAGTAGAGCTCGATATGGGGATAGGGAAAGTTGAGCTCGATATGGGGATACGGAAAGTAGAGCTCGATACGCAGTTAGGGGAAGTAGAGCTCGATATGGGGATAGGGAAATTAGAGCTCGATACGGGGATAGCGAAAGTAGAGCATGATTTCGGGCTGGGAAAGTAGAGCTCGATACGGGGATAGAGAAAGTAGAGCATGATATAGGGCTAGGGAGAGTAGAGCTCGATACGGGGAGAGGGAAAGTAGACCTCAATACATGGATATGAAAATTAGAACTCAATGCGCGGATAGGGAAAGTAGAGCTCGATACGTGAATAGGGAAAGAAGAGCTCAATAAGCAGATAGGGAAATTAGAGCTCGATACGCGGATAGGGAAAGTAGAGTTCGATACCGGGATAGGGAAAGTAGAGCTCGATACGAGGATAGGGAAAGTAGAGCTCGATATGGGGATAGGGAAAGTAGAGCTCGATATGGGGATAGGGAATGTAGAGCTCAATACGCAGATAGGGAAAGTAGAGCGCGATACGCAGATAGGGAAATTAGAGCTCGATACGGGGATAGGGAAAGTAGAGCATGATTTTGGGCTAGGGAAATTAGAGCTCGATACGGGGATAGGGAAAGTAGAGCATGTTATAGGGCTAGGGAGAGTAGAGCTCGATACGGGGAGAGGGAAAGTAGAGCTCAATACATGGAGAGGAAAATTAGAACTCAATGCGTGGATAGGGAAAGTAGAGCTCGATACGTGAATAGGAAAAGTAGAGCTCGAGACATGGATAGGGAAAGTAGAGCTTGATATGGGGATAGGGAAAGTAGAGCTCGATACGCGCATAGGGAAAGTAGAGTGATACACAGATAGGGAAAGTAGAGCTCGATATGTGGACAGGGAAAATAGAGCTCGATACGCAGATAGGGATAGTAGAGCTTGAGATGTGGGTAGGGAATATAGAGCTCGAGATGCGGATAGGGAAAGTAGAGCTTAATACGGGAATAGAGAAAGTAGAACTCGATACGCGGATAGGAAAAGTAGGGCTCGAGACACGGATAGGGAAAGTAGAGCTCGATATGGTAATAGGGAAAGTAGAGCTCGATACGCGGATAGGAAAAGTAGGGCTCGAGACACGGATAGGGAAAGTAGAGCTCGATATGGTGATAGGGAAAGTAGAGCTCAATACGCGGATAGGGAAAGTAGAGCTCGATATGGTGATAGGGAAAGTAGAGCTCGATACGTGAATAGGGAAAGTAGAGCTTGGGACAGGGATAGGGAAAGTAGAGCTCGAGATGCGGATAGGGAAAGTAGCGCTCGATACACGGATAGGGAAAGTAGAGCTCGATAGGCGGATAGGGAAAGTACAGCTCGATACGCGGATAGGGAAAGTAGAGTTCGATACCGGGATAGGGAAAGTAGAGCTTGATACGCGGATAGGGAAAGTAGAGCTCGATATGGGGATAGGGAAAGTAGAGCTCGATATGGGGATAGGGAATGTAGAGCTCGATACGCAGATAGGGAAAGTAGAGCGCGATACGCAGATAGGGAAATTAGAGCTCGATACAGGGATAGGGAAAGTAGAGCATGATTTTGGGCTAGGGAAAGTAGAGCTCGATACGGTGATAGGGAAAGTAGAGCATGATATAGGGCTAGGGAGAGTAGAGCTCGATACGGGGAGAGGGAAAGTAGAGCTCAATACATGGATAGGAAAATTAGAACTCAATGCGCGGATAGGGAAAGTAGAGCTCGATAAGTGAATAGGAAAAGTAGAGCTCGAGACACGGATAGGGAAAGTAGAGATTGATATGGGGATAGGGAAAGTAGAGCTCGATACGCGCATAGGGAAAGTAGAGTGATACACAGATAGGGAAAGTAGAGCTCGATATGTGGACAGGGAAAATAGAGCTCGATACGCAGATAGGGATAGTAGAGCTTGAGATGTGGGTAGGGAATATAGAGCTCGAGATGCGGATAGGGAAAGTAGAGCTTAATACGGGAATAGGGAAAGTAGAGCTCGATACGCGGATAGGAAAAGTAGGGCTCGAGACACGGATAGAGAAAGTAGAGCTCGATATGGTGATAGGGAAAGTAGGGCTCAATACGCGGATAGGGAAAGTAGTGCTCGATATGGTGATAGGGAAAGCAGAGCTCGATACGTGGATAGGGAAAGTAGAGCTTGGGACAGGGATAGGGAAAGTAGAGCTCGAGATGCGGATAGAGAAAGTAGAGCCCGATACACGGATAGGGAAAGTAGAGCTCGATAGGCGGATAGGAAAAGTACAGCTCGATACGTGGATAGGGAAAGTAGAGCTCGATACGTGGATAGGGAAAGTAGAGCTTGGGACAGGGATAGGGAAAGTAGAGCTCGAGATGCGGATAGGGAAAGTAGAGCCCGATACACGGATAGGGAAAGTAGAGTTCGATACCGGGATAGTGAAAGTAGAGCTCGATACGCGGATAGGGAAAGTAGAGCTCGATATGGGGATAGGGAAAGTAGAGCTCGATATGGGGAAAGGGAATGTAGAGCTCGATACGCAGATAGGGAAAGTAGAGCGCGATACGCAGATAGGGAAATTAGAGCTCGATACGGGGATAGGGAAAGTAGAGCATGATTTTGGGCTAGGGAAAGTAGAGCTCAATACGGGGATAGGGAAAGTAGAGCATGTTATAGTGCTAGGGAGAGTAGAGCTCGATACGGGGAGAGGGAAAGTAGAGCTCAATACATGGAGAGGAAAATTAGAACTCAATGCGTGGATAGGGAAAGTAGAGCTCGATACGTGAATAGGAAAAGTAGAGCTCGAGACACGGATAGGGAAAGTAGAGCTTGATATGGGGATAGGGAAAGTAGAGCTCGATACGCGCATAGGGAAAGTAGAGTGATACACAGATAGGGAAAGTAGAGCTCCATATGTGGACAGGGAAAATAGAGCTCGATACGCAGATAGGGATAGTAGAGCTTGAGAAGTGGGTAGGGAAAGTAGAGCCTAATACGGGAATAGGGAAAGTAGAGCTCGATACGCGGATAGGAAAAGTAGGGCTCGAGACACGGATAGGGAAAGTAGAGCTCGATATGGTAATAGGGAAAGTAGAGCTCGATACGCGGATAGGAAAAGTAGGGCTCGAGACACGGATAGGGAAAGTAGAGCTCGATATGGTGATAGGGAAAGTCGAGCTCAATACGCGGATAGGGAAAGTAGAGCTCGATAGGGTGATAGGGAAAGCAGAGCTCGATACGTGGATAGGGAAAGTAGAGTTTGGGACAGGGATAGGGAAAGTAGCGCTCGAGATGCGGATAGGGAAAGTAGAGCCCGATACACGGATAGGGAAAGTAGAGCTCGATAGGCGGATAGGGAAATTACAGCTCGATACGTGGATAGGGAAAGTAGAGTTCGATACCGGGATAGTGAAAGTAGAGCTCGATACACGGATAGGGAAAGTAGAGCTCGATATGGGGATAGGCAAAGTTGAGCTCGATATGAGAATAGGGAAAGTAGAGCTCGATACGCAGATAGGGGAAGTAGAGCGCGATACGCAGATAGGGAAATTAGATCTCGATACGGGGATAGGGAAAGTAGAGCATGATTTTGGGCTAGGGAAAGTAGAGCTCGATACGGGGATAGAGAAAGTAGAGCATGATATAGGGCTAGGGAGAGTAGAGCTCGATACGGGGAGAGGGAAAGTAGACCTCAATACATGGATAGGAAAATTAGAACTCAATGCGCGGATAGGGAAAGTAGAGCTCGATACGTGAATAGGGAAAGAAGAGCTCAATACGCAGATAGGGAAATTAGAGCTCGATACGCGGATAGGGAAAGTAGAGCTCAATACGCAGAAAGGGAAATAAGAGCTCGAGATGTGGATAGAGAAAATAGAGCTCAATATATGAAAATGGAAAGTAGAGCTCAATACACAGAGAGGGAAATTGGAGCAAGATACGCAGATAGGGAATGTAGAGCTCGATACGGGGGTAGGGAAAGTAGAGCTCGAGATGTGGATAGAGAAAGTAGAGCTCGAGATGCGGGTAGGGAAAGTAGAGCTCGCAATGCGGATAAGGAAAGTAGAGCTCGATACGGGGATAGGGAAATTAGATCTTAAGATGCGAACAGGGAAGTACAGCTCGATACACGCATAGGGAAAGTAGAGCTCGATACACAGATAGGGAAAGTAGCGCTCGAGAAAAGGATGGGAAAGTAGAGCTCAATATGGGGATAGGGAAAGTAGAGCTCGAGATGCGGTTAGGGAAAATAGAGCTCGAGATGCGGATAGGGAAAGTAGAGCTCGATATGGAGATAGGGAAATTAGAGCTGAATACGAGGATAGGGAAAGTAGAGCTCGAGATGCGGTTAGGGAAAATAGAGCTCGAGATGCGGACAGGGAATGAAGAGCTCAATACGGGGATAGGGAAAGTAGAGCTCGATAAGCGGATAGGAAAAGTAGAGCTCGAGACACAGATAGGGAAAGTAGAGCTCGATATGGGGATAGGGAAAGTAGAGCTCGATAAATGGATTTGGAAAGAAGAGCTTGTTACACAGATAGGGAAAGTAGAGCTCGATATGCGGATAGGGAAAGTAGATCTCAATACGGGGATAGGGAAAGTGGAGCTCGATACGCGGATAGGGAAAGTAGAGCATGGGACAGGGATAGGGAAAGTAGAGCACGAGATGCAGATAGGGAAATTAGAGCTCGATACACAGATAGGGATAGTAGAGCTTGATACGCGGATAAGGAAAGTAGAGCTCAATATGCGGATAGGGAAAGTAGAGCGCGATATGCGGATAGGGAAAGTAGAGCTCAATATGGTGACAGGGAAAGTAGAGCTCGATATGCAGATAGGGAAATTAGAGCTCGATACGCGGATTGGGAAAGTAGAGCTCGATACGGGGATAGGGAGAGTAGAGCTCGATATGCGGATAGGGAAAGTAGAGCTTGATATGAGGATAGTGAAAGAAGACTTCGATATGGGGCTAGGGAAAGTAGAGCTCGATACGCGGATAGGGAAAGTAGAGCTCGATATGGGGCTAGGGAAAGTAGAGCTCGATACGCAGATAGGGAAAGTAGAGCTTGAGATGTCGGTAGGGAAAATAGAGCTCGAGATGCGGATAGGGAAAGTGGAGCTCAATACGGGAATAGGGAAAGTAGAGCGCGATAAGCGGATCGGAAAAGTAGAGCTCGAGACATGGATAGCAAAAGTAGAGCTTGGGACAGGGATAGGGAAAGTAGAGCTCGACACGCGGATTGGGAAAGTAGAGTTCGATACGTGGATAGGGAAAGTAGAGCTCGATACGCGGATAGGGAAAGTAGAGCTCGATACGCGGAGAGGGAAATTAAAGCTCGATACGCGGATAGGGAAAGTAAAGCTCGATTTGGGGCTAGGGAAATTAGAGCTCGATAAGCAGATAGGGAAAGTAGAGCTTGAGATGTGGTTAGGGAAAATAGAGCTCGAGATGCAGATAGGGAAAGTAGAGCTCAATACGGGGATAGGAAAAGTAGAGCTCGAGACACGGATAGGGAAAGTAGAGCTTGATATGGGGATAGGGAAAGTAGAGTTCGATACGCGCATAGGGAAAGTAGAGTGATACACAGATAGGGAAAGTAGAGCTCAATATGTGGACAGGGAAAATAGAGCTCGATACGCGGATAGGAAAAGTAGGGCTCGAGACACGGATAGGGAAAGTAGAGCTCGATATGGTGATAGGGAAAGTAGAGCTCAATACGCGGATAGGGAAAGTAGAGCTCGATAGGGTGATAGGGAAAGTAGAGTTCGATACCGGGATAGGGAAAGTAGAGCTCGATACGTGGATAGGGAAAGTAGAGCTCGATATGGGGATAGGGAAAGTACAGCTCGATATGGGGATAGGGAAAGTAGAGCTCGATACACAGATAGGGAAAGTAGAGCGCGATACGCAGATAGGGAAATTGGAGCATGATTTTGGGCTAGGGAAAGTAGAGCTCGATATGGGGATAGGGAAAGTAGAGCATGATATAGTGCTAGGGAGAGTAGAGCTCGATACGGGGAGAGGGAAAGTAGAGCTCAATACATGGATAGGAAAATTAGAACTCAATGCGCGGATAGGGAAAGTAGAGCTCGATACGTGAATAGGAAAAGTAGAGCTCGAGACACGGATAGGGAAAGTAGAGCTTGAAATGGGGATAGGGAAAGTAGAGCTCGATACGCGCATAGGGAAAGTAGAGTGATACACAGATAGGGAAAGTAGAGCTCGATATGTGGACAGGGAAAATAGACCTCGATACGCAGATAGGGATAGTAGAGCTTGAGATGTGGGTAGGGAATATAGAGCTCGAGATGCGGATAGGGAAAGTAGAGCTTAATACGGGAATAGGGAAAGTAGAGCTCGATACGCGGATAGGAAAAGTAGGGCTCGAGACACGGATAGGGAAAGTAGAGCTCGATATGGTGATAGGGAAAGTAGGGCTCAATACGCGAATAGGGAAAGTAGAGCTCGATATGGTGATAGGGAAAGCAGAGCTCGATACGTGGATAGGGAAAGTAGAGCTTGGGACAGGGATAGGGAAAGTAGAGCTCGAGATGCGGATAGGGAAAGTAGAGCCCGATACACGGATAGGGAAAGTAGAGCTCGATAGGCGGATAGGGAAAGTACAGCTCGATAAGTGGATAGGGAAAGTAGAGTTCGATACCGGGATAGGGAAAGTAGAGCTCGATACGCGGATAGGGAAAGTAGAGCTCGATATGGGGATAGGGAAAGTAGAGCTCGATATGGTGATAGGGAAAGTAGGGCTCAATACGCGGATAGGGAAAGTAGAGCTCGATAGGGTGATAGGGAAAGCAGAGCTCGATACGTGGATAGGGAAAGTAGAGCTTGGGACAGGGATAGGGAAAGTAGAGCTCGAGATGCAGATAGGGAAAGTAGAGCCCGATACACGGATAGGGAAAGTAGAGCTCGATAGGCGGATAGGGAAATTACAGCTCGATACGTGGATAGGGAAAGTAGAGTTCGATACCGGGATAGTGAAAGTAGAGCTCGATACGCAGATAGGGAAAGTAGAGCTCGATATGGGGATAGGGAAAGTTGAGCTCGATATGGGGATAGGGAAAGTAGAGCTCGATACGCAGATAGGGGAAGTAGAGCTCGATATGGGGATAGGGAAATTAGAGCTCGATACGGGGATAGGGAAAGTAGAGCATGATTTCGGGCTAGGGAAAGTAGAGCTCGATACGGGGATAGAGAAAGTAGAGCATGATATAGGGCTAGGGAGAGTAGAGCTCGATAAGGGGAGAGGGAAAGTAGACCTCAATACATGGATAGGAAAATTAGAACTCAATGCACGGATAGGGAAAGTAGAGCTCGATACGTGAATACGGAAAGAAGAGCTCAATACGCAGATAGGGAAATTAGAGCTCGATACACGGATAGGGAAAGTAGAGTTCGATACCGGGATAGGGAAAGTAGAGCTCGATACGCGGATAGGGAAAGTAGAGCTCGATATGGGGATAGGGAAAGTAGAGCTCGATATGGGGATAGGGAATGTAGAGCTCGATACGCAGATAGGGAAAGTAGAGCGCGATACGCAGATAGGGAAATTAGAGCTCGATACGGGGATAGGGAAAGTAGAGCATGATTTTGGGCGAGGGAAAGTAGAGCTCGATACGGGGATAGGGAAAGTAGAGCATGATATAGGGCTAGGGAGAGTAGAGCTCGATACGGGGAGAATGAAAGTAGAGCTCAATACATGGAGAGGAAAATTAGAACTCAATGCGTGGATAGGGAAAGTAGAGCTCGATACGTGAATAGGAAAAGTAGAGCTCGAGACACGGATAGGGAAAGTAGAGCTTGATATGGGGATAGGGAAAGTAGAGCTCGATACGCGCATAGGGAAAGTAGAGTGATACACAGATAGGGAAAGTAGAGCTCGATATGTGGACAGGGAAAATAGAGCTCGATACGCAGATAGGGATAGTAGAGCTTGAGAAGTGGGTAGGGAAAGTAGAGCTTAATACGGGAATAGGGAAAGTAGAGCTCGATACGCGGATAGGAAAAGTAGGGCTCGAGACACGGATAGGGAAAGTAGAGCTCGATATGGTAATAGGGAAAGTAGAGCTCGATACGCGGATAGGAAAAGTAGGGCTCGAGACACGGATAGGGAAAGTAGAGCTCGATATGGTGATAGGGAAAGTCGAGCTCAATACGCGGATAGGGAAAGTAGAGCTCGATAGGGTGATAGGGAAAGCAGAGCTCGATACGTGGATAGGGAAAGTAGAGTTTGGGACAGGGATAGGGAAAGTAGCGCTCGAGATGCGGATAGGGAAAGTAGAGCCCGATACACGGATAGGGAAAGTAGAGCTCGATAGGCGGATAGGGAAATTACAGCTCGATACGTGGATAGGGAAAGTAGAGTTCGATACCGGGATAGTGAAAGTAGAGCTCAATACGCGGATAGGGAAAGTAGAGCTCGATATGGGGATAGGCAAAGTTGAGCTCGATATGGGAATAGGGAAAGTAGAGCTCGATACGCAGATAGGGGAAGTAGAGCGCGATACGCAGATAGGGAAATTAGATCTCGATACGGGGATAGGGAAAGTAGAGCATGATTTTGGGCTAGGGAAAGTAGAGCTCGATACGGGGATAGAGAAAGTAGAGCATGATATAGGGCTAGGGAGAGTAGAGCTCGATACGGGGAGAGGGAAAGTAGACCTCAATACATGGATAGGAAAATTAGAACTCAATGCGCGGATAGGGAAAGTAGAGCTCGATACGTGAATAGGGAAAGAAGAGCTCAATACGCAGATAGGGAAATTAGAGCTCGATACGCGGATAGGGAAAGTAGAGCTCAATACGCAGAAAGGGAAATAAGAGCTCGAGATGTGGATAGAGAAAATAGAGCTCAATATATGAAAATGGAAAGTAGAGCTCAATACACAGAGAGGGAAATTGGAGCAAGATACGCAGATAGGGAATGTAGAGCTCGATACGGGGGTAGGGAAAGTAGAGCTCGAGATGTGGATAGAGAAAGTAGAGCTCGAGATGCGGGTAGGGAAAGTAGAGCTCGCAATGCGGATAAGGAAAGTAGAGCTCGATACGGGGATAGGGAAATTAGATCTTAAGATGCGAACAGGGAAGTACAGCTCGATACACGCATAGGGAAAGTAGAGCTCGATACACAGATAGGGAAAGTAGCGCTCAAGAAAAGGATGGGAAAGTAGAGCTCAATATGGGGATAGGGAAAGTAGAGCTCGAGATGCGGTTAGGGAAAATAGAGCTCGAGATGCGGATAGGGAAAGTAGAGCTCGATATGGAGATAGGGAAATTAGAGCTGAATACGAGGATAGGGAAAGTAGAGCTCGAGATGCGGTTAGGGAAAATAGAGCTCGAGATGCGGACAGGGAATGAAGAGCTCAATACGGGGATAGGGAAAGTAGAGCTCGATAAGCGGATAGGAAAAGTAGAGCTCGAGACACAGATAGGGAAAGTAGAGCTCGATATGGGGATAGGGAAAGTAGAGCTCGATAAACGGATTTGGAAAGAAGAGCTTGTTACACAGATAGGGAAAGTAGAGCTCGATATGCGGATAGGGAAAGTAGATCTCAATACGGGGATAGGGAAAGTGGAGCTCGATACGCGGATAGGGAAAGTAGAGCATGGGACAGGGATAGGGAAAGTAGAGCACGAGATGCAGATAGGGAAATTAGAGCTCGATACACAGATAGGGATAGTAGAGCTTGATACGCGGATAAGGAAAGTAGAGCTCAATATGCGGATAGGGAAAGTAGAGCGCGATATGCGGATAGGGAAAGTAGAGCTCAATATGGTGACAGGGAAATTAGAGCTCGATATGCAGATAGGGAAATTAGAGCTCGATACGCGGATTGGGAAAGTAGAGCTCGATACGGGGATAGGGAGAGTAGAGCTTGATATGCGGATAGGGAAAGTAGAGCTTGATATGAGGATAGTGAAAGAAGACTTCGATATGGGGCTAGGGAAAGTAGAGCTCGATACGCGGATAGGGAAAGTAGAGCTCGATATGGGGCTAGGGAAAGTAGAGCTCGATACGCAGATAGGGAAAGTAGAGCTTGAGATGTCGGTAGGGAAAATAAAGCTCGAGATGCGGATAGGGAAAGTGGAGCTCAATACGGGAATAGGGAAAGTAGAGCGCGATAAGCGGATCGGAAAAGTAGAGCTCGAGACATGGATAGCAAAAGTAGAGCTTGGGACAGGGATAGGGAAAGTAGAGCTCGACACGCGGATTGGGAAAGTAGAGTTCGATACGTGGATAGGGAAAGTAGAGCTCGATACGCGGATAGGGAAAGTAGAGCTCGATACGCGGAGAGGGAAATTAGAGCTCGATACGCGGATAGGGAAAGTAAAGCTCGATTTGGGGCTAGGGAAATTAGAGCTCGATAAGCAGATAGGGAAAGTAGAGCTTGAGATGTGGTTAGGGAAAATAGAGCTCGAGATGCAGATAGGGAAAGTAGAGCTCAATACGGGGATAGGAAAAGTAGAGCTCGATACGTGGATAGGAAAAGTAGAGCTCGAGACACGGATAGGGAAAGTAGAGCTTGATATGGGGATAGGGAAAGTAGAGCTCGATACGTGCATAGGGAAAGTAGAGTGATACACAGATAGGGAAAGTAGAGCTCGATATGTGGACAGGGAAAATAGAGCTCGATACGCGGATAGGAAAAGTAGGGCTCGAGAAACAGATAGGGAAAGTAGAGCTCGATATGGTGATAGGGAAAGTAGAGCTCAATACGCGGATAGGGAAAGTAGAGCTCGATACGTGGATAGGGAAAGTAGAGCTTGGGACAGGGATAGGGAAAGTAGAGCTCGAGATGCGGATAGGGAAAGCAGAGCTCGATACACGGATAGGGAAAGTAGAGCTCGATACGTGGATAGGGAAAGTAGAGCTCGATACGTGGATAGGGAAAGTAGAGTTCGATACCGGGATAGGGAAAGTAGAGCTCGATACGCGGATAGGGAAAGTAGAGCTCGATACGTGGATAGGGAAAGAAGAGTTCGATACCCCGATAGGGAAAGTAGAGCTCGATACGCAGATAGGGAAAGTAGAGCGCGATACGCAGTTAGGGAAATTAGAGCTCGATACGGGGATAGGGAAAGTAGAGCATGATTTTGGGCTAGGGAAAGTAGAGCTCGATACGGGGATAGGGAAAGTAGAGCATGATATAGGGCTAGGGAGAGTAGAGCTCGATACGGGGAGAGGGAAAGTAGAGCTCAATACATGGATAGGAAAATTAGAACTCAAGAAGCAGATAGGGAAAGTAGAGCTCGATACGTGAATAGGAAAAGTAGAGCTCGAGACACGCATAGGGAAAGTAGAGCTTGATATGGGGATAGGGAAAGTAGAGCTCGATACGCCCATAGGGAAAGTAGAGTGATACACAGATAGGGAAAGTAGAGCTCGATATGTGGACAGGGAAAATAGAGCTCGATATGCAGATAGGGATAGTAGAGCTTGAGATGTGGGTAGGGAAAATAGAGCTCGAGATGCGGATAGGGAAAGTAGATCTCAATACGGGAATAGGGAAAGTAGAGCTCGATACGCGGATAGGAAAAGTAGGACTCGAGACACGGATAGGGAAAGTAGAGCTCGATATGGTGATAGGGAAAGTAGAGCTCAATACGTTGGTAGGGAAAGTAGAGCTCGATAGGGTGATAGGGAAAGTAGAGCTCGATACGTGGATAGGGAAAGTAGAGCTTGGGACAGGGATAGGGAAAGTAGAGCTCGAGATGCGGATAGGGAAAGTAGAGCCCGATACACGGATAGGGAAAGTAGAGCTCGATATTGGGATAGGGAAAGTAGAGCTCTATATGGGGATAGGGAAAGTAGAGCATGATATAGGGCTAGGGAGAGTAGAGCTCGATACGGGGAGAGGGAAAGTAGAGCTCAATACATGGATAGGAAAATTAGAAATCAATGCGCGGATAGGGAAAGTAGAGCTCGATACGTGAATAGGAAAAGTAGAGCTCGAGACACGGATAGGGAAAGTAGAGCTTGATATGGGGATAGGGAAAGTAGAGCTCGATACGCGCATAGGGAAAGTAGAGTGATATGCAGATAGGGAAAGTAGAGCTCGATATGTGGACAGGGAAAATAGAGCTCGATACGCAGATAGGGATAGTAGAGCTTGAGATGTGGGTAGGGAATATAGAGCTCGAGATGCGGATAGGGAAAGTAGAGCTTAATACGGGAATAGGGAAAGTAGAGCTCGATACGCGGATAGGAAAAGTAGGGCTCGAGACACGGATAGGGAAAGTAGAGCTCGATATGGTGATAGGGAAAGTAGGGCTCAATACGCGGATAGGGAAAGTAGAGCTCGATAGGGTGATAGGGAAAGCAGAGCTCGATACGTGGATAGGGAAAGTAGAGCTTGGGACAGGGATAGGGAAAGTAGAGCTCGAGATGCGGATAGGGAAAGTAGAGCCCGATACACGGATAGGGAAAGTAGAGCTCGATAGGTGGATAGGGAAAGTACAGCTCGATACGTGGATAGGGAAAGTAGAGTTCGATACCGGGATAGGGAAAGTAGAGCTCGATACGCGGATAGGGAAAGTAGAGCTCGATATGGGGATAGGGAAAGTAGAGCTCGATATGGTGATAGGGAAAGTAGGGCTCAATACGCGGATAGGGAAAGTAGAGCTCGATAGGGTGATAGGGAAAGCAGAGCTCGATACGTGGATAGGGAAAGCAGAGCTTGGGACAGGGATAGGGAAAGTAGAGCTCGAGATGCGGATAGGGAAAGTAGAGCCCGATACACGGATAGGGAAAGTAGAGCTCGATAGGCGTATAGGGAAATTACAGCTCGATACGTGGATAGGGAAAGTGGAGTTCGATACCGGGATAGTGAAAGTAGAGCTCGATACGCGGATAGGGAAAGTAGAGCTCGATACGCGGAGAGGGAAAGTAGAGCTCGATATGGGGATAGGGAAAGTAGTGCTCGATATGGGGATAGGGAATGTAGAGCTCGATACGCAGATAGGGAAAGTAGAGCGCGATACGCAGATAGGGAAAGTGGAGCTCCATATGTGGACAGGGAAAATAGAGCTCGATACGCAGATAGGGATAGTAGAGCTTGAGATGTGGGTAGGGAATATAGAGCTCGAGATGCGGATAGGGAATGTAGAGCTTAATGCGGGAAGAGGGAAAGTAGAGCTCGATACGCGGATAGGAAAAATAGGGCTTGAGACACGGATAGGGAAAGTAGAGCTCGATATGGTGATAGGGAAAGTAGGGCTCAATACGCGGATAGGGAAAGTAGAGCTCGATAGGGTGATAGGGAAAGCAGAGCTCGAATCGCGCATAGGGATAGTAGAGTGATTCACAGATAGGGAAAGTAGAGCTCGATATGTGGATAGGGAAAATAGAGCTCGATACGCGGATAGGAAAAGTAGGGCTTGAGACACGGATAGGGAAAGTAGAGCTCGATATGGTGATAGGGAAAGTAGAGCTCGATAGGCGGATAGGGAAAGTACAGCTCGATACGTGGATAGGGAAAGTAGAGCATGATATAGGGCTAGGGAGAGTAGAGCTCGATACGGGGAGAGGGAAAGTAGAGCTCAATACATGGAGAGGAAAATTAGAACTCAATGCGCGGATAGGGAAAGTAGAGCTCGATACGTGAATAGGAAAAGTAGAGCTCGAGACACGGATAGGGAAAGTAGAGCTTGATATGGGGATAGGGAAAGTAGAGCTCGATACGCGCATAGGGAAAGTAGAGTGATACACAGATAGGGAAAGTAGAGCTCGATATGCGGACAGGGAAAATAGAGCTCGATACACAGATAGGGATAGTAGAGCTTGAGATGTGGGTAGGGAATATAGAGCTCGAGATGCGGATAGGGAAAGTAGAGCTTAATACGGGAATAGGGAAAGTAGAGTTCGATACGCGGATAGGAAAAGTAGGGCTCGAGACACGGATAGGGAAAGTAGAGCTCGATATGGTAATAGGGAAAGTAGAGCTCGATACGCGGATAGGAAAAGTAGGGCTCGAGACATGGATAGGGAAAGTAGAGCTCGATATGGTGATAGGGAAAGTAGAGCTCAATACGTGGATAGGGAAAGTAGAGCTCGATAGGGTGATAGGGAAAGTAGAGCTCGATACGTGAATGGGGAAAGTAGAGCTTGGGACAGGGATAGGGAAAGTAGAGCTCGAGATGCGGATAGGGAAAGTAGCGCTCAATACACGGATAGGGAAAGTAGAGCTCGATAGGCGGATAGGGAAAGTACAGCTCTATACGCGGATAGGGAAAGTAGAGTTCGATACCGGGATAGGGAAATTAGAGCTCGATACGCAGATAGGGAAAGTAGAGCTCGATATGGGGATAGGGAAAGTAGAGCTCGATATGGGGATAGGGAAAGTAGGGCTCAATACGCGGATAGGGAAAGTAGAGCTCGATAGGGTGATAGGGAAAGCAGAGCTCGATACGCGCATAGGGAAAGTAGAGTGATACACAGATAGGGAAAGTAGAGCTCGATATGTGGACAGGGAAAATAGAGCTCGATACGCGGATAGGAAAAGTAGGGCTCGAGACACGGATAGGGAAAGTAGAGCTCGATATGGTGATAGGGAAAGTAGGGCTCAATACGCGGATAGGGAAAGTAGAGCTCGATAGGGTGATAGGGAAAGCAGAGCTCGATACGCGCATAGGGAAAGTAGAGTGATACACAGATAGGGAAAGTAGATCTCGATATGTGGACAGGGAAAATAGAGCTCGAAACGCGGATAGGAAAATTAGGGCTCGAGACACGGATAGGGAAAGTAGAGCTCGATATGGTGATAGGTAAAGTAGAGCTCAATACGCGGATAGGGAAAGTAGAGCTCGATACGTGGATAGGGAAAGTAGAGCTTGGGACAGGGATAGGGAAAGTAGAGCTTGATATGGGGATAGGGAAAGTAGAGCTCGATACGCCCATAGGGAAAGTAGAGTGATACACAGAGAGGGAAAGTAGAGCTCGATATGTGGACAGGGAAAATAGAGCTCGATACGCAGATAGGGATAGTAGAGCTTGAGATGTGGGTAGGGAAAATAGAGATCGAGATGCAGATAGGGAAAGTAGATCTCAATACGGGAATAGGGAAAGTAGAGGTCGATACGCGGATAGGAAAAGTAGGGCTCGAGACACGGATAGGGAAAGTAGAGCTCGATATGGTGATAGGGAAAGTAGAGCTCAATACGCGGGTAGGGAAAGTAGAGCTCGATAGGGTGATAGGGAAAGTAGAGCTCGATACGTGGATAGGGAAAGTAGAGCTTGGGACAGGGATAGGGAAAGTAGAGCTCGAGATGCGGATAGGGAAAGAAGAGCTCGATACACGGACAAGGAAAGTAGAGCTCGATAGGCGGATAGGGAAAGTACAGCTCGATACGTGGATAGGGAAAGTAGAGTTCGATACCGGGATAGGGAAAGTAGAGCTCGATACGCGGATAGGGAAAGTAGAGCTCGATATGGGGATAGGGAAAGTAGAGCTCGATATGGGGATAGGGAATGTAGAGCTCGATACGCAGATAGGGAAAGTAGAGCGCGATACGCAGATAGGGAAATTAGATCTCGATACGGGGATAGGGAAAGTAGGGAAGGTTTTTGGGCTAGGGAAAGTAGAGCTCGATACGGGGATAGGGAAAGTAGAGCATGATATAGGGCTAGGGAGAGTAGAGCTCGATACGGGGAGAGGGAAAGTAGAGCTCAATACATGGATAGGAAAATTAGAACTCAATGCGCGGATAGGGAAAGTAGAGCTCGATACGTGAATAGGAAAAGTAGAGCTCGAGACACGGATAGGGAAAGTAGAGCTTGATATGGGGATAGGGAAAGTAGAGCTCGATACGCCCATAGGGAAAGTAGAGTGATACACAGATAGGGAAAGTAGAGCTCCATATGTGGACAGGGAAAATAGAGCTCGATACGCAGATAGGGATAGTAGAGCTTGAGATGTGGGTAGGGAAAATAGAGCTCGAGATGCGGATAGGGAAAGTAGATCTCAATACGGGAATAGGGAAAGTAGAGCTCGATACGCGGATAGGAAAAGTAGGGCTCGAGACACGGATAGGGAAAGTAGAGCTCGATATGGTGATAGGGAAAGTAGAGCTCCATACGTTGGTAGGGAAAGTAGAGCTCGATAGGGTGATAGGGAAAGTAGAGCTCGATACGTGGATAGGGAAAGTAGAGCTTGGGACAGGGATAGGGAAAGTAGAGCTCGAGATGCGGATAGGGAAAGTCGAGCTCAATGCACGGATAGGGAAAGTAGAGCTCGATAGGCGGATAGGGAAAGTACAGCTCGATACGTGGATAGGGAAAGTAGAGTTCGATACCGGGATAGGGAAAGTAGAGCTCGATACGCGGATAGGGAAAGTAGAGCTCGATATGGGGATAGGGAAAGTAGAGCTCGATATGGGGATAGGGAATGTAGAGCTCGATACGCAGATAGGGAAAGTAGAGCGCGATTCGCAGATAGGGAAATTAGAGCTCGATACGGGGATAGGGAAAGTAGAGCATGATATAGGGCTAGGGAAAGTAGAGCTCGATACGGGGATAGGGAAAGTAGAGCGTGATATAGGGCTAGGGAGAGTAGAGCTCGATACGGGGAGAGGGAAAGTAGAGCTCAATGCATGGAGAGGAAAATTAGAACTCAATGCGTGGATAGGGAAAGTAGAGCTCGATACGTGAATAGGAAAAGTAGAGCTCGAGACACGGATAGGGAAAGTAGAGCTTGATATGGGGATAGGGAAAGTAGAGTTCGATACGCGCATAGGGAAAGTAGAGTGATACACAGATAGGGAAAGTAGAACTCGATATGTGGACAGGGAAAATAGAGCTCGATACGCAGATAGGGATAGTAGAGCTTGAGATGTGGGTAGGGAATATAGAGCTCGAGATGCGGATAGGGAAAGTAAAGCTTAATACAGGAATAGGGAAAGTAGAGCTCGATACGCGGATAGGAAAAGTAGGGCTCGAGACACGGATAGGGAAAGTAGAGCTCGATATGGTGATAGGGAAAGTAGAGCTCGATACGCGGATAGGAAAAGTAGGGCTCGAGACACGGATAGGGAAAGTAGAGCTCGATATGGTGATAGGGAAAGTAGAGCTCAATAAGCGGATAGGGAAAGTAGAGCTCGATAGGGTGATAGGGAAAGTAGAGTTCGATACGTGTATAGGGAAAGTAGAGCTTGGGACAGGGATAGGGAAAGTAGAGCTCGAGATGCGAATAGTGAAAGTAGCGCTCGATACACGGATAGGGAAAGTAGAGCTCGATAGGCGGATAGGGAAAGTACAGCTCGATACGCGGATAGGGAAAGTAGAGTTCGATACCGGGATAGGGAAAGTAGAGTTCGATACCGGGATAGGGAAAGTAGAGCTAGATACGCAGATAGGGAAAGTAGAGCTCGATATGGGGATAGGGAAAGTAGAGCTCGATATGGGGATAGGGAATGTAGAGCTCGATACGCAGATAGGGAAAGTAGAGCGCGATACGCAGATAGGGAAATTAGAGCTCGATACGGGGATAGGGAAAGTAGAGCATGATTTTGGGCTAGGGAAAGTAGAGCTCGATACGGGGATAGGGAAAGTAGAGCCTGATATAGGGCTAGGGAGAGTAGAGCTCGATACGGGGAGAGGGAAAGTAGAGCTCAATACATGGATAGGAAAATTAGAACTCAATGCACGGATAGGGAAAGTAGAGCTCGATACGTGAATAGGAAAAGTAGAGCTCGAGACACGCATAGGGAAAGTAGAGCTTGATATGGGGATAGGGAAAGTAGAGCTCGATACGCGCATAGGGAAAGTAGAGTGATACACAGATAGGGAAAGTGGAGCTCCATATGTGGACAGGGAAAATAGAGCTCGATACGCAGATAGGGATAGTAGAGCTTGAGATGTGGGTAGGGAATATAGAGCTCGAGATGCGGATAGGGAATGTAGAGCTTAATGCGGGAAGAGGGAAAGTAGAGCTCGATACGCGGATAGGAAAAATAGGGCTTGAGACACGGATAGGGAAAGTAGAGCTCGATATGGTGATAGGGAAAGTAGGGCTCAATACACGGATAGGGAAAGTAGAGCTCGATAGGGTGATAGGGAAAGCAGAGCTCGAATCGCGCATAGGGAAAGTAGAGTGATTCACAGATAGGGAAAGTAGAGCTCGATATGTGGACAGGGAAAATAGAGCTCGATACGCGGATAGGAAAAGTAGGGCTCGAGACACGGATAGGGAAAGTAGAGCTCGATATGGTGATAGGGAAAGTAGAGCTCGATAGGCGGATAGGGAAAGTACAGCTCGATACGTGGATAGGGAAAGTAGAGCATGATATAGGGCTAGGGAGAGTAGAGCTCGATACGGGGAGAGGGAAAGTAGAGCTCAATACATGGATAGGAAAATTAGAACTCAATGCGCGGATAGGGAAAGTAGAGCTCGATACGTGAATAGGAAAAGTAGAGCTCGAGACACGGATAGGGAAAGTAGAGCTTGATATGGGGATAGGGAAAGTAGAGCTCGATACGCGCATAGGGAAAGTAGAGTGATACACAGATAGGGAAAGTAGAGCTCGATATGCGGACAGGGAAAATAGAGCTCGATACGCAGATAGGGATAGTAGAGCTTGAGATGTGGGTAGGGAATATAGAGCTCGAGATGCGGATAGGGAAAGTAGAGCTTAATACGGGAATAGGGAAAGTAGAGTTCGATACGCGGATAGGAAAAGTAGGGCTCGAGACACGGATAGGGAAAGTAGAGCTCGATATGGTAATAGGGAAAGTAGAGCTCGATACGCGGATAGGAAAAGTAGGGCTCGAGACATGGATAGGGAAAGTAGAGCTCGATATGGTGATAGGGAAAGTAGAGCTCAATACGTGGATAGGGAAAGTAGAGCTCGATAGGGTGATAGGGAAAGTAGAGCTCGATACGTGAATGGGGAAAGTAGAGCTTGGGACAGGGATAGGGAAAGTAGAGCTCGAGATGCGGATAGGGAAAGTAGCGCTCAATACACGGATAGGGAAAGTAGAGCTCGATAGGCGGATAGGGAAAGTACAGCTCTATACGCGGATAGGGAAAGTAGAGTTCGATACCGGGATAGGGAAATTAGAGCTCGATACGCAGATAGGGAAAGTAGAGCTCGATATGGGGATAGGGAAAGTAGAGCTCGATATGGGGATAGGGAAAGTAGGGCTCAATACGCGGATAGGGAAAGTAGAGCTCGATAGGGTGATAGGGAAAGCAGAGCTCGATACGCGCATAGGGAAAGTAGAGTGATACACAGATAGGGAAAGTAGAGCTCGATATGTGGACAGGGAAAATAGAGCTCGATACGCGGATAGGAAAAGTAGGGCTCGAGACACGGATAGGGAAAGTAGAGCTCGATATGGTGATAGGGAAAGTAGGGCTCAATACGCGGATAGGGAAAGTAGAGCTCGATAGGGTGATAGGGAAAGCAGAGCTCGATACGCGCATAGGGAAAGTAGAGTGATACACAGATAGGGAAAGTAGATCTCGATATGTGGACAGGGAAAATAGAGCTCGAAACGCGGATAGGAAAATTAGGGCTCGAGACACGGATAGGGAAAGTAGAGCTCGATATGGTGATAGGTAAAGTAGAGCTCAATACGCGGATAGGGAAAGTAGAGCTCGATACGTGGATAGGGAAAGTAGAGCTTGGGACAGGGATAGGGAAAGTAGAGCTTGATATGGGGATAGGGAAAGTAGAGCTCGATACGCCCATAGGGAAAGTAGAGTGATACACAGAGAGGGAAAGTAGAGCTCGATATGTGGACAGGGAAAATAGAGCTCGATACGCAGATAGGGATAGTAGAGCTTGAGATGTGGGTAGGGAAAATAGAGATCGAGATGCAGATAGGGAAAGTAGATCTCAATACGGGAATAGGGAAAGTAGAGGTCGATACGCGGATAGGAAAAGTAGGGCTCGAGACACGGATAGGGAAAGTAGAGCTCGATATGGTGATAGGGAAAGTAGAGCTCAATACGCGGGTAGGGAAAGTAGAGCTCGATAGGGTGATAGGGAAAGTAGAGCTCGATACGTGGATAGGGAAAGTAGAGCTTGGGACAGGGATAGGGAAAGTAGAGCTCGAGATGCGGATAGGGAAAGAAGAGCTCGATACACGGATAAGGAAAGTAGAGCTCGATAGGCGGATAGGGAAAGTACAGCTCGATACGTGGATAGGGAAAGTAGAGTTCGATACCGGGATAGGGAAAGTAGAGCTCGATACGCGGATAGGGAAAGTAGAGCTCGATATGGGGATAGGGAAAGTAGAGCTCGATATGGGGATAGGGAATGTAGAGCTCGATACGCAGATAGGGAAAGTAGAGCGCGATACGCAGATAGGGAAATTAGATCTCGATACGGGGATAGGGAAAGTAGGGAAGGTTTTTGGGCTAGGGAAAGTAGAGCTCGATACGGGGATAGGGAAAGTAGAGCATGATATAGGGCTAGGGAGAGTAGAGCTCGATACGGGGAGAGGGAAAGTAGAGCTCAATACATGGATAGGAAAATTAGAACTCAATGCGCGGATAGGGAAAGTAGAGCTCGATACGTGAATAGGAAAAGTAGAGCTCGAGACACGGATAGGGAAAGTAGAGCTTGATATGGGGATAGGGAAAGTAGAGCTCGATACGCCCATAGGGAAAGTAGAGTGATACACAGATAGGGAAAGTAGAGCTCCATATGTGGACAGGGAAAATAGAGCTCGATACGCAGATAGGGATAGTAGAGCTTGAGATGTGGGTAGGGAAAATAGAGCTCGAGATGCGGATAGGGAAAGTAGATCTCAATACGGGAATAGGGAAAGTAGAGCTCGATACGCGGATAGGAAAAGTACGGCTCGAGACACGGATAGGGAAAGTAGAGCTCGATATGGTGATAGGGAAAGTAGAGCTCCATACGTTGGTAGGGAAAGTAGAGCTCGATAGGGTGATAGGGAAAGTAGAGCTCGATACGTGGATAGGGAAAGTAGAGCTTGGGACAGGGATAGGGAAAGTAGAGCTCGAGATGCGGATAGGGTTAGTCGAGCTCAATGCACGGATAGGGAAAGTAGAGCTCGATAGGCGGATAGGGAAAGTACAGCTCGATACGTGGATAGGGAAAGTAGAGTTCGATACCGGGATAGGGAAAGTAGAGCTCGATACGCGGATAGGGAAAGTAGAGCTCGATATGGGGATAGGGAAAGTAGAGCTCGATATGGGGATAGGGAATGTAGAGCTCGATACGCTGATAGGGAAAGTAGAGCGCGATTCGCAGATAGGGAAATTAGAGCTCGATACGGGGATAGGGAAAGTAGAGCATGATATAGGGCTAGGGAAAGTAGAGCTCGATACGGGGATAGGGAAAGTAGAGCGTGATATAGGGCTAGGGAGAGTAGAGCTCGATACGGGGAGAGGGAAAGTAGAGCTCAATGCATGGAGAGGAAAATTAGAACTCAATGCGTGGATAGGGAAAGTAGAGCTCGATACGTGAATAGGAAAAGTAGAGCTCGAGACACGGATAGGGAAAGTAGAGCTTGATATGGGGATAGGGAAAGTAGAGTTCGATACGCGGATAGGGAAAGTAGAGCTCGATAGGGTGATAGGGAATGTAGAGTTCGATACGTGTATAGGGAAAGTAGAGCTTGGGACAGGGATAGGGAAAGTAGAGCTCGAGATGCGAATAGTGAAAGTAGCGCTCGATACACGGATAGGGAAAGTAGAGCTCGATAGGCGGATAGGGAAAGTACAGCTCGATACGCGGATAGGGAAAGTAGAGTTCGATACCGGGATAGGGAAAGTAGAGTTCGATACCGGGATAGGGAAAGTAGAGCTAGATACGCAGATAGGGAAAGTAGAGCTCGATATGGGGATAGGGAAAGTAGAGCTCGATATGGGGATAGGGAATGTAGAGCTCGATACGCAGATAGGGAAAGTAGAGCGCGATACGCAGATAGGGAAATTAGAGCTCGATACGGGGATAGGGAAAGTAGAGCATGATTTTGGGCTAGGGAAAGTAGAGCTCGATACGGGGATAGGGAAAGTAGAGCCTGATATAGGGCTAGGGAGAGTAGAGCTCGATACGGGGAGAGGGAAAGTAGAGCTCAATACATGGATAGGAAAATTAGAACTCAATGCACGGATAGGGAAAGTAGAGCTCGATACGTGAATAGGAAAAGTAGAGCTCGAGACACGCATTGGGAAAGTAGAGCTTGATATGGGGATAGGGAAAGTAGAGCTCGATACGCGCATAGGGAAAGTAGAGTGATACACAGATAGGGAAAGTGGAGCTCCATATGTGGACAGGGAAAATAGAGCTCGATACGCAGATAGGGATAGTAGAGCTTGAGATGTGGGTAGGGAATATAGAGCTCGAGATGCGGATAGGGAATGTAGAGCTTAATGCGGGAAGAGGGAAAGTAGAGCTCGATACGCGGATAGGAAAAATAGGGCTTGAGACACGGATAGGGAAAGTAGAGCTCGATATGGTGATAGGGAAAGTAGGGCTCAATACGCGGATAGGGAAAGTAGAGCTCGATAGGGTGATAGGGAAAGCAGAGCTCGAATCGCGCATAGGGAAAGTAGAGTGATTCACAGATAGGGAAAGTAGAGCTCGATATGTGGACAGGGAAAATAGAGCTCGATACGCGGATAGGAAAAGTAGGGCTCGAGACACGGATAGGGAAAGTAGAGCTCGATATGGTGATAGGGAAAGTAGAGCTCGATAGGCGGATAGGGAAAGTACAGCTCGATACGTGGATAGGGAAAGTAGAGCATGATATAGGGCTAGGGAGAGTAGAGCTCGATACGGGGAGAGGGAAAGTAGAGCTCAATACATGGATAGGAAAATTAGAACTCAATGCGCGGATAGGGAAAGTAGAGCTCGATACGTGAATAGGAAAAGTAGAGCTCGAGACACGGATAGGGAAAGTAGAGCTTGATATGGGGATAGGGAAAGTAGAGCTCGATACGTGCATAGGGAAAGTAGAGTGATACACAGATAGGGAAAGTAGAGCTCGATATGCGGACAGGGAAAATAGAGCTCGATACGCAGATAGGGATAGTAGAGCTTGAGATGTGGGTAGGGAATATAGAGCTCGAGATGCGGATAGGGAAAGTAGAGCTTAATACGGGAATAGGGAAAGTAGAGTTCGATACGCGGATAGGAAAAGTAGGGCTCGAGACACGGATAGGGAAAGTAGAGCTCGATATGGTAATAGGGAAAGTAGAGCTCGATACGCGGATAGGAAAAGTAGGGCTCGAGACATGGATAGGGAAAGTAGAGCTCGATATGGTGATAGGGAAAGTAGAGCTCAATACGTGGATAGGGAAAGTAGAGCTCGATAGGGTGATAGGGAAAGTAGAGCTCGATACGTGAATGGGGAAAGTAGAGCTTGGGACAGGGATAGGGAAAGTAGAGCTCGAGATGCGGATAGGGAAAGTAGCGCTCAATACACGGATAGGGAAAGTAGAGCTCGATAGGCGGATAGGGAAAGTACAGCTCTATACGCGGATAGGGAAAGTAGAGTTCGATACCGGGATAGGGAAATTAGAGCTCGATACGCAGATAGGGAAAGTAGAGCTCGATATGGGGACAGGGAAAGTAGAGCTCGATATGGGGATAGGGAAAGTAGGGCTCAATACGCGGATAGGGAAAGTAGAGCTCGATAGGGTGATAGGGAAAGCAGAGCTCGATACGCGCATAGGGAAAGTAGAGTGATACACAGATAGGGAAAGTAGAGCTCGATATGTGGACAGGGAAAATAGAGCTCGATACGCGGATAGGAAAAGTAGGGCTCGAGACACGGATAGGGAAAGTAGAGCTCGATATGGTGATAGGGAAAGTAGGGCTCAATACGCGGATAGGGAAAGTAGAGCTCGATAGGGTGATAGGGAAAGCAGAGCTCGATACGCGCATAGGGAAAGTAGAGTGATACACAGATAGGGAAAGTAGATCTCGATATGTGGACAGGGAAAATAGAGCTCGAAACGCGGATAGGAAAATTAGGGCTCGAGACACGGATAGGGAAAGTAGAGCTCGATATGGTGATAGGTAAAGTAGAGCTCAATACGCGGATAGGGAAAGTAGAGCTCGATACGTGGATAGGGAAAGTAGAGCTTGGGACAGGGATAGGGAAAGTAGAGCTTGATATGGGGATAGGGAAAGTAGAGCTCGATACGCCCATAGGGAAAGTAGAGTGATACACAGAGAGGGAAAGTAGAGCTCGATATGTGGACAGGGAAAATAGAGCTCGATACGCAGATAGGGATAGTAGAGCTTGAGATGTGGGTAGGGAAAATAGAGATCGAGATGCAGATAGGGAAAGTAGATCTCAATACGGGAATAGGGAAAGTAGAGGTCGATACGCGGATAGGAAAAGTAGGGCTCGAGACACGGATAGGGAAAGTAGAGCTCGATATGGTGATAGGGAAAGTAGAGCTCAATACGCGGGTAGGGAAAGTAGAGCTCGATAGGGTGATAGGGAAAGTAGAGCTCGATACGTGGATAGGGAAAGTAGAGCTTGGGACAGGGATAGGGAAAGTAGAGCTCGAGATGCGGATAGGGAAAGAAGAGCTCGATACACGGATAAGGAAAGTAGAGCTCGATAGGCGGATAGGGAAAGTACAGCTCGATACGTGGATAGGGAAAGTAGAGTTCGATACCGGGATAGGGAAAGTAGAGCTCGATACGCGGATAGGGAAAGTAGAGCTCGATATGGGGATAGGGAAAGTAGAGCTCGATATGGGGATAGGGAATGTAGAGCTCGATACGCAGATAGGGAAAGTAGAGCGCGATACGCAGATAGGGAAATTAGATCTCGATACGGGGATAGGGAAAGTAGGGAAGGTTTTTGGGCTAGGGAAAGTAGAGCTCGATACGGGGATAGGGAAAGTAGAGCATGATATAGGGCTAGGGAGAGTAGAGCTCGATACGGGGAGAGGGAAAGTAGAGCTCAATACATGGATAGGAAAATTAGAACTCAATGCGCGGATAGGGAAAGTAGAGCTCGATACGTGAATAGGAAAAGTAGAGCTCGAGACACGGATAGGGAAAGTAGAGCTTGATATGGGGATAGGGAAAGTAGAGCTCGATACGCCCATAGGGAAAGTAGAGTGATACACAGATAGGGAAAGTAGAGCTCCATATGTGGACAGGGAAAATAGAGCTCGATACGCAGATAGGGATAGTAGAGCTTGAGATGTGGGTAGGGAAAATAGAGCTCGAGATGCGGATAGGGAAAGTAGATCTCAATACGGGAATAGGGAAAGTAGAGCTCGATACGCGGATAGGAAAAGTACGGCTCGAGACACGGATAGGGAAAGTAGAGCTCGATATGGTGATAGGGAAAGTAGAGCTCCATACGTTGGTAGGGAAAGTAGAGCTCGATAGGGTGATAGGGAAAGTAGAGCTCGATACGTGGATAGGGAAAGTAGAGCTTGGGACAGGGATAGGGAAAGTAGAGCTCGAGATGCGGATAGGGTTAGTCGAGCTCAATGCACGGATAGGGAAAGTAGAGCTCGATAGGCGGATAGGGAAAGTACAGCTCGATACGTGGATAGGGAAAGTAGAGTTCGATACCGGGATAGGGAAAGTAGAGCTCGATACGCGGATAGGGAAAGTAGAGCTCGATATGGGGATAGGGAAAGTAGAGCTCGATATGGGGATAGGGAATGTAGAGCTCGATACGCAGATAGGGACAGTAGAGCGCGATTCGCAGATAGGGAAATTAGAGCTCGATACGGGGATAGGGAAAGTAGAGCATGATATAGGGCTAGGGAAAGTAGAGCTCGATACGTGGATAGGGAAAGTAGAGCTCGATACGTGGATAGGGAAAGTAGAGTTCGATACCGGGATAGGGAAAGTAGAGCTCGATACGCGGATAGGGAAAGTAGAGCTCGATACGTGGATAGGGAAAGAAGAGTTCGATACCCCGATAGGGAAAGTAGAGCTCGATACGCAGATAGGGAAAGTAGAGCGCGATACGCAGTTAGGGAAATTAGAGCTCGATACGGGGATAGGGAAAGTAGAGCATGATTTTGGGCTAGGGAAAGTAGAGCTCGATACGGGGATAGGGAAAGTAGAGCATGATATAGGGCTAGGGAGAGTAGAGCTCGATACGGGGAGAGGGAAAGTAGAGCTCAATACATGGATAGGAAAATTAGAACTCAAGAAGCAGATAGGGAAAGTAGAGCTCGATACGTGAATAGGAAAAGTAGAGCTCGAGACACGCATAGGGAAAGTAGAGCTTGATATGGGGATAGGGAAAGTAGAGCTCGATACGCCCATAGGGAAAGTAGAGTGATACACAGATAGGGAAAGTAGAGCTCGATATGTGGACAGGGAAAATAGAGCTCGATATGCAGATAGGGATAGTAGAGCTTGAGATGTGGGTAGGGAAAATAGAGCTCGAGATGCGGATAGGGAAAGTAGATCTCAATACGGGAATAGGGAAAGTAGAGCTCGATACGCGGATAGGAAAAGTAGGACTCGAGACACGGATAGGGAAAGTAGAGCTCGATATGGTGATAGGGAAAGTAGAGCTCAATACGTTGGTAGGGAAAGTAGAGCTCGATAGGGTGATAGGGAAAGTAGAGCTCGATACGTGGATAGGGAAAGTAGAGCTTGGGACAGGGATAGGGAAAGTAGAGCTCGAGATGCGGATAGGGAAAGTAGAGCCCGATACACGGATAGGGAAAGTAGAGCTCGATATTGGGATAGGGAAAGTAGAGCTCTATATGGGGATAGGGAAAGTAGAGCATGATATAGGGCTAGGGAGAGTAGAGCTCGATACGGGGAGAGGGAAAGTAGAGCTCAATACATGGATAGGAAAATTAGAAATCAATGCGCGGATAGGGAAAGTAGAGCTCGATACGTGAATAGGAAAAGTAGAGCTCGAGACACGGATAGGGAAAGTAGAGCTTGATATGGGGATAGGGAAAGTAGAGCTCGATACGCGCATAGGGAAAGTAGAGTGATATGCAGATAGGGAAAGTAGAGCTCGATATGTGGACAGGGAAAATAGAGCTCGATACGCAGATAGGGATAGTAGAGCTTGAGATGTGGGTAGGGAATATAGAGCTCGAGATGCGGATAGGGAAAGTAGAGCTTAATACGGGAATAGGGAAAGTAGAGCTCGATACGCGGATAGGAAAAGTAGGGCTCGAGACACGGATAGGGAAAGTAGAGCTCGATATGGTGATAGGGAAAGTAGGGCTCAATACGCGGATAGGGAAAGTAGAGCTCGATAGGGTGATAGGGAAAGCAGAGCTCGATACGTGGATAGGGAAAGTAGAGCTTGGGACAGGGATAGGGAAAGTAGAGCTCGAGATGCGGATAGGGAAAGTAGAGCCCGATACACGGATAGGGAAAGTAGAGCTCGATAGGCGGATAGGGAAAGTACAGCTCGATACGTGGATAGGGAAAGTAGAGTTCGATACCGGGATAGGGAAAGTAGAGCTCGATACGCGGATAGGGAAAGTAGAGCTCGATATGGGGATAGGGAAAGTAGAGCTCGATATGGTGATAGGGAAAGTAGGGCTCAATACGCGGATAGGGAAAGTAGAGCTCGATAGGGTGATAGGGAAAGCAGAGCTCGATACGTGGATAGGGAAAGCAGAGCTTGGGACAGGGATAGGGAAAGTAGAGCTCGAGATGCGGATAGGGAAAGTAGAGCCCGATACACGGATAGGGAAAGTAGAGCTCGATAGGCGTATAGGGAAATTACAGCTCGATACGTGGATAGGGAAAGTGGAGTTCGATACCGGGATAGTGAAAGTAGAGCTCGATACGCGGATAGGGAAAGTAGAGCTCGATACGCGGAGAGGGAAAGTAGAGCTCGATATGGGGATAGGGAAAGTAGTGCTCGATATGGGGATAGGGAATGTAGAGCTCGATACGCAGATAGGGAAAGTAGAGCGCGATACGCAGATAGGGAAAGTGGAGCTCCATATGTGGACAGGGAAAATAGAGCTCGATACGCAGATAGGGATAGTAGAGCTTGAGATGTGGGTAGGGAATATAGAGCTCGAGATGCGGATAGGGAATGTAGAGCTTAATGCGGGAAGAGGGAAAGTAGAGCTCGATACGCGGATAGGAAAAATAGGGCTTGAGACACGGATAGGGAAAGTAGAGCTCGATATGGTGATAGGGAAAGTAGGGCTCAATACGCGGATAGGGAAAGTAGAGCTCGATAGGGTGATAGGGAAAGCAGAGCTCGAATCGCGCATAGGGATAGTAGAGTGATTCACAGATAGGGAAAGTAGAGCTCGATATGTGGATAGGGAAAATAGAGCTCGATACGCGGATAGGAAAAGTAGGGCTTGAGACACGGATAGGGAAAGTAGAGCTCGATATGGTGATAGGGAAAGTAGAGCTCGATAGGCGGATAGGGAAAGTACAGCTCGATACGTGGATAGGGAAAGTAGAGCATGATATAGGGCTAGGGAGAGTAGAGCTCGATACGGGGAGAGGGAAAGTAGAGCTCAATACATGGAGAGGAAAATTAGAACTCAATGCGCGGATAGGGAAAGTAGAGCTCGATACGTGAATAGGAAAAGTAGAGCTCGAGACACGGATAGGGAAAGTAGAGCTTGATATGGGGATAGGGAAAGTAGAGCTCGATACGCGCATAGGGAAAGTAGAGTGATACACAGATAGGGAAAGTAGAGCTCGATATGCGGACAGGGAAAATAGAGCTCGATACACAGATAGGGATAGTAGAGCTTGAGATGTGGGTAGGGAATATAGAGCTCGAGATGCGGATAGGGAAAGTAGAGCTTAATACGGGAATAGGGAAAGTAGAGTTCGATACGCGGATAGGAAAAGTAGGGCTCGAGACACGGATAGGGAAAGTAGAGCTCGATATGGTAATAGGGAAAGTAGAGCTCGATACGCGGATAGGAAAAGTAGGGCTCGAGACATGGATAGGGAAAGTAGAGCTCGATATGGTGATAGGGAAAGTAGAGCTCAATACGTGGATAGGGAAAGTAGAGCTCGATAGGGTGATAGGGAAAGTAGAGCTCGATACGTGAATGGGGAAAGTAGAGCTTGGGACAGGGATAGGGAAAGTAGAGCTCGAGATGCGGATAGGGAAAGTAGCGCTCAATACACGGATAGGGAAAGTAGAGCTCGATAGGCGGATAGGGAAAGTACAGCTCTATACGCGGATAGGGAAAGTAGAGTTCGATACCGGGATAGGGAAATTAGAGCTCGATACGCAGATAGCGAAAGTAGAGCTCGATATGGGGATAGGGAAAGTAGAGCTCGATATGGGGATAGGGAAAGTAGGGCTCAATACGCGGATAGGGAAAGTAGAGCTCGATAGGGTGATAGGGAAAGCAGAGCTCGATACGCGCATAGGGAAAGTAGAGTGATACACAGATAGGGAAAGTAGAGCTCGATATGTGGACAGGGAAAATAGAGCTCGATACGCGGATAGGAAAAGTAGGGCTCGAGACACGGATAGGGAAAGTAGAGCTCGATATGGTGATAGGGAAAGTAGGGCTCAATACGCGGATAGGGAAAGTAGAGCTCGATAGGGTGATAGGGAAAGCAGAGCTCGATACGCGCATAGGGAAAGTAGAGTGATACACAGATAGGGAAAGTAGATCTCGATATGTGGACAGGGAAAATAGAGCTCGAAACGCGGATAGGAAAATTAGGGCTCGAGACACGGATAGGGAAAGTAGAGCTCGATATGGTGATAGGTAAAGTAGAGCTCAATACGCGGATAGGGAAAGTAGAGCTCGATACGTGGATAGGGAAAGTAGAGCTTGGGACAGGGATAGGGAAAGTAGAGCTTGATATGGGGATAGGGAAAGTAGAGCTCGATACGCCCATAGGGAAAGTAGAGTGATACACAGAGAGGGAAAGTAGAGCTCGATATGTGGACAGGGAAAATAGAGCTCGATACGCAGATAGGGATAGTAGAGCTTGAGATGTGGGTAGGGAAAATAGAGATCGAGATGCAGATAGGGAAAGTAGATCTCAATACGGGAATAGGGAAAGTAGAGGTCGATACGCGGATAGGAAAAGTAGGGCTCGAGACACGGATAGGGAAAGTAGAGCTCGATATGGTGATAGGGAAAGTAGAGCTCAATACGCGGGTAGGGAAAGTAGAGCTCGATAGGGTGATAGGGAAAGTAGAGCTCGATACGTGGATAGGGAAAGTAGAGCTTGGGACAGGGATAGGGAAAGTAGAGCTCGAGATGCGGATAGGGAAAGTAGAGCCCGATACACGGATAGGGAAAGTAGAGCTCGATAGGCGGATAGGGAAAGTACAGCTCGATACGTGGATAGGGAAAGTAGAGTTCGATACCGGGATAGGGAAAGTAGAGCTCGATACGCGGATAGGGAAAGTAGAGCTCGATATGGGGATAGGGAAAGTAGAGCTCGATATGGTGATAGGGAAAGTAGGGCTCAATACGCGGATAGGGAAAGTAGAGCTCGATAGGGTGATAGGGAAAGCAGAGCTCGATACGTGGATAGGGAAAGCAGAGCTTGGGACAGGGATAGGGAAAGTAGAGCTCGAGATGCGGATAGGGAAAGTAGAGCCCGATACACGGATAGGGAAAGTAGAGCTCGATAGGCGTATAGGGAAATTACAGCTCGATACGTGGATAGGGAAAGTGGAGTTCGATACCGGGATAGTGAAAGTAGAGCTCGATACGCGGATAGGGAAAGTAGAGCTCGATACGCGGAGAGGGAAAGTAGAGCTCGATATGGGGATAGGGAAAGTAGTGCTCGATATGGGGATAGGGAATGTAGAGCTCGATACGCAGATAGGGAAAGTAGAGCGCGATACGCAGATAGGGAAAGTGGAGCTCCATATGTGGACAGGGAAAATAGAGCTCGATACGCAGATAGGGATAGTAGAGCTTGAGATGTGGGTAGGGAATATAGAGCTCGAGATGCGGATAGGGAATGTAGAGCTTAATGCGGGAAGAGGGAAAGTAGAGCTCGATACGCGGATAGGAAAAATAGGGCTTGAGACACGGATAGGGAAAGTAGAGCTCGATATGGTGATAGGGAAAGTAGGGCTCAATACGCGGATAGGGAAAGTAGAGCTCGATAGGGTGATAGGGAAAGCAGAGCTCGAATCGCGCATAGGGATAGTAGAGTGATTCACAGATAGGGAAAGTAGAGCTCGATATGTGGATAGGGAAAATAGAGCTCGATACGCGGATAGGAAAAGTAGGGCTTGAGACACGGATAGGGAAAGTAGAGCTCGATATGGTGATAGGGAAAGTAGAGCTCGATAGGCGGATAGGGAAAGTACAGCTCGATACGTGGATAGGGAAAGTAGAGCATGATATAGGGCTAGGGAGAGTAGAGCTCGATACGGGGAGAGGGAAAGTAGAGCTCAATACATGGAGAGGAAAATTAGAACTCAATGCGCGGATAGGGAAAGTAGAGCTCGATACGTGAATAGGAAAAGTAGAGCTCGAGACACGGATAGGGAAAGTAGAGCTTGATATGGGGATAGGGAAAGTAGAGCTCGATACGCGCATAGGGAAAGTAGAGTGATACACAGATAGGGAAAGTAGAGCTCGATATGCGGACAGGGAAAATAGAGCTCGATACACAGATAGGGATAGTAGAGCTTGAGATGTGGGTAGGGAATATAGAGCTCGAGATGCGGATAGGGAAAGTAGAGCTTAATACGGGAATAGGGAAAGTAGAGTTCGATACGCGGATAGGAAAAGTAGGGCTCGAGACACGGATAGGGAAAGTAGAGCTCGATATGGTAATAGGGAAAGTAGAGCTCGATACGCGGATAGGAAAAGTAGGGCTCGAGACATGGATAGGGAAAGTAGAGCTCGATATGGTGATAGGGAAAGTAGAGCTCAATACGTGGATAGGGAAAGTAGAGCTCGATAGGGTGATAGGGAAAGTAGAGCTCGATACGTGAATGGGGAAAGTAGAGCTTGGGACAGGGATAGGGAAAGTAGAGCTCGAGATGCGGATAGGGAAAGTAGCGCTCAATACACGGATAGGGAAAGTAGAGCTCGATAGGCGGATAGGGAAAGTACAGCTCTATACGCGGATAGGGAAAGTAGAGTTCGATACCGGGATAGGGAAATTAGAGCTCGATACGCAGATAGCGAAAGTAGAGCTCGATATGGGGATAGGGAAAGTAGAGCTCGATATGGGGATAGGGAAAGTAGGGCTCAATACGCGGATAGGGAAAGTAGAGCTCGATAGGGTGATAGGGAAAGCAGAGCTCGATACGCGCATAGGGAAAGTAGAGTGATACACAGATAGGGAAAGTAGAGCTCGATATGTGGACAGGGAAAATAGAGCTCGATACGCGGATAGGAAAAGTAGGGCTCGAGACACGGATAGGGAAAGTAGAGCTCGATATGGTGATAGGGAAAGTAGGGCTCAATACGCGGATAGGGAAAGTAGAGCTCGATAGGGTGATAGGGAAAGCAGAGCTCGATACGCGCATAGGGAAAGTAGAGTGATACACAGATAGGGAAAGTAGATCTCGATATGTGGACAGGGAAAATAGAGCTCGAAACGCGGATAGGAAAATTAGGGCTCGAGACACGGATAGGGAAAGTAGAGCTCGATATGGTGATAGGTAAAGTAGAGCTCAATACGCGGATAGGGAAAGTAGAGCTCGATACGTGGATAGGGAAAGTAGAGCTTGGGACAGGGATAGGGAAAGTAGAGCTTGATATGGGGATAGGGAAAGTAGAGCTCGATACGCCCATAGGGAAAGTAGAGTGATACACAGAGAGGGAAAGTAGAGCTCGATATGTGGACAGGGAAAATAGAGCTCGATACGCAGATAGGGATAGTAGAGCTTGAGATGTGGGTAGGGAAAATAGAGATCGAGATGCAGATAGGGAAAGTAGATCTCAATACGGGAATAGGGAAAGTAGAGGTCGATACGCGGATAGGAAAAGTAGGGCTCGAGACACGGATAGGGAAAGTAGAGCTCGATATGGTGATAGGGAAAGTAGAGCTCAATACGCGGGTAGGGAAAGTAGAGCTCGATAGGGTGATAGGGAAAGTAGAGCTCGATACGTGGATAGGGAAAGTAGAGCTTGGGACAGGGATAGGGAAAGTAGAGCTCGAGATGCGGATAGGGAAAGAAGAGCTCGATACACGGACAAGGAAAGTAGAGCTCGATAGGCGGATAGGGAAAGTACAGCTCGATACGTGGATAGGGAAAGTAGAGTTCGATACCGGGATAGGGAAAGTAGAGCTCGATACACGGATAGGGAAAGTAGAGCTCGATATGGGGATAGGGAAAGTAGAGCTCGATATGGGGATAGGGAATGTAGAGCTCGATACGCAGATAGGGAAAGTAGAGCGCGATACGCAGATAGGGAAATTAGATCTCGATACGGGGATAGGGAAAGTAGGGAAGGTTTTTGGGCTAGGGAAAGTAGAGCTCGATACGGGGATAGGGAAAGTAGAGCATGATATAGGGCTAGGGAGAGTAGAGCTCGATACGGGGAGAGGGAAAGTAGAGCTCAATACATGGATAGGAAAATTAGAACTCAATGCGCGGATAGGGAAAGTAGAGCTCGATACGTGAATAGGAAAAGTAGAGCTCGAGACACGGATAGGGAAAGTAGAGCTTGATATGGGGATAGGGAAAGTAGAGCTCGATACGCCCATAGGGAAAGTAGAGTGATACACAGATAGGGAAAGTAGAGCTCCATATGTGGACAGGGAAAATAGAGCTCGATACGCAGATAGGGATAGTAGAGCTTGAGATGTGGGTAGGGAAAATAGAGCTCGAGATGCGCATAGGGAAAGTAGATCTCAATACGGGAATAGGGAAAGTAGAGCTCGATACGCGGATAGGAAAAGTAGGGCTCGAGACACGGATAGGGAAAGTAGAGCTCGATATGGTGATAGGGAAAGTAGAGCTCCATACGTTGGTAGGGAAAGTAGAGCTCGATAGGGTGATAGGGAAAGTAGAGCTCGATACGTGGATAGGGAAAGTAGAGCTTGGGACAGGGATAGGGAAAGTAGAGCTCGAGATGCGGATAGGGAAAGTCGAGCTCAATGCACGGATAGGGAAAGTAGAGCTCGATAGGCGGATAGGGAAAGTACAGCTCGATACGTGGATAGGGAAAGTAGAGTTCGATACCGGGATAGGGAAAGTAGAGCTCGATACGCGGATAGGGAAAGTAGAGCTCGATATGGGGATAGGGAAAGTAGAGCTCGATATGGGGATAGGGAATGTAGAGCTCGATACGCAGATAGGGAAAGTAGAGCGCGATTCGCAGATAGGGAAATTAGAGCTCGATACGGGGATAGGGAAAGTAGAGCATGATATAGGGCTAGGGAAAGTAGAGCTCGATACGGGGATAGGGAAAGTAGAGCGTGATATAGGGCTAGGGAGAGTAGAGCTCGATACGGGGAGAGGGAAAGTAGAGCTCAATGCATGGAGAGGAAAATTAGAACTCAATGCGTGGATAGGGAAAGTAGAGCTCGATACGTGAATAGGAAAAGTAGAGCTCGAGACACGGATAGGGAAAGTAGAGCTTGATATGGGGATAGGGAAAGTAGAGTTCGATACGCGCATAGGGAAAGTAGAGTGATACACAGATAGGGAAAGTAGAACTCGATATGTGGACAGGGAAAATAGAGCTCGATACGCAGATAGGGATAGTAGAGCTTGAGATGTGGGTAGGGAATATAGAGCTCGAGATGCGGATAGGGAAAGTAAAGCTTAATACAGGAATAGGGAAAGTAGAGCTCGATACGCGGATAGGAAAAGTAGGGCTCGAGACACGGATAGGGAAAGTAGAGCTCGATATGGTGATAGGGAAAGTAGAGCTCGATACGCGGATAGGAAAAGTAGGGCTCGAGACACGGATAGGGAAAGTAGAGCTCGATATGGTGATAGGGAAAGTAGAGCTCAATAAGCGGATAGGGAAAGTAGAGCTCGATAGGGTGATAGGGAAAGTAGAGTTCGATACGTGTATAGGGAAAGTAGAGCTTGGGACAGGGATAGGGAAAGTAGAGCTCGAGATGCGAATAGTGAAAGTAGCGCTCGATACACGGATAGGGAAAGTAGAGCTCGATAGGCGGATAGGGAAAGTACAGCTCGATACGCGGATAGGGAAAGTAGAGTTCGATACCGGGATAGGGAAAGTAGAGTTCGATACCGGGATAGGGAAAGTAGAGCTAGATACGCAGATAGGGAAAGTAGAGCTCGATATGGGGATAGGGAAAGTAGAGCTCGATATGGGGATAGGGAATGTAGAGCTCGATACGCAGATAGGGAAAGTAGAGCGCGATACGCAGATAGGGAAATTAGAGCTCGATACGGGGATAGGGAAAGTAGAGCATGATTTTGGGCTAGGGAAAGTAGAGCTCGATACGGGGATAGGGAAAGTAGAGCCTGATATAGGGCTAGGGAGAGTAGAGCTCGATACGGGGAGAGGGAAAGTAGAGCTCAATACATGGATAGGAAAATTAGAACTCAATGCACGGATAGGGAAAGTAGAGCTCGATACGTGAATAGGAAAAGTAGAGCTCGAGACACGCATAGGGAAAGTAGAGCTTGATATGGGGATAGGGAAAGTAGAGCTCGATACGCGCATAGGGAAAGTAGAGTGATACACAGATAGGGAAAGTGGAGCTCCATATGTGGACAGGGAAAATAGAGCTCGATACGCAGATAGGGATAGTAGAGCTTGAGATGTGGGTAGGGAATATAGAGCTCGAGATGCGGATAGGGAATGTAGAGCTTAATGCGGGAAGAGGGAAAGTAGAGCTCGATACGCGGATAGGAAAAATAGGGCTTGAGACACGGATAGGGAAAGTAGAGCTCGATATGGTGATAGGGAAAGTAGGGCTCAATACACGGATAGGGAAAGTAGAGCTCGATAGGGTGATAGGGAAAGCAGAGCTCGAATCGCGCATAGGGAAAGTAGAGTGATTCACAGATAGGGAAAGTAGAGCTCGATATGTGGACAGGGAAAATAGAGCTCGATACGCGGATAGGAAAAGTAGGGCTCGAGACACGGATAGGGAAAGTAGAGCTCGATATGGTGATAGGGAAAGTAGAGCTCGATAGGCGGATAGGGAAAGTACAGCTCGATACGTGGATAGGGAAAGTAGAGCATGATATAGGGCTAGGGAGAGTAGAGCTCGATACGGGGAGAGGGAAAGTAGAGCTCAATACATGGATAGGAAAATTAGAACTCAATGCGCGGATAGGGAAAGTAGAGCTCGATACGTGAATAGGAAAAGTAGAGCTCGAGACACGGATAGGGAAAGTAGAGCTTGATATGGGGATAGGGAAAGTAGAGCTCGATACGCGCATAGGGAAAGTAGAGTGATACACAGATAGGGAAAGTAGAGCTCGATATGCGGACAGGGAAAATAGAGCTCGATACGCAGATAGGGATAGTAGAGCTTGAGATGTGGGTAGGGAATATAGAGCTCGAGATGCGGATAGGGAAAGTAGAGCTTAATACGGGAATAGGGAAAGTAGAGTTCGATACGCGGATAGGAAAAGTAGGGCTCGAGACACGGATAGGGAAAGTAGAGCTCGATATGGTAATAGGGAAAGTAGAGCTCGATACGCGGATAGGAAAAGTAGGGCTCGAGACATGGATAGGGAAAGTAGAGCTCGATATGGTGATAGGGAAAGTAGAGCTCAATACGTGGATAGGGAAAGTAGAGCTCGATAGGGTGATAGGGAAAGTAGAGCTCGATACGTGAATGGGGAAAGTAGAGCTTGGGACAGGGATAGGGAAAGTAGAGCTCGAGATGCGGATAGGGAAAGTAGCGCTCAATACACGGATAGGGAAAGTAGAGCTCGATAGGCGGATAGGGAAAGTACAGCTCTATACGCGGATAGGGAAAGTAGAGTTCGATACCGGGATAGGGAAATTAGAGCTCGATACGCAGATAGGGAAAGTAGAGCTCGATATGGGGATAGGGAAAGTAGAGCTCGATATGGGGATAGGGAAAGTAGGGCTCAATACGCGGATAGGGAAAGTAGAGCTCGATAGGGTGATAGGGAAAGCAGAGCTCGATACGCGCATAGGGAAAGTAGAGTGATACACAGATAGGGAAAGTAGAGCTCGATATGTGGACAGGGAAAATAGAGCTCGATACGCGGATAGGAAAAGTAGGGCTCGAGACACGGATAGGGAAAGTAGAGCTCGATATGGTGATAGGGAAAGTAGGGCTCAATACGCGGATAGGGAAAGTAGAGCTCGATAGGGTGATAGGGAAAGCAGAGCTCGATACGCGCATAGGGAAAGTAGAGTGATACACAGATAGGGAAAGTAGATCTCGATATGTGGACAGGGAAAATAGAGCTCGAAACGCGGATAGGAAAATTAGGGCTCGAGACACGGATAGGGAAAGTAGAGCTCGATATGGTGATAGGTAAAGTAGAGCTCAATACGCGGATAGGGAAAGTAGAGCTCGATACGTGGATAGGGAAAGTAGAGCTTGGGACAGGGATAGGGAAAGTAGAGCTTGATATGGGGATAGGGAAAGTAGAGCTCGATACGCCCATAGGGAAAGTAGAGTGATACACAGAGAGGGAAAGTAGAGCTCGATATGTGGACAGGGAAAATAGAGCTCGATACGCAGATAGGGATAGTAGAGCTTGAGATGTGGGTAGGGAAAATAGAGATCGAGATGCAGATAGGGAAAGTAGATCTCAATACGGGAATAGGGAAAGTAGAGGTCGATACGCGGATAGGAAAAGTAGGGCTCGAGACACGGATAGGGAAAGTAGAGCTCGATATGGTGATAGGGAAAGTAGAGCTCAATACGCGGGTAGGGAAAGTAGAGCTCGATAGGGTGATAGGGAAAGTAGAGCTCGATACGTGGATAGGGAAAGTAGAGCTTGGGACAGGGATAGGGAAAGTAGAGCTCGAGATGCGGATAGGGAAAGAAGAGCTCGATACACGGATAAGGAAAGTAGAGCTCGATAGGCGGATAGGGAAAGTACAGCTCGATACGTGGATAGGGAAAGTAGAGTTCGATACCGGGATAGGGAAAGTAGAGCTCGATACGCGGATAGGGAAAGTAGAGCTCGATATGGGGATAGGGAAAGTAGAGCTCGATATGGGGATAGGGAATGTAGAGCTCGATACGCAGATAGGGAAAGTAGAGCGCGATACGCAGATAGGGAAATTAGATCTCGATACGGGGATAGGGAAAGTAGGGAAGGTTTTTGGGCTAGGGAAAGTAGAGCTCGATACGGGGATAGGGAAAGTAGAGCATGATATAGGGCTAGGGAGAGTAGAGCTCGATACGGGGAGAGGGAAAGTAGAGCTCAATACATGGATAGGAAAATTAGAACTCAATGCGCGGATAGGGAAAGTAGAGCTCGATACGTGAATAGGAAAAGTAGAGCTCGAGACACGGATAGGGAAAGTAGAGCTTGATATGGGGATAGGGAAAGTAGAGCTCGATACGCCCATAGGGAAAGTAGAGTGATACACAGATAGGGAAAGTAGAGCTCCATATGTGGACAGGGAAAATAGAGCTCGATACGCAGATAGGGATAGTAGAGCTTGAGATGTGGGTAGGGAAAATAGAGCTCGAGATGCGGATAGGGAAAGTAGATCTCAATACGGGAATAGGGAAAGTAGAGCTCGATACGCGGATAGGAAAAGTACGGCTCGAGACACGGATAGGGAAAGTAGAGCTCGATATGGTGATAGGGAAAGTAGAGCTCCATACGTTGGTAGGGAAAGTAGAGCTCGATAGGGTGATAGGGAAAGTAGAGCTCGATACGTGGATAGGGAAAGTAGAGCTTGGGACAGGGATAGGGAAAGTAGAGCTCGAGATGCGGATAGGGTTAGTCGAGCTCAATGCACGGATAGGGAAAGTAGAGCTCGATAGGCGGATAGGGAAAGTACAGCTCGATACGTGGATAGGGAAAGTAGAGTTCGATACCGGGATAGGGAAAGTAGAGCTCGATACGCGGATAGGGAAAGTAGAGCTCGATATGGGGATAGGGAAAGTAGAGCTCGATATGGGGATAGGGAATGTAGAGCTCGATACGCAGATAGGGAAAGTAGAGCGCGATTCGCAGATAGGGAAATTAGAGCTCGATACGGGGATAGGGAAAGTAGAGCATGATATAGGGCTAGGGAAAGTAGAGCTCGATACGGGGATAGGGAAAGTAGAGCGTGATATAGGGCTAGGGAGAGTAGAGCTCGATACGGGGAGAGGGAAAGTAGAGCTCAATGCATGGAGAGGAAAATTAGAACTCAATGCGTGGATAGGGAAAGTAGAGCTCGATACGTGAATAGGAAAAGTAGAGCTCGAGACACGGATAGGGAAAGTAGAGCTTGATATGGGGATAGGGAAAGTAGAGTTCGATACGCGCATAGGGAAAGTAGAGTGATACACAGATAGGGAAAGTAGAACTCGATATGTGGACAGGGAAAATAGAGCTCGATACGCAGATAGGGATAGTAGAGCTTGAGATGTGGGTAGGGAATATAGAGCTCGAGATGCGGATAGGGAAAGTAAAGCTTAATACAGGAATAGGTAAAGTAGAGCTCGATACGCGGATAGGAAAAGTAGGGCTCGAGACACGGATAGGGAAAGTAGAGCTCGATATGGTGATAGGGAAAGTAGAGCTCGATACGCGGATAGGAAAAGTAGGGCTCGAGACACGGATAGGGAAAGTAGAGCTCGATATGGTGATAGGGAAAGTAGAGCTCAATAAGCGGATAGGGAAAGTAGAGCTCGATAGGGTGATAGGGAATGTAGAGTTCGATACGTGTATAGGGAAAGTAGAGCTTGGGACAGGGATAGGGAAAGTAGAGCTCGAGATGCGAATAGTGAAAGTAGCGCTCGATACACGGATAGGGAAAGTAGAGCTCGATAGGCGGATAGGGAAAGTACAGCTCGATACGCGGATAGGGAAAGTAGAGTTCGATACCGGGATAGGGAAAGTAGAGTTCGATACCGGGATAGGGAAAGTAGAGCTAGATACGCAGATAGGGAAAGTAGAGCTCGATATGGGGATAGGGAAAGTAGAGCTCGATATGGGGATAGGGAATGTAGAGCTCGATACGCAGATAGGGAAAGTAGAGCGCGATACGCAGATAGGGAAATTAGAGCTCGATACGGGGATAGGGAAAGTAGAGCATGATTTTGGGCTAGGGAAAGTAGAGCTCGATACGGGGATAGGGAAAGTAGAGCCTGATATAGGGCTAGGGAGAGTAGAGCTCGATACGGGGAGAGGGAAAGTAGAGCTCAATACATGGATAGGAAAATTAGAACTCAATGCACGGATAGGGAAAGTAGAGCTCGATACGTGAATAGGAAAAGTAGAGCTCGAGACACGCATTGGGAAAGTAGAGCTTGATATGGGGATAGGGAAAGTAGAGCTCGATACGCGCATAGGGAAAGTAGAGTGATACACAGATAGGGAAAGTGGAGCTCCATATGTGGACAGGGAAAATAGAGCTCGATACGCAGATAGGGATAGTAGAGCTTGAGATGTGGGTAGGGAATATAGAGCTCGAGATGCGGATAGGGAATGTAGAGCTTAATGCGGGAAGAGGGAAAGTAGAGCTCGATACGCGGATAGGAAAAATAGGGCTTGAGACACGGATAGGGAAAGTAGAGCTCGATATGGTGATAGGGAAAGTAGGGCTCAATACGCGGATAGGGAAAGTAGAGCTCGATAGGGTGATAGGGAAAGCAGAGCTCGAATCGCGCATAGGGAAAGTAGAGTGATTCACAGATAGGGAAAGTAGAGCTCGATATGTGGACAGGGAAAATAGAGCTCGATACGCGGATAGGAAAAGTAGGGCTCGAGACACGGATAGGGAAAGTAGAGCTCGATATGGTGATAGGGAAAGTAGAGCTCGATAGGCGGATAGGGAAAGTACAGCTCGATACGTGGATAGGGAAAGTAGAGCATGATATAGGGCTAGGGAGAGTAGAGCTCGATACGGGGAGAGGGAAAGTAGAGCTCAATACATGGATAGGAAAATTAGAACTCAATGCGCGGATAGGGAAAGTAGAGCTCGATACGTGAATAGGAAAAGTAGAGCTCGAGACACGGATAGGGAAAGTAGAGCTTGATATGGGGATAGGGAAAGTAGAGCTCGATACGCGCATAGGGAAAGTAGAGTGATACACAGATAGGGAAAGTAGAGCTCGATATGCGGACAGGGAAAATAGAGCTCGATACGCAGATAGGGATAGTAGAGCTTGAGATGTGGGTAGGGAATATAGAGCTCGAGATGCGGATAGGGAAAGTAGAGCTTAATACGGGAATAGGGAAAGTAGAGTTCGATACGCGGATAGGAAAAGTAGGGCTCGAGACACGGATAGGGAAAGTAGAGCTCGATATGGTAATAGGGAAAGTAGAGCTCGATACGCGGATAGGAAAAGTAGGGCTCGAGACATGGATAGGGAAAGTAGAGCTCGATATGGTGATAGGGAAAGTAGAGCTCAATACGTGGATAGGGAAAGTAGAGCTCGATAGGGTGATAGGGAAAGTAGAGCTCGATACGTGAATGGGGAAAGTAGAGCTTGGGACAGGGATAGGGAAAGTAGAGCTCGAGATGCGGATAGGGAAAGTAGCGCTCAATACACGGATAGGGAAAGTAGAGCTCGATAGGCGGATAGGGAAAGTACAGCTCTATACGCGGATAGGGAAAGTAGAGTTCGATACCGGGATAGGGAAATTAGAGCTCGATACGCAGATAGGGAAAGTAGAGCTCGATATGGGGATAGGGAAAGTAGAGCTCGATATGGGGATAGGGAAAGTAGGGCTCAATACGCGGATAGGGAAAGTAGAGCTCGATAGGGTGATAGGGAAAGCAGAGCTCGATACGCGCATAGGGAAAGTAGAGTGATACACAGATAGGGAAAGTAGAGCTCGATATGTGGACAGGGAAAATAGAGCTCGATACGCGGATAGGAAAAGTAGGGCTCGAGACACGGATAGGGAAAGTAGAGCTCGATATGGTGATAGGGAAAGTAGGGCTCAATACGCGGATAGGGAAAGTAGAGCTCGATAGGGTGATAGGGAAAGCAGAGCTCGATACGCGCATAGGGAAAGTAGAGTGATACACAGATAGGGAAAGTAGATCTCGATATGTGGACAGGGAAAATAGAGCTCGAAACGCGGATAGGAAAATTAGGGCTCGAGACACGGATAGGGAAAGTAGAGCTCGATATGGTGATAGGTAAAGTAGAGCTCAATACGCGGATAGGGAAAGTAGAGCTCGATACGTGGATAGGGAAAGTAGAGCTTGGGACAGGGATAGGGAAAGTAGAGCTTGATATGGGGATAGGGAAAGTAGAGCTCGATACGCCCATAGGGAAAGTAGAGTGATACACAGAGAGGGAAAGTAGAGCTCGATATGTGGACAGGGAAAATAGAGCTCGATACGCAGATAGGGATAGTAGAGCTTGAGATGTGGGTAGGGAAAATAGAGATCGAGATGCAGATAGGGAAAGTAGATCTCAATACGGGAATAGGGAAAGTAGAGGTCGATACGCGGATAGGAAAAGTAGGGCTCGAGACACGGATAGGGAAAGTAGAGCTCGATATGGTGATAGGGAAAGTAGAGCTCAATACGCGGGTAGGGAAAGTAGAGCTCGATAGGGTGATAGGGAAAGTAGAGCTCGATACGTGGATAGGGAAAGTAGAGCTTGGGACAGGGATAGGGAAAGTAGAGCTCGAGATGCGGATAGGGAAAGAAGAGCTCGATACACGGATAAGGAAAGTAGAGCTCGATAGGCGGATAGGGAAAGTACAGCTCGATACGTGGATAGGGAAAGTAGAGTTCGATACCGGGATAGGGAAAGTAGAGCTCGATACGCGGATAGGGAAAGTAGAGCTCGATATGGGGATAGGGAAAGTAGAGCTCGATATGGGGATAGGGAATGTAGAGCTCGATACGCAGATAGGGAAAGTAGAGCGCGATACGCAGATAGGGAAATTAGATCTCGATACGGGGATAGGGAAAGTAGGGAAGGTTTTTGGGCTAGGGAAAGTAGAGCTCGATACGGGGATAGGGAAAGTAGAGCATGATATAGGGCTAGGGAGAGTAGAGCTCGATACGGGGAGAGGGAAAGTAGAGCTCAATACATGGATAGGAAAATTAGAACTCAATGCGCGGATAGGGAAAGTAGAGCTCGATACGTGAATAGGAAAAGTAGAGCTCGAGACACGGATAGGGAAAGTAGAGCTTGATATGGGGATAGGGAAAGTAGAGCTCGATACGCCCATAGGGAAAGTAGAGTGATACACAGATAGGGAAAGTAGAGCTCCATATGTGGACAGGGAAAATAGAGCTCGATACGCAGATAGGGATAGTAGAGCTTGAGATGTGGGTAGGGAAAATAGAGCTCGAGATGCGGATAGGGAAAGTAGATCTCAATACGGGAATAGGGAAAGTAGAGCTCGATACGCGGATAGGAAAAGTACGGCTCGAGACACGGATAGGGAAAGTAGAGCTCGATATGGTGATAGGGAAAGTAGAGCTCCATACGTTGGTAGGGAAAGTAGAGCTCGATAGGGTGATAGGGAAAGTAGAGCTCGATACGTGGATAGGGAAAGTAGAGCTTGGGACAGGGATAGGGAAAGTAGAGCTCGAGATGCGGATAGGGTTAGTCGAGCTCAATGCACGGATAGGGAAAGTAGAGCTCGATAGGCGGATAGGGAAAGTACAGCTCGATACGTGGATAGGGAAAGTAGAGTTCGATACCGGGATAGGGAAAGTAGAGCTCGATACGCGGATAGGGAAAGTAGAGCTCGATATGGGGATAGGGAAAGTAGAGCTCGATATGGGGATAGGGAATGTAGAGCTCGATACGCAGATAGGGAAAGTAGAGCGCGATTCGCAGATAGGGAAATTAGAGCTCGATACGGGGATAGGGAAAGTAGAGCATGATATAGGGCTAGGGAAAGTAGAGCTCGATACGGGGATAGGGAAAGTAGAGCGTGATATAGGGCTAGGGAGAGTAGAGCTCGATACGGGGAGAGGGAAAGTAGAGCTCAATGCATGGAGAGGAAAATTAGAACTCAGTGCGTGGATAGGGAAAGTAGAGCTCGATACGTGAATAGGAAAAGTAGAGCTCGAGACACGGATAGGGAAAGTAGAGCTTGATATGGGGATAGGGAAAGTAGAGTTCGATACGCGCATAGGGAAAGTAGAGTGATACACAGATAGGGAAAGTAGAACTCGATATGTGGACAGGGAAAATAGAGCTCGATACGCAGATAGGGATAGTAGAGCTTGAGATGTGGGTAGGGAATATAGAGCTCGAGATGCGGATAGGGAAAGTAAAGCTTAATACAGGAATAGGTAAAGTAGAGCTCGATACGCGGATAGGAAAAGTAGGGCTCGAGACACGGATAGGGAAAGTAGAGCTCGATATGGTGATAGGGAAAGTAGAGCTCGATACGCGGATAGGAAAAGTAGGGCTCGAGACACGGATAGGGAAAGTAGAGCTCGATATGGTGATAGGGAAAGTAGAGCTCAATAAGCGGATAGGGAAAGTAGAGCTCGATAGGGTGATAGGGAATGTAGAGTTCGATACGTGTATAGGGAAAGTAGAGCTTGGGACAGGGATAGGGAAAGTAGAGCTCGAGATGCGAATAGTGAAAGTAGCGCTCGATACACGGATTGGGAAAGTAGAGCTCGATAGGCGGATAGGGAAAGTACAGCTCGATACGCGGATAGGGAAAGTAGAGTTCGATACCGGGATAGGGAAAGTAGAGTTCGATACCGGGATAGGGAAAGTAGAGCTAGATACGCAGATAGGGAAAGTAGAGCTCGATATGGGGATAGGGAAAGTAGAGCTCGATATGGGGATAGGGAATGTAGAGCTCGATACGCAGATAGGGAAAGTAGAGCGCGATACGCAGATAGGGAAATTAGAGCTCGATACGGGGATAGGGAAAGTAGAGCATGATTTTGGGCTAGGGAAAGTAGAGCTCGATACGGGGATAGGGAAAGTAGAGCCTGATATAGGGCTAGGGAGAGTAGAGCTCGATACGGGGAGAGGGAAAGTAGAGCTCAATACATGGATAGGAAAATTAGAACTCAATGCACGGATAGGGAAAGTAGAGCTCGATACGTGAATAGGAAAAGTAGAGCTCGAGACACGCATTGGGAAAGTAGAGCTTGATATGGGGATAGGGAAAGTAGAGCTCGATACGCGCATAGGGAAAGTAGAGTGATACACAGATAGGGAAAGTGGAGCTCCATATGTGGACAGGGAAAATAGAGCTCGATACGCAGATAGGGATAGTAGAGCTTGAGATGTGGGTAGGGAATATAGAGCTCGAGATGCGGATAGGGAATGTAGAGCTTAATGCGGGAAGAGGGAAAGTAGAGCTCGATACGCGGATAGGAAAAATAGGGCTTGAGACACGGATAGGGAAAGTAGAGCTCGATATGGTGATAGGGAAAGTAGGGCTCAATACGCGGATAGGGAAAGTAGAGCTCGATAGGGTGATAGGGAAAGCAGAGCTCGAATCGCGCATAGGGAAAGTAGAGTGATTCACAGATAGGGAAAGTAGAGCTCGATATGTGGACAGGGAAAATAGAGCTCGATACGCGGATAGGAAAAGTAGGGCTCGAGACACGGATAGGGAAAGTAGAGCTCGATATGGTGATAGGGAAAGTAGAGCTCGATAGGCGGATAGGGAAAGTACAGCTCGATACGTGGATAGGGAAAGTAGAGCATGATATAGGGCTAGGGAGAGTAGAGCTCGATACGGGGAGAGGGAAAGTAGAGCTCAATACATGGATAGGAAAATTAGAACTCAATGCGCGGATAGGGAAAGTAGAGCTCGATACGTGAATAGGAAAAGTAGAGCTCGAGACACGGATAGGGAAAGTAGAGCTTGATATGGGGATAGGGAAAGTAGAGCTCGATACGCGCATAGGGAAAGTAGAGTGATACACAGATAGGGAAAGTAGAGCTCGATATGCGGACAGGGAAAATAGAGCTCGATACGCAGATAGGGATAGTAGAGCTTGAGATGTGGGTAGGGAATATAGAGCTCGAGATGCGGATAGGGAAAGTAGAGCTTAATACGGGAATAGGGAAAGTAGAGTTCGATACGCGGATAGGAAAAGTAGGGCTCGAGACACGGATAGGGAAAGTAGAGCTCGATATGGTAATAGGGAAAGTAGAGCTCGATACGCGGATAGGAAAAGTAGGGCTCGAGACATGGATAGGGAAAGTAGAGCTCGATATGGTGATAGGGAAAGTAGAGCTCAATACGTGGATAGGGAAAGTAGAGCTCGATAGGGTGATAGGGAAAGTAGAGCTCGATACGTGAATGGGGAAAGTAGAGCTTGGGACAGGGATAGGGAAAGTAGAGCTCGAGATGCGGATAGGGAAAGTAGCGCTCAATACACGGATAGGGAAAGTAGAGCTCGATAGGCGGATAGGGAAAGTACAGCTCTATACGCTGATAGGGAAAGTAGAGTTCGATACCGGGATAGGGAAATTAGAGCTCGATACGCAGATAGGGAAAGTAGAGCTCGATATGGGGATAGGGAAAGTAGAGCTCGATATGGGGATAGGGAAAGTAGGGCTCAATACGCGGATAGGGAAAGTAGAGCTCGATAGGGTGATAGGGAAAGCAGAGCTCGATACGCGCATAGGGAAAGTAGAGTGATACACAGATAGGGAAAGTAGAGCTCGATATGTGGACAGGGAAAATAGAGCTCGATACGCCGATAGGAAAAGTAGGGCTCGAGTCACGGATAGGGAAAGTAGAGCTCGATATGGTGATAGGGAAAGTAGAGCTTGGGACAGGGATAGGGAAAGTAGAGCTCGAGATGCGGATAGGGAAAGTAGAGCTCGATACACGGATAGGGAAAGTAGAGCTCGATAGGCGGATAGGGAAAGTAGAGCTCGATACGTTGTTAGGGAAAGTAGAGTTCGATACCGGGATAGGGAAAGTAGAGCTCAATACGCGGATAGGGAAAGTAGAGCTCGATATGGGGATAGGGAAAGTAGAGCTCGATATGGTGATAGGTTAAGTAGGGCTCAATACGCGGATAGGGAAAGTAGAGCTCGATAGGGTGAAAGGGAAAGCAGAGCTCAATTCGTGGATAGGGAAAGTAGAGCTTGGGACAGGGATAGGGAAAGTAGAGCTCGAGATGCGGATAGGGAAAGTAGAGCCGGATACACGGATAGGGAAAGTAGAGCTCGATAGGCGGATAGGGAAATTACAGCTCGATACGTGGATAGGGAAAGTAGAGTTCGATACCGGGATAGTGAAAGTAGAGCTCGATACGCGGATAGGGAAAGTAGAGCTCGATATGGGGATAGGGAAAGTAGAGCTCGATATGGGGATAGGGAAAGTAGAGCTCGATACGCAGATAGGGGAAGTAGAGCGCGATACGCAGATAGGGAAATTAGAGCTCGAAACGGGGATAGGGAAAGTAGAGCATGATATAGGGCTAGGGAGAGTAGAGCTCGATACGGGGAGAGGGAAAGTAGAGCTCAATACATGGATAGGAAAATTAGAACTCAATGCGCGGATAGGGAAAGTAGAGCTCGATACGTGAATAGGAAAAGTAGAGCTCGAGACACGGATAGGGAAAGTAGAGCTTGATATGGGGATAGGGAAAGTAGAGCTCGATACGCCCATAGGGAAAGTAGAGTGATACACAGATAGGGAAAGTAGAGCTCCATATGTGGACAGGGAAAATAGAGCTCGATACGCAGATAGGGATAGTTGAGCTTGAGATGTGGGTAGGGAAAATAGAGCTCGAGATGCGGATAGGGAAAGTAGATCTCAATACGGGAATAGGGAAAGTAGAGCTCGATACGCGGATAGGAAAAGTAGGGCTCGAGACACGGATAGGGAAAGTAGAGCTCGATATGGTGATAGGGAAAGTAGAGCTCCATACGTTGGTAGGGAAAGTAGAGCTCGATAGGGTGATAGGGAAAGTAGAGCTCGATACGTGGATAGGGAAAGTAGAGCTTGGGACAGGGATAGGGAAAGTAGAGCTCGAGATGCGGATAGGGAAAGTCGAGCTCAATGCACGGATAGGGAAAGTAGAGCTCGATAGGCGGATAGGGAAAGTACAGCTCGATACGTGGATAGGGAAAGTAGAGTTCGATACCGGGATAGTGAAAGTAGAGCTCGATACGCGGATAGGGAAAGTAGAGCTCGATATGGGGATAGGGAAAGTAGAGCTCGATATGGGGATAGGGAATGTAGAGCTCGATACGCAGATAGGGAAAGTAGAGCGCGATTCGCAGATAGGGAAATTAGAGCTCGATACGGGGATAGGGAAAGTAGAGCATGATTTTGGGCTAGGGAAAGTAGAGCTCGATACGGGGATAGGGAAAGTAGAGCGTGATATAGGGCTAGGGAGAGTAGAGCTCGATACGGGGAGAGGGAAAGTAGAGCTCAATGCATGGAGAGGAAAATTAGAACTCAATGCGTGGATAGGGAAAGTAGAGCTCGATACGTGAATAGGAAAAGTAGAGCTCGAGACACGGATAGGGAAAGTAGAGCTTGATATGGGGATAGGGAAAGTAGAGTTCGATACGCGCATAGGGAAAGTAGAGTGATACACAGATAGGGAAAGTAGAACTCGATATGTGGACAGGGAAAATAGAGCTCGATACGCAGATAGGGATAGTAGAGCTTGAGATGTGGGTAGGGAATATAGAGCTCGAGATGCGGATAGGGAAAGTAAAGCTTAATACAGGAATAGGTAAAGTAGAGCTCGATACGCGGATAGGAAAAGTAGGGCTCGAGACACGGATAGGGAAAGTAGAGCTCGATATGGTGATAGGGAAAGTAGAGCTCGATACGCGGATAGGAAAAGTAGGGCTCGAGACACGGATAGGGAAAGTAGAGCTCGATATGGTGATAGGGAAAGTAGAGCTCAATAAGCGGATAGGGAAAGTAGAGCTCGATAGGGTGATAGGGAAAGTAGAGTTCGATACGTGTATAGGGAAAGTAGAGCTTGGGACAGGGATAGGGAAAGTAGAGCTCGAGATGCGAATAGTGAAAGTAGCGCTCGATACACGGATAGGGAAAGTAGAGCTGGATAGGCGGATAGGGAAAGTACAGCTCGATACGCGGATAGGGAAAGTAGAGTTCGATACCGGGATAGGGAAAGTAGAGTTCGATACCGGGATAGGGAAAGTAGAGCTAGATACGCAGATAGGGAAAGTAGAGCTCGATATGGGGATAGGGAAAGTAGAGCTCGATATGGGGATAGGGAATGTAGAGCTCGATACGCAGATAGGGAAAGTAGAGCGCGATACGCAGATAGGGAAATTAGAGCTCGATACGGGGATAGGGAAAGTAGAGCATGATTTTGGGCTAGGGAAAGTAGAGCTCGATACGGGGATAGGGAAAGTAGAGCCTGATATAGGGCTAGGGAGAGTAGAGCTCGATACGGGGAGAGGGAAAGTAGAGCTCAATACATGGATAGGAAAATTAGAACTCAATGCACGGATAGGGAAAGTAGAGCTCGATACGTGAATAGGAAAAGTAGAGCTCGAGACACGCATAGGGAAAGTAGAGCTTGATATGGGGATAGGGAAAGTAGAGCTCGATACGCGCATAGGGAAAGTAGAGTGATACACAGATAGGGAAAGTGGAGCTCCATATGTGGACAGGGAAAATAGAGCTCGATACGCAGATAGGGATAGTAGAGCTTGAGATGTGGGTAGGGAATATAGAGCTCGAGATGCGGATAGGGAATGTAGAGCTTAATGCGGGAAGAGGGAAAGTAGAGCTCGATACGCGGATAGGAAAAATAGGGCTTGAGACACGGATAGGGAAAGTAGAGCTCGATATGGTGATAGGGAAAGTAGGGCTCAATACGCGGATAGGGAAAGTAGAGCTCGATAGGGTGATAGGGAAAGCAGAGCTCGAATCGCGCATAGGGAAAGTAGAGTGATTCACAGATAGGGAAAGTAGAGCTCGATATGTGGACAGGGAAAATAGAGCTCGATACGCGGATAGGAAAAGTAGGGCTCGAGACACGGATAGGGAAAGTAGAGCTCGATATGGTGATAGGGAAAGTAGAGCTCGATAGGCGGATAGGGAAAGTACAGCTCGATACGTGGATAGGGAAAGTAGAGCATGATATAGGGCTAGGGAGAGTAGAGCTCGATACGGGGAGAGGGAAAGTAGAGCTCAATACATGGATAGGAAAATTAGAACTCAATGCGCGGATAGGGAAAGTAGAGCTCGATACGTGAATAGGAAAAGTAGAGCTCGAGACACGGATAGGGAAAGTAGAGCTTGATATGGGGATAGGGAAAGTAGAGCTCGATACGCGCATAGGGAAAGTAGAGTGATACACAGATAGGGAAAGTAGAGCTCGAAATGCGGACAGGGAAAATAGAGCTCGATACGCAGATAGGGATAGTAGAGCTTGAGATGTGGGTAGGGAATATAGAGCTCGAGATGCGGATAGGGAAAGTAGAGCTTAATACGGGAATAGGGAAAGTAGAGTTCGATACGCGGATAGGAAAAGTAGGGCTCGAGACACGGATAGGGAAAGTAGAGCTCGATATGGTAATAGGGAAAGTAGAGCTCGGTACGCGGATAGGAAAAGTAGGGCTCGAGACATGGATAGGGAAAGTAGAGCTCGATATGGTGATAGGGAAAGTAGGGCTCAATATGTGGATAGGGAAAGTAGAGCTCGATAGGGTGATAGGGAAAGTAGAGCTCGATACGTGAATGGGGAAAGTAGAGCTTGGGACAGGGATAGGGAAAGTAGAGCTCGAGATGCGGATAGGGAAAGTAGCACTCAATACACGGATAGGGAAAGTAGAGCTCGATAGGTGGATAGGGAAAGTACAGCTCTATACGCGGATAGGGAAAGTAGAGTTCGATACCGGGATAGGGAAATTAGAGCTCGATACGCAGATAGGGAAAGTAGAGCTCGATATGGGGATAGGGAAAGTAGAGTTCGATATGGGGATAGGGAATGTAGAGCTCGATACGCAGATAGGGAAAGTAGAGCGCGATACGCAGATAGGGAAATTAGAGCTCGATACGGGGATAGGGAAAGTAGAGCATGATTTTGGGCTAGGGAAAGTAGAGCTCGATACGGGGATAGGGAAAGTAGAGCATGATATAGGGCTAGGGAGAGTAGAGCTCGATACGGGGAGAGGGAAAGTAGAGCTCAATACATGGATAGGAAAATTAGAACTCAATGCGCGGATAGGGAAAGTAGAGCTCGATACGTGAATAGGAAAAGTAGAGCTCGAGACACGCATAGGGAAAGTAGAGCTTGATATGGGGATAGGGAAAGTAGAGCTCGATACGCGCATAGGGAAAGTAGAGTGATACACAGATAGGGAAAGTAGAGCTCGATATGTGGACAGGGAAAATAGAGCTCGATACGCAGATAGGGATAGTAGAGCTTGAGATGTGGGTAGGGAATATAGAGCTCGAGATGCGGATAGGGAAAGTAGAGCTTAATACGGGAAGAGGGAAAGTAGAGCTCGATACGCGGATAGGAAAAATAGGGCTCGAGACACGGATAGGGAAAGTAGAGCTCGATATGGTGATAGGGAAAGTAGGGCTCAGTACGCGGATAGGGAAAGTAGAGCTCGATAGGGTGATAGGGAAAGCAGAGCTCAATATGTGGACAGGGAAAATAGAGCTCGATACGCCGATAGGAAAAGTAGGGCTCGAGTCACGGATAGGGAAAGTAGAGCTCGATATGGTGATAGGGAAAGTAGAGCTCAATACGCGGATAGGGAAAGTAGAGCTCGATAAGTGGATAGGGAAAGTAGAGCATGGGACAGGGATAGGGAAAGTAGAGCTCGAGATGCGGATAGGGAAAGTAGAGCTCGATACACGGATAGGGAAAGTAGAGCTCGATAGGCGGATAGGGAAAGTAGAGCTCGATACGTTGTTAGGGAAAGTAGAGTTCGATACCGGGATAGGGAAAGTAGAGCTCGATACGCGGATAGGGAAAGTAGAGCTCGATATGGGGATAGGGAAAGTAGAGCTCGATATGGTGATAGGGAAAGTAGGGCTCAATACGCGGATAGGGAAAGTAGAGCTCAATGGGGTGAAAGGGAAAGCAGAGCTCAATTCGTGGATAGGGAAAGTAGAGCTTGGGACAGGGATAGGGAAAGTACAGCTCGAGATGCGGATAGGGAAAGTAGAGCCCGATACACGGATAGGGAAAGTAGAGCTCGATAGGCGGATAGGGAAATTACAGCTCGATACGTGGATAGGGAAAGTAGAGTTCGATACCGGGATAGTGAAAGTAGAGCTCGATACGCGGATAGGGAAAGTAGAGCTCGATATGGGGATAGGGAAAGTAGAAAACGATATGGGGATAGGGAAAGTAGAGCTCGATACGCAGATAGGGGATGTAGAGCGCGATACGCAGATAGGGAAATTAGAGCTCGAAACAGGGATAGGGAATGTAGAGCATGATTTTGGGCTAGGGAAAGTAGAGCTCGATACGGGGATAGAGAAAGTAGAGCATGATATAGGGCTAGGGAGAGTAGAGCTCGATACGGGGAGAGGGAAAGTAGACCTCAATACATGGATAGGAAAATTAGAACTCAATGCGCGGATAGGGAAAGTAGAGCTCGATACGTGAATAGGGAAAGAAGAACTCAATACGCAGATAGGGAAATTAGAGCTCGATACGCGGATAGGGAAATTAGAGCTCAATACGCAGAAAGGGAAATAAGAGCTCGAGATGTGGATAGAGAAAATAGAGCTCAATACATGAAAATGGAAAGTAGAGCTCAATACACAGAGAGGGAAATTGGAGCACGATACGCAGATAGGGAATGTAGAGCTCGATACGGGGGTAGGGAAAGTAGAGCTCGAGATGTGGATAGAGAAAGTAGAGCTCGAGATGCGGGTAGGGAAAGTAGAGCTCGCAATGCGGATAAGGAAAGTAGAGCTCGATACGGGGATAGGGAAATTAGATCTTAAGATGCGAACAGGGAAGTACAGCTTGATACACGCATAGGGAAAGTAGAGCTCGATACACAGATAGGGAAAGTAGAGCTCGAGAAAAGGATGGGAAAGTAGAGCTCAATACGGGGATCGGGAAAGTAGAGCTCGAGATGCGGTTAGGGAAAATAGAGCTCGAGATGCAGATAGGGAAAGTAGAGCTCGATATGGAGATAGGAAAATTAGAGCTGAATACGAGGATAGGGAAAGTAGAGCTCGAGATGTGGTTAGGGAAAATAGAGCTCGAGATGCAGACAGGGAATGAAGAGCTCAATACGGGGATAGGGAAAGCAGAGCTCGATAAGCGGATAGGAAAAGTAGAGCTCGAGACACAGATAGGGAAAGTAGAGCTCGATATGGGGATAGGGAAAGTAGAGCTCGATACACAGATTTGGAAAGAAGAGCTTGATACACAGATAGGGAAAGTAGAGCTCGATATGCGGATAGGGAAAGTAGAGCTCAATACGGGGATAGGGAAAGTGGAGCTCGATACGCGGATAGGGAAAGTAGAGCATGGGACAGGGATAGGGAAAGTAGAGCAAGAGATGCGGATAGGGAAATTAGAGCTCGATACACAGATAGGGAAAGTAGAGCTTGAGATGTGGGTAGGGAATATAGAGCTCGAGATGCGGATAGGGCAAGTAGAGCTTAATACGGGAATAGGGAAAGTAGAGTTCGATACGCGGATAGGAAAAGTAGGGCTCGAGACACGGATAGGGAAAGTAGAGCTCGATATGGTAATAGGGAAAGTAGAGCTCGATACGCGGATAGGAAAAGTAGGGCTCGAGACATGGGTAGGGAAAGTAGAGCTCGATATGGTGATAGGGAAAGTAGAGCTCAATACGCGGATAGGGAAAGTAGAGCTCGATAGGGTGATAGGGAAAGTAGAGCTCGATACGTGAATGGGGAAAGTAGAGCTTGGGACAGGGATAGGGAAAGTAGAGCTCGAGATGCGGATAGGGAAAGTAGCGCTCAATACACGGATAGGGAAAGTAGAGCTCGATAGGCGGATAGGGAAAGTACAGCTCTATACGCGGATAGGGAAAGTAGAGTTCGATACCGGGATAGGGAAAGTAGAGCTCGATACGCAGATAGGGAAAGTAGAGCTCGATATGGGGATAGGGAAAGTAGAGCTTGATATGGGGATAGGGAATGTAGAGCTCGATACGCAGATAGGGAAAGTAGAGCGCGATACGCAGATAGGGAAATTAGAGCTCGATACGGGGATAGGGAAAGTAGAGCATGATTTTGGGCTAGGGAAAGTAGAGCTCGATACGGGGATAGGGAAAGTAGAGCATGATATAGGGCTAGGGAGAGTAGAGCTCGATACGGGGAGAGGGAAAGTAGAGCTCAATACATGGATAGGAAAATTAGAACTCAATGCGCGGATAGGGAAAGTAGAGCTCGATACGTGAATAGGAAAAGTAGAGCTCGAGACACGCATAGGGAAAGTAGAGCTTGATATGGGGATAGGGAAAGTAGAGCTCGATACGCGCATAGGGAAAGTAGAGTGATACACAGATAGGGAAAGTAGAGCTCGATATGTGGACAGGGAAAATAGAGCTCGATACGCAGATAGGGATAGTAGAGCTTGAGATGTGGGTAGGGAATATAGAGCTCGAGATGCGGATAGGGAAAGTAGAGCTTAATACGGGAAGAGGGAAAGTAGAGCTCGATACGCGGATAGGAAAAATAGGGCTTGAGACACGGATAGGGAAAGTAGAGCTCGATATGGTGATAGGGAAAGTAGGGCTCAATACGCGGATAGGGAAAGTAGAGCTCGATAGGGTGATAGGGAAAGCAGAGCTCGATACGCGCATAGGGAAAGTAGAGTGATACACAGATAGGGAAAGTAGAGCTCGATATGTGGACAGGGAAAATAGAGCTCGAGACGCCGATAGGAAAAGTAGGGCTCGAGACACGGATAGGGAAAGTAGAGCTCGATATGGTGATAGGGAAAGTAGAGCTCAATACGCGGATAGGGAAAGTAGAGCTCGATAAGTGGATAGGGAAAGTAGAGCTTGGGACAGGGATAGGGAAAGTAGAGCTCGAGATGCGGATAGGGAAAGTAGAGCTCGATACACGGATAGGGAAAGTAGAGCTCGATAGGCGGATAGGGAAAGTAGAGCTCGATACGTGGATAGGGAAAGTAGAGTTCGATACCGGGATAGGGAAAGTAGAGCTCGATACGCGGATAGGGAAAGTAGAGCTCGATATGGGGATAGGGAAAGTAGAGCTCGATACGCAGATAGGGGAAGTAGAGCGCGATACGCAGATAGGGAAATTAGAGCTCGAAACGGGGATAGGGAAAGTAGAGCATGATTTTGGGCTAGGGAAAGTAGAGCTCGATACGGGGATAGAGAAAGTAGAGCATGATATAGGGCTAGGGAGAGTAGAGCTCGATACGGGGAGAGGGAAAGTAGACCTCAATACATGGATAGGAAAATTAGAACTCAATGCGCGGATAGGGAAAGTAGAGCTCGATACGTGAATAGGGAAAGAAGAGCTCAATACGCAGATAGGGAAATTAGAGCTCGATACGCGGATAGGGAAATTAGAGCTCAATACGCAGAAAGGGAAATAAGAGCTCGAGATGTGGATAGAGAAAATAGAGCTCAATATATGAAAATGGAAAGTAGAGCTCAATACACAGAGAGGGAAATTGGAGCACGATACGCAGATAGGGAATGTAGAGCTCGATACAGGGGTAGGGAAAGTAGAGCTCGAGATGTGGATAGAGAAAGTAGAGCTCGAGATGCGGGTAGGGAAAGTAGAGTTCGATACGGGGATAGGGAAATTAGATCTTAGGATGCGAACAGGGAAGTACAGCTTGATACACGCATAGGGAAAGTAGAGCTCGATACACAGATAGGGAAAGTAGAGCTCGAGAAAAGGATGGGAAAGTAGAGCTCAATACGGGGATCGGGAAAGTAGAGCTCGAGATGCGGTTAGGGAAAATAGAGCTCGAGATGCAGATAGGGAAAGTAGAGCTCGATATGGAGATAGGAAAATTAGAGCTGAATACGAGGATAGGGAAAGTAGAGCTCGAGATGCGGTTAGGGAAAATAGAGCTCGAGATGCAGACAGGGAATGAAGAGCTCTATACGGGGATAGGGAAAGCAGAGCTCGATAAGCGGATAGGAAAAGTAGAGCTCGAGACACAGATAGGGAAAGTAGAGCTCGATATGGGGATAGGGAAAGTAGAGCTCGATACACGGATTTGGAAAGAAGAGCTTGATACACAGATAGGGAAAGTAGAGCTCGATATGCGGATAGGGAAAGTAGAGCTCAATACGGGGATAGGGAAAGTGGAGCTCGATACGCGGATAGGGAAAGTAGAGCATGGGACAGGGATAGGGAAAGTAGAGCACGAGATGCGGATAGGGAAATTAGAGCTCGATACACAGATAGGGAAAGTAGAGCTTGAGATGTGGGTAGGGAATATAGAGCTCGAGATGCGGATAGGGCAAGTAGAGCTTAATACGGGAATAGGGAAAGTAGAGTTCGATACGCGGATAGGAAAAGTAGGGCTCGAGACACGGATAGGGAAAGTAGAGCTCGATATGGTAATAGGGAAAGTAGAGCTCGATACGCGGATAGGAAAAGTAGGGCTCGAGACATGGATAGGGAAAGTAGAGCTCGATATGGTGATAGGGAAAGTAGAGCTCAATACGCGGATAGGGAAAGTAGAGCTCGATAGGGTGATAGGGAAAGTAGAGCTCGATACGTGAATGGGGAAAGTAGAGCTTGGGACAGGGATAGGGAAAGTAGAGCTCGAGATGCGGATAGGGAAAGTAGCGCTCAATACACGGATAGGGAAAGTAGAGCTCGATAGGCGGATAGGGAAAGTACAGCTCTATACGCGGATAGGGAAAGTAGAGTTCGATACCGGGATAGGGAAATTAGAGCTCGATACGCAGATAGGGAAAGTAGAGCTCGATATGGGGATAGGGAAAGTAGAGCTTGATATGGGGATAGGGAATGTAGAGCTCGATACGCAGATAGGGAAAGTAGAGCGCGATACGCAGATAGGGAAATTAGAGCTCGATACGGGGATAGGGAAAGTAGAGCATGATTTTGGGCTAGGGAAAGTAGAGCTCGATACGGGGATAGGGAAAGTAGAGCATGATATAGGGCTAGGGAGAGTAGAGCTCGATACGGGGAGAGGGAAAGTAGAGCTCAATACATGGATAGGAAAATTAGAACTCAATGCGCGGATAGGGAAAGTAGAGCTCGATACGTGAATAGGAAAAGTAGAGCTCGAGACACGCATAGGGAAAGTAGAGCTTGATATGGGGATAGGGAAAGTAGAGCTCGATACGCGCATAGGGAAAGTAGAGTGATACACAGATAGGGAAAGTAGAGCTCGATATGTGGACAGGGAAAATAGAGCTCGATACGCAGATAGGGATAGTAGAGCTTGAGATGTGGGTAGGGAATATAGAGCTCGAGATGCGGATAGGGAAAGTAGAGCTTAATACGGGAAGAGGGAAAGTAGAGCTCGATACGCGGATAGGAAAAATAGGGCTCGAGACACGGATAGGGAAAGTAGAGCTCGATATGGTGATAGGGAAAGTAGGGCTCAATACGCGGATAGGGAAAGTAGAGCTCGATAGGGTGATAGGGAAAGCAGAGCTCGATACGCGCATAGGGAAAGTAGAGTGATACACAGATAGGGAAAGTAGAGCTCGATATGTGGACAGGGAAAATAGAGCTCGAGACGCCGATAGGAAAAGTAGGGCTCGAGACACGGATAGGGAAAGTAGAGCTCGATATGGTGATAGGGAAAGTAGAGCTCAATACGCGGATAGGGAAAGTAGAGCTCGATAAGTGGATAGGGAAAGTAGAGCTTGGGACAGGGATAGGGAAAGTAGAGCTCGAGATGCGGATAGGGAAAGTAGAGCTCGATACACGGATAGGGAAAGTAGAGCTCGATAGGCGGATAGGGAAAGTAGAGCTCGATACGTGGATAGGGAAAGTAGAGTTCGATACCGGGATAGGGAAAGTAGAGCTCGATACGCGGATAGGGAAAGTAGAGCTCGATATGGGGATAGGGAAAGTAGAGCTCGATACGCAGATAGGGGAAGTAGAGCGCGATACGCAGATAGGGAAATTAGAGCTCGAAACGGGGATAGGGAAAGTAGAGCATGATTTTGGGCTAGGGAAAGTAGAGCTCGATACGGGGATAGAGAAAGTAGAGCATGATATAGGGCTAGGGAGAGTAGAGCTCGATACGGGGAGAGGGAAAGTAGACCTCAATACATGGATAGGAAAATTAGAACTCAATGCGCGGATAGGGAAAGTAGAGCTCGATACGTGAATAGGGAAAGAAGAGCTCAATACGCAGATAGGGAAATTAGAGCTCGATACGCGGATAGGGAAATTAGAGCTCAATATGCAGAAAGGGAAATAAGAGCTCGAGATGTGGATAGAGAAAATAGAGCTCAATATATGAAAATGGAAAGTAGAGCTCAATACACAGAGAGGGAAATTGGAGCACGATACGCAGATAGGGAATGTAGAGCTCGATACAGGGGTAGGGAAAGTAGAGCTCGAGATGTGGATAGAGAAAGTAGAGCTCGAGATGCGGGTAGGGAAAGTAGAGCTCGCAATGCGGATAAGGAAAGTAGAGCTCGATACGGGGATAGGGAAATTAGATCTTAAGATGCGAACAGGGAAGTACAGCTTGATACACGCATAGGGAAAGTAGAGCTCGATACACAGATAGGGAAAGTAGAGCTCGAGAAATGGATGGGAAAGTAGAGCTCAATACGGGGATCGGGAAAGTAGAGCTCGAGATGCGGTTAGGGAAAATAGAGCTCGAGATGCAGATAGGGAAAGTAGAGCTCGATATGGAGATAGGAAAATTAGAGCTGAATACGAGGATAGGGAAAGTAGAGCTCGAGATGCGGTTAGGGAAAATAGAGCTCGAGATGCAGACAGGGAATGAAGAGCTCTATACGGGGATAGGGAAAGCAGAGCTCGATAAGCGGATAGGAAAAGTAGAGCTCGAGACACAGATAGGGAAAGTAGAGCTCGATATGGGGATAGGGAAAGTAGAGCTGGATACACGGATTTGGAAAGAAGAGCTTGATACACAGATAGGGAAAGTAGAGCTCGATATGCGGATAGGGAAAGTAGAGCTCAATACGGGGATAGGGAAAGTGGAGCTCGATACGCGGATAGGGAAAGTAGAGCATGGGACAGGGATAGGGAAAGTAGAGCACGAGATGCGGATAGGGAAATTAGAGCTCGATACACAGATAGGGAAAGTAGAGCTTGAGATGTGGGTAGGGAATATAGAGCTCGAGATGCGGATAGGGCAAGTAGAGCTTAATACGGGAAGCGGGAAAGTAGAGCTCGATACGCGGATAGGAAAAATAGGGCTCGAGACACGGATAGGGAAAGTAGAGCTCGATATGGTAATAGGGAAAGTAGAGCTCGATACGCGGATAGGAAAAGTAGGGCTCGAGACATGGATAGGGAAAGTAGAGCTCGATATGGTGATAGGGAAAGTAGAGCTCAATACGCGGATAGGGAAAGTAGAGCGCGATACGCAGATAGGGAAATTAGAGCTCGATACGGGGATAGGGAAAGTAGACCATGATTTTGGGCTAGGGAAATTAGAGCTCGATACGGGGATAGGGAAAGTAGAGCATGATATAGAGCTAGGGAGAGTAGAGCTCGATACGGGAAGAGGGAAAGTAGAGCTCAATACATGGATAGGAAAATTAGAACTAAATGAGCGGATAGGGAAAGTAGAGCTCGATACGTGAATAGGAAAAGTAGAGCTCGAGACACGGATAGGGAATGTAGAGCTTGATATGGGGATAGGTAAAGTAGAGCTCGATACGCGCATAGGGAAAGTAGAGTGATACACAGATAGGGAAAGTAGAGCTCCATATGTGGACAGGCAAAATAGAGCTCGATACGCAGATAGGGATAGTAGAGCTTGAGATGTGGGTAGGGAATATAGAGCTCGAGATGCGGATAGGGAAAGTAGAGCTTAATACGGGAAGAGGGAAAGTAGAGCTCGATACGCGGATAGGAAAAATAGGGCTCGAGACACGGATAGGGAAAGTAGAGCTCGATATGGTAATAGGGAAAGTAGAGCTCGATACGCGGATAGGAAAAGTAGGGCTCGAGACATGGATAGGGAAAGTAGAGCTCGATATGGTGATAGGGAAAGTAGAGCTCAATACGCGGATAGGGAAAGTAGAGCTCGATAGGGTGATAGGGAAAGTAGAGCTCGATACGTGAATGGGGAAAGTAGAGCTTGGGACAGGGATAGGGAAAGTAGAGCTCGAGATGCGGATAGGGAAAGTAGCGCTCAATACACGGATAGGGAAAGTAGAGCTCGATAGGCGGATAGGGAAAGTACAGCTCTATACGCGGATAGGGAAAGTAGAGTTCGATACCGGGATAGGGAAATTAGAGCTCGATACGCAGATAGGGAAAGTAGAGCTCGATATGGGGATAGGGAAAGTAGAGCTTGATATGGGGATAGGGAATGTAGAGCTCGATACGCAGATAGGGAAAGTAGAGCGCGATACGCAGATAGGGAAATTAGAGCTCGATACGGGGATAGGGAAAGTAGAGCATGATTTTGGGCTAGGGAAAGTAGAGCTCGATACGGGGATAGGGAAAGTAGAGCATGATATAGGGCTAGGGAGAGTAGAGCTCGATACGGGGAGAGGGAAAGTAGAGCTCAATACATGGATAGGAAAATTAGAACTCAATGCGCGGATAGGGAAAGTAGAGCTCGATACGTGAATAGGAAAAGTAGAGCTCGAGACACGCATAGGGAAAGTAGAGCTTGATATGGGGATAGGGAAAGTAGAGCTCGATACGCGCATAGGGAAAGTAGAGTGATACACAGATAGGGAAAGTAGAGCTCGATATGTGGACAGGGAAAATAGAGCTCGATACGCAGATAGGGATAGTAGAGCTTGAGATGTGGGTAGGGAATATAGAGCTCGAGATGCGGATAGGGAAAGTAGAGCTTAATACGGGAAGAGGGAAAGTAGAGCTCGATACGCGGATAGGAAAAATAGGGCTCGAGACACGGATAGGGAAAGTAGAGCTCGATATGGTGATAGGGAAAGTAGGGCTCAATACGCGGATAGGGAAAGTAGAGCTCGATAGGGTGATAGGGAAAGCAGAGCTCGATACGCGCATAGGGAAAGTAGAGTGATACACAGATAGGGAAAGTAGAGCTCGATATGTGGACAGGGAAAATAGAGCTCGAGACGCCGATAGGAAAAGTAGGGCTCGAGACACGGATAGGGAAAGTAGAGCTCGATATGGTGATAGGGAAAGTAGAGCTCAATACGCGGATAGGGAAAGTAGAGCTCGATAAGTGGATAGGGAAAGTAGAGCTTGGGACAGGATTAGGGAAAGTAGAGCTCGAGATGCGGATAGGGAAAGTAGAGCTCGATACACGGATAGGGAAAGTAGAGCTCGATAGGCGGATAGGGAAAGTAGAGCTCGATACGTGGATAGGGAAAGTAGAGTTCGATACCGGGATAGGGAAAGTAGAGCTCGATACGCGGATAGGGAAAGTAGAGCTCGATATGGGGATAGGGAAAGTAGAGCTCGATACGCAGATAGGGGAAGTAGAGCGCGATACGCAGATAGGGAAATTAGAGCTCGAAACGGGGATAGGGAAAGTAGAGCATGATTTTGGGCTAGGGAAAGTAGAGCTCGATACGGGGATAGAGAAAGTAGAGCATGATATAGGGCTAGGGAGAGTAGAGCTCGATACGGGGAGAGGGAAAGTAGACCTCAATACATGGATAGGAAAATTAGAACTCAATGCGCGGATAGGGAAAGTAGAGCTCGATACGTGAATAGGGAAAGAAGAGCTCAATACGCAGATAGGGAAATTAGAGCTCGATACGCGGATAGGGAAATTAGAGCTCAATACGCAGAAAGGGAAATAAGAGCTCGAGATGTGGATAGAGAAAATAGAGCTCAATATATGAAAATGGAAAGTAGAGCTCAATACACAGAGAGGGAAATTGGAGCACGATACGCAGATAGGGAATGTAGAGCTCGATACAGGGGTAGGGAAAGTAGAGCTCGAGATGTGGATAGAGAAAGTAGAGCTCGAGATGCGGGTAGGGAAAGTAGAGCTCGCAATGCGGATAAGGAAAGTAGAGCTCGATACGGGGATAGGGAAATTAGATCTTAAGATGCGAACAGGGAAGTACAGCTTGATACACGCATAGGGAAAGTAGAGCTCGATACACAGATAGGGAAAGTAGAGCTCGAGAAAAGGATGGGAAAGTAGAGCTCAATACGGGGATCGGGAAAGTAGAGCTCGAGATGTGGTTAGGGAAAATAGAGCTCGAGATGCAGATAGGGAAAGTAGAGCTCGATATGGAGATAGGAAAATTAGAGCTGAATACGAGGATAGGGAAAGTAGAGCTCGAGATGCGGTTAGGGAAAATAGAGCTCGAGATGCAGACAGGGAATGAAGAGCTCTATACGGGGATAGGGAAAGCAGAGCTCGATAAGCGGATAGGAAAAGTAGAGCTCGAGACACAGATAGGGAAAGTAGAGCTCGATATGGGGATAGGGAAAGTAGAGCTCGATACACGGATAGGGAAAGTAGAGCTCGATAGGGTGATAGGGAAAGTAGAGCTCGATACGTGAATGGGGAAAGTAGAGCTTGGGACAGGGATAGGGAAAGTAGAGCTCGAGATGCGGATAGGGAAAGTAGCGCTCAATACACGGATAGGGAAAGTAGAGCTCGATAGGCGGATAGGGAAAGTACAGCTCTATACGCGGATAGGGAAAGTAGAGTTCGATACCGGGATAGGGAAATTAGAGCTCGATACGCAGATAGGGAAAGTAGAGCTCGATATGGGGATAGGGAATGTAGAGCTCGATACGCAGATAGGGAAAGTAGAGCGCGATACGCAGATAGGGAAATTAGAGCTCGATACGGGGATAGGGAAAGTAGAGCATGATTTTGGGCTAGGGAAAGTAGAGCTCGATACGGGGATAGGGAAAGTAGAGCATGATATAGGGCTAGGGAGAGTAGAGCTCGATACGGGGAGAGGGAAAGTAGAGCTCAATACATGGATAGGAAAATTAGAACTCAATGCGCGGATAGGGAAAGTAGAGCTCGATACGTGAATAGGAAAAGTAGAGCTCGAGACACGCATAGGGAAAGTAGAGCTTGATATGGGGATAGGGAAAGTAGAGCTCGATACGCGCATAGGGAAAGTAGAGTGATACACAGATAGGGAAAGTAGAGCTCGATATGTGGACAGGGAAAATAGAGCTCGATACGCAGATAGGGATAGTAGAGCTTGAGATGTGGGTAGGGAATATAGAGCTCGAGATGCGGATAGGGAAAGTAGAGCTTAATACGGGAAGAGGGAAAGTAGAGCTCGATACGCGGATAGGAAAAATAGGGCTCGAGACACGGATAGGGAAAGTAGAGCTCGATATGGTGATAGGGAAAGTAGGGCTCAATACGCGGATAGGGAAAGTAGAGCTCGATAGGGTGATAGGGAAAGCAGAGCTCGATACGCACATAGGGAAAGTAGAGTGATACACAGATAGGGAAAGTAGAGCTCGATATGTGGACAGGGAAAATAGAGCTCGATATGCCGATAGGAAAAGTAGGGCTCGAGACACGGATAGGGAAAGTAGAGCTCGATATGGTGATAGGGAAAGTAGAGCTCAATACGCGGATAGGGAAAGTAAAGCTCGATAGGGTGATAGGGAAAGTAGAGCTCGATACTTGAATAGGGAAAGTAGAGCTTGGGACAGGGATAGGGAAAGTAGAGCTCGAGATGCGGATAGGGAAAGTAGCGCTCGATACATGGATAGGGAAAGTAGAGCTCGATAGGCGGATAGGGAAAGTACAGCTCGATACGCGGATAGGGAAAGTAGAGTTCGATACCGGGATAGGGAAAGTAGAGCTCGATACGCAGATAGGGAAAGTAGAGCTCGATATGGGGATAGGGAAAGTAGAGCTCGATATGGGGATAGGGAATGTAGAGCTCGATACGCAGATAGGGAAAGTAGAGCGCGATACGCAGATAGGGAAATTAGAGCTCGATACGGGGATAGGGAAAGTAGAGCATGATTTTGGGCTAGGGAAAGTAAAGCTCGATACGGGGATAGGGAAAGTAGAGCATGATATAGGGCTAGGGAGAGTAGAGCTCGATACGGGGAGAGGGAAAGTAGAGCTCAATACATGGATAGGAAAATTAGAACTCAATGCGCGGATAAGGAAAGTAGAGCTCGATACGTGAATAGGAAAAGTAGAGCTCGAGACACGGATAGGGAAAGTAGAGCTTGATATGGGGATAGGGAAAGTAGAGCTCGATACGCGCATAGGGAAAGTAGAGTGATACACAGATAGGGAAAGTAGAGCTCCATATGTGGACAGGGAAAATAGAGCTCGATACGCAGATAGGGATAGTAGAGCTTGAGATGTGGGTAGGGAATATAGAGCTCGAGATGCGGATAGGGAAAGTAGACCTTAATACGGGAAAAGGGAAAGTAGAGCTCGATACGCGGATAGGAAAAATAGGGCTCGAGACACGGATAGGGAAAGTAGAGCTCGATATGGTGATAGGGAAAGTAGGGCTCAATACGCGGATAGGGAAAGTAGAGCTCGATAGGGTGATAGGGAAAGCAGAGCTCGATACGCGCATAGGGAAAGTAGAGTGATACACAGATAGGGAAAGTAGAGCTCGATATGTGGACAGGGAAAATAGAGCTCGATACGCGGATAGGAAAAGTAATGCTCGAGACACGAGTAGGGAAAGTAGAGCTCGATATGGTGATAGGGAAAGTAGAGCTCAATACGCGGATAGGGAAAGTAGAGCTCGATACGTGGATAGGGAAAGTAGAGCTTGGGACAGGGATAGGGAAAGTGGAGCTCGAGATGTGGATAGGGAAAGTAGAGCTCGATACACGGATGGGGAAAGTAGAGCACGATAGGCGGATAGGGAAAGTACAGCTCGATACGTGGATGGGGAAAGTAGAGTTCGATAACGGGATAGGGAAAGTACAGCTCGATACGCGGATAGGGAATGTAGAGCTCGATATGGGGATAGGGAAAGTAGAGCTCGATATGGGGATAGGGAATGTACAGCTCGATACGCAGATAGGGAAAGTAGAGCGCGATACGCAGATAGGGAAATTAGAGCTCGATACGCGGATAGGAAAAGTAGGGCTCGAGACACGGATAGGGAAAGTAGAGCTCGATATGGTGATAGGGAAAGTAGAGCTCGATACGTGGATAGGGAAAGTAGAGCTTGGGACAGGGATAGGGAAAGTAGAGCTCGAGATGCGGATAGGGAAAGTAGTGCTCGATACACGGATAGGGAAAGTAGAGCTCGATAGGCGGATAGGGAAAGTACAGCTCGATACGCGGATAGGGAAAGTAGAATTCGATGCCGGGATAGGGAAAGTGGAGCTCGATACGCAGATAGGGAAAGTAGAGCTCGATATGGGGATAGGGAAAGTAGAGCTCAATATGGGGATAGGGAATGTAGAGCTCGATACGCAGATAGGGAAAGTAGAGCGCGATACGCAGATAGGGAAATTAGAGCTCGATACGGGGATAGGGAAAGTAGAGCATGATTTTGGGCTAGGGAAATTAGAGCTCGATACGGGGATAGGGAAATTAGAGCATGATATAGAGCTAGGGAGAGTAGAGCTCGATACGGGAAGAGGGAAAGTAGAGCTCAATACATGGATAGGAAAATTAGAACTCAATGCGCGGATAGGGAAAGTAGAGCTCGATACGTGAATAGGAAAAGTAGAGCTCGAGACACGGATAGGGAATGTAGAGCTTGATATGGGGATAGGTAAAGTAGAGCTCGATACGCGCATAGGGAAAGTAGAGTGATACACAGATAGGGAAAGTAGAGCTCCATATGTGGACAGGCAAAATAGAGCTCGATACGCAGATAGGGATAGTAGAGCTTGAGATGTGGGTAGGGAATATAGAGCTCGAGATGCGGATAGGGAAAGTAGAGCTTAATACGGGAAGAGGGAAAGTAGAGCTCGATACGCGGATAGGAAAAATAGGGCTCGAGACACGGATAGGGAAAGTAGAGCTCGATATGGTAATAGGGAAAGTAGAGCTCGATACGCGGATAGGAAAAGTAGGGCTCGAGACATGGATAGGGAAAGTAGAGCTCGATAGGCGGATAGGGAAAGTACAGCTCTATACGCGGATAGGGAAAGTAGAGTTCGATACCGGGATAGGGAAATTAGAGCTCGATACGCAGATAGGGAAAGTAGAGCTCGATATGGGGATAGGGAAAGTAGAGCTTGATATGGGGATAGGGAATGTAGAGCTCGATACGCAGATAGGGAAAGTAGAGCGCGATACGCAGATAGGGAAATTAGAGCTCGATACGGGGATAGGGAAAGTAGAGCATGATTTTGGGCTAGGGAAAGTAGAGCTCGATACGGGGATAGGGAAAGTAGAGCATGATATAGGGCTAGGGAGAGTAGAGCTCGATACGGGGAGAGGGAAAGTAGAGCTCAATACATGGATAGGAAAATTAGAACTCAATGCGCGGATAGGGAAAGTAGAGCTCGATACGTGAATAGGAAAAGTAGAGCTCGAGACACGCATAGGGAAAGTAGAGCTTGATATGGGGATAGGGAAAGTAGAGCTCGATACGCGCATAGGGAAAGTAGAGTGATACACAGATAGGGAAAGTAGAGCTCGATATGTGGACAGGGAAAATAGAGCTCGATACGCAGATAGGGATAGTAGAGCTTGAGATGTGGGTAGGGAATATAGAGCTCGAGATGCGGATAGGGAAAGTAGAGCTTAATACGGGAAGAGGGAAAGTAGAGCTCGATACGCGGATAGGAAAAATAGGGCTCGAGACACGGATAGGGAAAGTAGAGCTCGATATGGTGATAGGGAAAGTAGGGCTCAATACGCGGATAGGGAAAGTAGAGCTCGATAGGGTGATAGGGAAAGCAGAGCTCGATACGCGCATAGGGAAAGTAGAGTGATACACAGATAGGGAAAGTAGAGCTCGATATGTGGACAGGGAAAATAGAGCTCGAGACGCCGATAGGAAAAGTAGGGCTCGAGACACGGATAGGGAAAGTAGAGCTCGATATGGTGATAGGGAAAGTAGAGCTCAATACGCGGATAGGGAAAGTAGAGCTCGATAAGTGGATAGGGAAAGTAGAGCTTGGGACAGGATTAGGGAAAGTAGAGCTCGAGATGCGGATAGGGAAAGTAGAGCTCGATACACGGATAGGGAAAGTAGAGCTCGATAGGCGGATAGGGAAAGTAGAGCTCGATACGTGGATAGGGAAAGTAGAGTTCGATACCGGGATAGGGAAAGTAGAGCTCGATACGCGGATAGGGAAAGTAGAGCTCGATATGGGGATAGGGAAAGTAGAGCTCGATACGCAGATAGGGGAAGTAGAGCGCGATACGCAGATAGGGAAATTAGAGCTCGAAACGGGGATAGGGAAAGTAGAGCATGATTTTGGGCTAGGGAAATTAGAGCTCGATACGGGGATAGAGAAAGTAGAGCATGATATAGGGCTAGGGAGAGTAGAGCTCGATACGGGGAGAGGGAAAGTAGACCTCAATACATGGATAGGAAAATTAGAACTCAATGCGCGGATAGGGAAAGTAGAGCTCGATACGTGAATAGGGAAAGAAGAGCTCAATACGCAGATAGGGAAATTAGAGCTCGATACGCGGATAGGGAAATTAGAGCTCAATACGCAGAAAGGGAAATAAGAGCTCGAGATGTGGATAGAGAAAATAGAGCTCAATATATGAAAATGGAAAGGAAAGCTCAATACACAGAGAGGGAAATTGGAGCACGATACGCAGATAGGGAATGTAGAGCTCGATACAGGGGTAGGGAAAGTAGAGCTCGAGATGTGGATAGAGAAAGTAGAGCTCGAGATGCGGGTAGGGAAAGTAGAGCTCGCAATGCGGATAAGGAAAGTAGAGCTCGATACGGGGATAGGGAAATTAGATCTTAAGATGCGAACAGGGAAGTACAGCTTGATACACGCATAGGGAAAGTAGAGCTCGATACACAGATAGGGAAAGTAGAGCTCGAGAAAAGGATGGGAAAGTAGAGCTCAATACGGGGATCGGGAAAGTAGAGCTCGAGATGTGGTTAGGGAAAATAGAGCTCGAGATGCAGATAGGGAAAGTAGAGCTCGATATGGAGATAGGAAAATTAGAGCTGAATACGAGGATAGGGAAAGTAGAGCTCGAGATGCGGTTAGGGAAAATAGAGCTCGAGATGCAGACAGGGAATGAAGAGCTCTATACGGGGATAGGGAAAGCAGAGCTCGATAAGCGGATAGGAAAAGTAGAGCTCGAGACACAGATAGGGAAAGTAGAGCTCGATATGGGGATAGGGAAAGTAGAGCTCGATACACGGATAGGGAAAGTAGAGCTCGATAGGGTGATAGGGAAAGTAGAGCTCGATACGTGAATGGGGAAAGTAGAGCTTGGGACAGGGATAGGGAAAGTAGAGCTCGAGATGCGGATAGGGAAAGTAGCGCTCAATACACGGATAGGGAAAGTACAGCTCTATACGCGGATAGGGAAAGTAGAGTTCGATACCGGGATAGGGAAATTAGAGCTCGATACGCAGATAGGGAAAGTAGAGCTCGATATGGGGATAGGGAAAGTAGAGCTCGATATGGGGATAGGGAATGTAGAGCTCGATACGCAGATAGGGAAAGTAGAGCGCGATACGCAGATAGGGAAATTAGAGCTCGATACGGGGATAGGGAAAGTAGAGCATGATTTTGGGCTAGGGAAAGTAGAGCTCGATACGGGGATAGGGAAAGTAGAGCATGATATAGGGCTAGGGAGAGTAGAGCTCGATACCTGGAGAGGGAAAGTAGAGCTCAATACATGGATAGGAAAATTAGAACTCAATGCGCGGATAGGGAAAGTAGAGCTCGATACGTGAATAGGAAAAGTAGAGCTCGAGACACGCATAGGGAAAGTAGAGCTTGATATGGGGATAGGGAAAGTAGAGCTCGATACGCGCATAGGGAAAGTAGAGTGATACACAGATAGGGAAAGTAGAGCTCGATATGTGGACAGGGAAAATAGAGCTCGATACGCAGATAGGGATAGTAGAGCTTGAGATGTGGGTAGGGAATATAGAGCTCGAGATGCGGATAGGGAAAGTAGAGCTTAATACGGGAAGAGGGAAAGTAGAGCTCGATACGCGGATAGGAAAAATAGGGCTCGAGACACGGATAGGGAAAGTAGAGCTCGATATGGTGATAGGGAAAGTAGGGCTCAATACGCGGATAGGGAAAGTAGAGCTCGATAGGGTGATAGGGAAAGCAGAGCTCGATACGCACATAGGGAAAGTAGAGTGATACACAGATAGGGAAAGTAGAGCTCGATATGTGGACAGGGAAAATAGAGCTCGATATGCCGATAGGAAAAGTAGGGCTCGAGACACGGATAGGGAAAGTAGAGCTCGATATGGTGATAGGGAAAGTAGAGCTCAATACGCGGATAGGGAAAGTAAAGCTCGATAGGGTGATAGGGAAAGTAGAGCTCGATACTTGAATAGGGAAAGTAGAGCTTGGGACAGGGATAGGGAAAGTAGAGCTCGAGATGCGGATAGGGAAAGTAGCGCTCGATACATGGATAGGGAAAGTAGAGCTCGATAGGCGGATAGGGAAAGTACAGCTCGATACGCGGATAGGGAAAGTAGAGTTCGATCCCGGGATAGGGAAAGTAGAGCTCGATACGCAGATAGGGAAAGTAGAGCTCGATATGGGGATAGGGAAAGTAGAGCTCGATATGGGGATAGGGAATGTAGAGCTCGATACGCAGATAGGGAAAGTAGAGCGCGATACGCAGATAGGGAAATTAGAGCTCGATACGGGGATAGGGAAAGTAGAGCATGATTTTGGGCTAGGGAAAGTAAAGCTCGATACGGGGATAGGGAAAGTAGAGCATGATATAGGGCTAGGGAGAGTAGAGCTCGATACGGGGAGAGGGAAAGTAGAGCTCAATACATGGATAGGAAAATTAGAACTCAATGCGCGGATAAGGAAAGTAGAGCTCGATACGTGAATAGGAAAAGTAGAGCTCGAGACACGGATAGGGAAAGTAGAGCTTGATATGGGGATAGGGAAAGTAGAGCTCGATACGCGCATAGGGAAAGTAGAGTGATACACAGATAGGGAAAGTAGAGCTCCATATGTGGACAGGGAAAATAGAGCTCGATACGCAGATAGGGATAGTAGAGCTTGAGATGTGGGTAGGGAATATAGAGCTCGAGATGCGGATAGGGAAAGTAGACCTTAATACGGGAAAAGGGAAAGTAGAGCTCGATACGCGGATAGGAAAAATAGGGCTCGAGACACGGATAGGGAAAGTAGAGCTCGATATGGTGATAGGGAAAGTAGGGCTCAATACGCGGATAGGGAAAGTAGAGCTCGATAGGGTGATAGGGAAAGCAGAGCTCGATACGCGCATAGGGAAAGTAGAGTGATACACAGATAGGGAAAGTAGAGCTCGATATGTGGACAGGGAAAATAGAGCTCGATACGCGGATAGGAAAAGTAATGCTCGAGACACGAGTAGGGAAAGTAGAGCTCGATATGGTGATAGGGAAAGTAGAGCTCAATACGCGGATAGGGAAAGTAGAGCTCGATACGTGGATAGGGAAAGTAGAGCTTGGGACAGGGATAGGGAAAGTGGAGCTCGAGATGTGGATAGGGAAAGTAGAGCTCGATACACGGATGGGGAAAGTAGAGCACGATAGGCGGATAGGGAAAGTACAGCTCGATACGTGGATGGGGAAAGTAGAGTTCGATAACGGGATAGGGAAAGTACAGCTCGATACGCGGATAGGGAATGTAGAGCTCGATATGGGGATAGGGAAAGTAGAGCTCGATATGGGGATAGGGAATGTACAGCTCGATACGCAGATAGGGAAAGTAGAGCGCGATACGCAGATAGGGAAATTAGAGCTCGATACGCGGATAGGAAAAGTAGGGCTCGAGACACGGATAGGGAAAGTAGAGCTCGATATGGTGATAGGGAAAGTAGAGCTCGATACGTGGATAGGGAAAGTAGAGCTTGGGACAGGGATAGGGAAAGTAGAGCTCGAGATGCGGATAGGGAAAGTAGTGCTCGATACACGGATAGGGAAAGTAGAGCTCGATAGGCGGAAAGGGAAAGTACAGCTCGATACGCGGATAGGGAAAGTAGAATTCGATGCCGGGATAGGGAAAGTGGAGCTCGATACGCAGATAGGGAAAGTAGAGCTCGATATGGGGATAGGGAAAGTAGAGCTCAATATGGGGATAGGGAATGTAGAGCTCGATACGCAGATAGGGAAAGTAGAGCGCGATACGCAGATAGGGAAATTAGAGCTCGATACGGGGATAGGGAAAGTAGAGCATGATTTTGGGCTAGGGAAATTAGAGCTCGATACGGGGATAGGGAAAGTAGAGCATGATATAGAGCTAGGGAGAGTAGAGCTCGATACGGGAAGAGGGAAAGTAGAGCTCAATACATGGATAGGAAAATTAGAACTCAATGCGCGGATAGGGAAAGTAGAGCTCGATACGTGAATAGGAAAAGTAGAGCTCGAGACACGGATAGGGAATGTAGAGCTTGATATGGGGATAGGTAAAGTAGAGCTCGATACGCGCATAGGGAAAGTAGAGTGATACACAGATAGGGAAAGTAGAGCTCCATATGTGGACAGGGAAAATAGAGCTCGATACGCAGATAGGGATAGTAGAGCTTGAGATGTGGGTAGGGAATATAGAGCTCGAGATGCGGATAGGGAAAGTAGAGCTTAATATGGGAAGAGGGAAAGTAGAGCTCGATACGCGGATAGGAAAAATAGGGCTCGAGACACGGATAGGGAAAGTAGAGCTCGATATGGTGATAGGGAAAGTAGGGCTCAATACGCGGATAGGGAAAGTAGAGCTCGATAGGGTGATAGGGAAAGCAGAGCTCGATACGCGCATAGGGAAAGTAGAGTGATACACAGATAGGGAAAGTAGATCTCGATATGTGGACAGGGAAAATAGAGCTCGAAACGCGGATAGGAAAATTAGGGCTCGAGACACGGATAGGGAAAGTAGAGCTCGATATGGTGATAGGTAAAGTAGAGCTCAATACGCGGATAGGGAAAGTAGAGCTCGATACGTGGATAGGGAAAGTAGAGCTTGGGACAGGGATAGGGAAAGTAGAGCTCGAGATGCGGATAGGGAAAGTAGAGCTCGATACACGGATAGGGAAATTAGAGCTCGTTAGGCGGATAGGGAAAGTACAGCTCGATACGTGGATAGGGAAAGTAGAGTTCGATACCGGGATAGGGTAAGTAGAGCGCGATGCGCAGATAGTGAAATTAGAGCTCGATACGGGGATAGGGAAAGTAGAGCATGATTTTGGGCTAGGGAAAGTAGAGCTCGATACGGGGATAGTGAAAGTAGAGCATGATATAGGGCTAGGGAGAGTAGAGCTCGATACGGGGAGAGGGAAAGTAGAGCTCTATACATGGATAGGAAAATTACAACTCAATGCGCGGATAGGGAAAGTAGAGCTCGATACGTGAATAGGAAAAGTAGAGCTCGAGACACGGATAGGGAATGTAGAGCTTGATATGGGGATAGGGAAAGTAGAGCTCGATATGCGCATAGGGAAAGTAGAGTGATACACAGATAGGGAAAGTAGAGCTCGATATGTGGACAGGGAAAATAGAGCTCGATACGCAGATAGGGATAGTAGACCTTGAGATGTGGGTAGGGAAAATAGAGCTCGAGATGCGGATAGGGAAATTAGATCTCAATACGGGAATAGGGAATGTAGAGCTCGATACGCGGATAGGAAAATTAGGGCTCGAGACACGGATAGGGAAAGTAGAGCTCGATATGGTGATAGGGAAAGTAGGGCTCAATATGCGGATAGGGAAAGTAGAGCTCGATAGGGTGATAGGGAAAGTACAGCCCGATACACGGATAGGGAAAGTAGAGCTCGATAGTCGGATAGGGAATGTACAGCTCGATACGTGGATAGGGAAAGTAGAGCTTGATATGGGGATAGGGAAAGTAGAGCTCGATATGGGGATAGGGAAAGTAGAGCTCGATACGCAGATAGGGGAAATAGAGCGCGATACGCAGATAGGGAAATTAGAGCTCGATACGGGGATAGGGAAAGTAGAGCATGATTTTGGGCTAGGGAAAGTAGAGCTCGATACGGGGATAGAGAAAGTAGAGCATGATATAGGGCTAGGGAGAGTAGAGCTCGATACGTGGATAGGGAAAGTAGAGCTTGGGACAGGGATAGGGAAAGTAGAGCTCGAGATGCGGATAGGGAAAGTAGAGCCCGATACACGGATAGGGAAAGTAGAGCTCGATAGGTGGATAGGGAAAGTACAGCTCGATACGTGGATAGGGAAAGTAGAGTTCGATACCCGGATAGGGAAAGTAGAGCTCGATACGCGGATAGGGAAAGTAGAGCTCGATATGGGGATAGGGAAAGTAGAGCTCGATATGGGGATAGGGAAAGTAGAGCTCGATACGCAGATAGGGGAAGTAGAGCGCGACACGCAGATAGGGAAATTAGAGCTCGATACGGGGATAGGGAAAGTAGAGCTTGGGACAGGGATAGGGAAAGTAGAGCTCGAGATGCGGATAGGGAAAGTAGAGCCCGATACACGGATAGGGAAAGTAGAGCTCGATAGGCGGATAGGGAAAGTAGAGTGATACACAGATAGGGAAAGTAGAGCTCGATATGTGGACAGGGAAAATAGAGCTCGATACGCAGATAGGGATAGTAGAGCTTGAGATGTGGGTAGGGAATATAGAGCTCGAGATGCGGATAGGGAAAGTAGAGCTTAATACGGGAAGAGGGAAAGTAGAGCTCGATACGCGGATAGGAAAAATAGGGCTCGAGACACGGATAGGGAAAGTAGAGCTCGATATGGTGATAGGGAAAGTAGGGCTCAATACGCGGATAGGGAAAGTAGAGCTCGATAGGGTGATAGGGAAAGCAGAGCTCGATACGCGCATAGGGAAAGTAGAGTGATACACAGATAGGGAAAGTAGAGCTCGATATGTGGACAGGGAAAATAGAGCTCGATACGCCGATAGGAAAAGTAGGGCTCGAGACACGGATAGGGAAAGTAGAGCTCGATATGGTGATAGGGAAAGTAGAGCTCAATACGCGGATAGGGAAAGTAGAGCTCGATAAGTGGATAGGGAAAGTAGAGCTTGGGACAGGGATAGGGAAAGTAGAGCTCGAGATGCGGATAGGGAAAGTAGAGCTCGATACACGGATAGGGAAAGTAGAGCTCGATAGGCGGATAGGGAAAGTAGAGCTCGATACGTGGATAGGGAAAGTAGAGTTCGATACCGGGATAGGGAAAGTAGAGCTCGATACGCGGATAGGGAAAGTAGAGCTCGATATGGGGATAGGGAAAGTAGAGCTCGATATGGTGATAGGGAAAGTAGGGCTCAATATGCGGATAGGGAAAGTAGAGCTCGATAGGGTGAAAGGGAAAGCAGAGCTCAATTCGTGGATAGGGAAAGTAGAGCTTGGGACAGGGATAGGGAAAGTAGAGCTCGAGATGCGGATAGGGAAAGTAGAGCCCGATACACGGATAGGGAAAGTAGAGCTCGATAGGCGGATAGGGAAATTACAGCTCGATACGTGGATAGGGAAAGTAGAGTTCGATACCGGGATAGTGAAAGTAGAGCTCGATACGCGGATAGGGAAAGTAGAGCTCGATATGGGGATAGGGAAAGTAGAGCTCGATATGGGGATAGGGAAAGTAGAGCTCGATACGCAGATAGGGGAAGTAGAGCGCGATACGCAGATAGGGAAATTAGAGCTCGAAACGGGGATAGGGAAAGTAGAGCATGATTTTGGGCTAGGGAAAGTAGAGCTCGATACGGGGATAGAGAAAGTAGAGCATGATATAGGGCTAGGGAGAGTAGAGCTCGATACGGGGAGAGGGAAAGTAGACCTCAATACATGGATAGGAAAATTAGAACTCAATGCGCGGATAGGGAAAGTAGAGCTCGATACGTGAATAGGGAAAGAAGAGCTCAATACGCAGTTAGGGAAATTAGAGCTCGATACGCGGATAGGGAAATTAGAGCTCAATACGCAGAAAGGGAAATAAGAGCTCGAGATGTGGATAGAGAAAATAGAGCTCAATATATGAAAATAGAAAGTAGAGCTCAATACACAGAGAGGGAAATTGGAGCACGATACGCAGATAGGGAATGTAGAGCTCGATACAGGGGTAGGGAAAGTAGAGCTCGAGATGTGGATAGAGAAAGTAGAGCTCGAGATGCGGGTAGGGAAAGTAGAGTTCGATACGGGGATAGGGAAATTAGATCTTAGGATGCGAACAGGGAAGTACAGCTTGATACACGCATAGGGAAAGTAGAGCTCGATACACAGATAGGGAAAGTAGAGCTCGAGAAAAGGATGGGAAAGTAGAGCTCAATACGGGGATCGGGAAAGTAGAGCTCGAGATGCGGTTAGGGAAAATAGAGCTCGAGATGCAGATAGGGAAAGTAGAGCTCGATATGGAGATAGGAAAATTAGAGCTGAATACGAGGATAGGGAAAGTAGAGCTCGAGATGCGGTTAGGGAAAATAGAGCTCGAGATGCAGACAGGGAATGAAGAGCTCTATACGGGGATAGGGAAAGCAGAGCTCGATAAGCGGATAGGAAAAGTAGAGCTCGAGACACAGATAGGGAAAGTAGAGCTCGATATGGGGATAGGGAAAGTAGAGCTCGATACACGGATTTGGAAAGAAGAGCTTGATACACAGATAGGGAAAGTAGAGCTCGATATAGCGGATAGGGAAAGTAGAGCTCAATACGGGGATAGGGAAAGTGGAGCTCGATACGCGGATAGGGAAAGTAGAGCATGGGACAGGGATAGGGAAAGTAGAGCACGAGATGCGGATAGGGAAATTAGAGCTCGATACACAGATAGGGAAAGTAGAGCTTGAGATGTGGGTAGGGAATATAGAGCTCGAGATGCGGATAGGGCAAGTAGAGCTTAATACGGGAATAGGGAAAGTAGAGTTCGATACGCGGATAGGAAAAGTAGGGCTCGAGACACGGATAGGGAAAGTAGAGCTCGATATGGTAATAGGGAAAGTAGAGCTCGATACGCGGATAGGAAAAGTAGGGCTCGAGACATGGATAGGGAAAGTAGAGCTCGATATGGTGATAGGGAAAGTAGAGCTCAATACGCGGATAGGGAAAGTAGAGCTCGATAGGGTGATAGGGAAAGTAGAGCTCGATACGTGAATGGGGAAAGTAGAGCTTGGGACAGGGATAGGGAAAGTAGAGCTCGAGATGCGGATAGGGAAAGTAGCGCTCAATACACGGATAGGGAAAGTAGAGCTCGATAGGCGGATAGGGAAAGTACAGCTCTATACGCGGATAGGGAAAGTAGAGTTCGATACCGGGATAGGGAAATTAGAGCTCGATACGCAGATAGGGAAAGTAGAGCTCGATATGGGGATAGGGAAAGTAGAGCTCGATATGGGGATAGGGAATGTAGAGCTCGATACGCAGATAGGGAAAGTAGAGCGCGATACGCAGATAGGGAAATTAGAGCTCGATACGGGGATAGGGAAAGTAGAGCATGATTTTGGGCTAGGGAAAGTAGAGCTCGATACGGGGATAGGGAAAGTAGAGCATGATATAGGGCTAGGGAGAGTAGAGCTCGATACGGGGAGAGGGAAAGTAGAGCTCAATACATGGATAGGAAAATTAGAACTCAATGCGCGGATAGGGAAAGTAGAGCTCGATACGTGAATAGGAAAAGTAGAGCTCGAGACACACATAGGGAAAGTAGAGCTTGATATGGGGATAGGGAAAGTAGAGCTCGATACGCGCATAGGGAAAGTAGAGTGATACACAGATAGGGAAAGTAGAGCTCGATATGTGGACAGGGAAAATAGAGCTCGATACGCAGATAGGGATAGTAGAGCTTGAGATGTGGGTAGGGAATATAGAGCTCGAGATGCGGATAGGGAAAGTAGAGCTTAATACGGGAAGAGGGAAAGTAGAGCTCGATACGCGGATAGGAAAAATAGGGCTCGAGACACGGATAGGGAAAGTAGAGCTCGATATGGTGATAGGGAAAGTAGGGCTCAATACACGGATAGGGAAAGTAGAGCTCGATAGGGTGATAGGGAAAGCAGAGCTCGATACGCACATAGGGAAAGTAGAGTGATACACATATAGGGAAAGTAGAGCTCGATATGTGGACAGGGAAAATAGAGCTCGATATGCCGATAGGAAAAGTAGGGCTCGAGACACGGATAGGGAAAGTAGAGCTCGATATGGTGATAGGGAAAGTAGAGCTCAATACGCGGATAGGGAAAGTGGAGCTCGATAGGGTGATAGGGAAAGTAGAGCTCGATACTTGAATAGGGAAAGTAGAGCTTGGGACAGGGATAGGGAAAGTAGAGCTCGAGATGCGGATAGGGAAAGTAGCGCTCGATACATGGATAGGGAAAGTAGAGCTCGATACGCAGATAGGGAAAGTAGAGCTCGATATGGGGATAGGGAAAGTAGAGCTCGATATGGGGATAGGGAATGTAGAGCTCGATACGCAGATAGGGAAAGTAGAGCGCGATACGCAGATAGGGAAATTAGAGCTCGATACGGGGATAGGGAAAGTAGAGCATGATTTTGGGCTAGGGAAAGTAAAGCTCGATACGGGGATAGGGAAAGTAGAGCATGATATAGGGCTAGGGAGAGTAGAGCTCGATACGGGGAGAGGGAAAGTAGAGCTCAATACATGGATAGGAAAATTAGAACTCAATGCGCGGATAAGGAAAGTAGAGCTCGATACGTGAATAGGAAAAGTAGAGCTCGAGACACGGATAGGGAAAGTAGAGCTTGATATGGGGATAGGGAAAGTAGAGCTCGATACGCGCATAGGGAAAGTAGAGTGATACACAGATAGGGAAAGTAGAGCTCCATATGTGGACAGGGAAAATAGAGCTCGATACGCAGATAGGGATAGTAGAGCTTGAGATGTGGGTAGGGAATATAGAGCTCGAGATGCGGATAGGGAAAGTAGACCTTAATACGGGAAAAGGGAAAGTAGAGCTCGATACGCGGATAGGAAAAATAGGGCTCGAGACACGGATAGGGAAAGTAGAGCTTGATATGGTGATAGGGAAAGTAGGGCTCAATACGCGGATAGGGAAAGTAGAGCTCGATAGGGTGATAGGGAAAGCAGAGCTCGATACGCGCATAGGGAAAGTAGAGAGATACACAGATAGGGAAAGTAGAGCTCGATATGTGGACAGGGAAAATAGAGCTCGATACGCGGATAGGAAAAGTAATGCTCGAGACACGAGTAGGGAAAGTAGAGCTCGATATGGTGATAGGGAAAGTAGAGCTCAATACGCGGATAGGGAAAGTAGAGCTCGATACGTGGATAGGGAAAGTAGAGCTCGATACACGGATGGGGAAAGTAGAGCTCGATAGGCGGATAGGGAAAGTACAGCTCGATACGTGGATGGGGAAAGTAGAGTTCGATAACGGGATAGGGAAAGTACAGCTCGATACGCGGATAGGGAATGTAGAGCTCGATATGGGGATAGGGAAAGTAGAGCTCGATATGGGGATAGGGAATGTACAGCTCGATACGCAGATAGGGAAAGTAGAGCGCGATACGCAGATAGGGAAATTAGAGCTCGATACGCGGATAGGAAAAGTAGGGCTCGAGACACGGATAAGGAAAGTAGAGCTCGATATGGTGATAGGGAAAGTAGAGCTCAATACGTGGGTAGGGAAAGTAGAGCTCGATAGGGTGATAGGGAAAGTAGAGCTCGATACGTGGATAGGGAAAGTAGAGCTTGGGACAGGGATAGGGAAAGTAGAGCTCGAGATGCGGATAGGGAAAGTAGTGCTCGATACACAGATAGGGAAAGTAGAGCTCGATAGGCGGATAGGGAAAGTACAGCTCCATACGCGGATAGGGAAAGTAGAATTCGATGCCGGGATAGGGAAAGTGGAGCTCGATACGCAGATAGGGAAAGTAGAGCTCGATATGGGGATAGGGAAAATAGAGCTCAATATGGGGATAGGGAATGTAGAGCTCGATACGCAGATAGGGAAAGTAGAGCGCGATACGCAGATAGGGAAATTAGAGCTCGATACGGGGATAGGGAAAGTAGACCATGATTTTGGGCTAGGGAAATTAGAGCTCGATACGGGGATAGGGAAAGTAGAGCATGATATAGAGCTAGGGAGAGTAGAGCTCGATACGGGGAGAGGGAAAGTAGAGCTCAATACATGGATAGGAAAATTAGAACTCAATGCGCGGATAGGGAAAGTAGAGCTCGATACGTGAATAGGGAAAGAAGAGCTCAATACGCAGTTAGGGAAATTAGAGCTCGATACGCGGATAGGGAAATTAGAGCTCAATACGCAGAAAGGGAAATAAGAGCTCGAGATGTGGATAGAGAAAATAGAGCTCAATATATGAAAATGGAAAGTAGAGCTCAATACACAGAGAGGGAAATTGGAGCACGATACGCAGATAGGGAATGTAGAGCTCGATACAGGGGTAGGGAAAGTAGAGCTCGAGATGTGGATAGAGAAAGTAGAGCTCGAGATGCGGGTAGGGAAAGTAGAGCTCGCAATGCGGATAAGGAAAGTAGAGCTCGATACGGGGATAGGGAAATTAGATCTTAAGATGCGAACAGGGAAGTACAGCTTGATACACGCATAGGGAAAGTAGAGCTCGATACACAGATAGGGAAAGTAGAGCTCGAGAAAAGGATGGGAAAGTAGAGCTCAATACGGGGATCGGGAAAGTAGAGCTCGAGATGCGGTTAGGGAAAATAGAGCTCGAGATGCAGATAGGGAAAGTAGAGCTCGATATGGAGATAGGAAAATTAGAGCTGAATACGAGGATAGGGAAAGTAGAGCTCGAGATGCGGTTAGGGAAAATAGAGCTCGAGATGCAGACAGGGAATGAAGAGCTCTATACGGGGATAGGGAAAGCAGAGCTCGATAAGCGGATAGGAAAAGTAGAGCTCGAGACACAGATAGGGAAAGTAGAGCTCGATATGGGGATAGGGAAAGTAGAGCTCGATACACGGATTTGGAAAGAAGAGCTTGATACACAGATAGGGAAAGTAGAGCTCGATATGCGGATAGGGAAAGTAGAGCTCAATACGGGGATAGGGAAAGTGGAGCTCGATACGCGGATAGGGAAAGTAGAGCATGGGACAGGGATAGGGAAAGTAGAGCACGAGATGCGGATAGGGAAATTAGAGCTCGATACACAGATAGGGAAAGTAGAGCTTGAGATGTGGGTAGGGAATATAGAGCTCGAGATGCGGATAGGGCAAGTAGAGCTTAATACGGGAATAGGGAAAGTAGAGTTCGATACGCGGATAGGAAAAGTAGGGCTCGAGACACGGATAGGGAAAGTAGAGCTCGATATGGTAATAGGGAAAGTAGAGCTCGATACGCGGATAGGAAAAGTAGGGCTCGAGACATGGATAGGGAAAGTAGAGCTCGATATGGTGATAGGGAAAGTAGAGCTCAATACGCGGATAGGGAAAGTAGAGCTCGATAGGGTGATAGGGAAAGTAGAGCTCGATACGTGAATGGGGAAAGTAGAGCTTGGGACAGGGATAGGGAAAGTAGAGCTCGAGATGCGGATAGGGAAAGTAGCACTCAATACACGGATAGGGAAAGTAGAGCTCGATAGGCGGATAGGGAAAGTACAGCTCTATACGCGGATAGGGAAAGTAGAGTTCGATACCGGGATAGGGAAATTAGAGCTCGATACGCAGATAGGGAAAGTAGAGCTCGATATGGGGATAGGGAAAGTAGAGCTCGATATGGGGATAGGGAATGTAGAGCTCGATACGGAGATAGGGAAAGTAGAGCGCGATACGCAGATAGGGAAATTAGAGCTCGATACGGGGATAGGGAAAGTAGAGCATGATTTTGGGCTAGGGAAAGTAGAGCTCGATACGGGGATAGGGAAAGTAGAGCATGATATAGGGCTAGGGAGAGTAGAGCTCGATACGGGGAGAGGGAAAGTAGAGCTCAATACATGGATAGGAAAATTAGAACTCAATGCGCGGATAGGGAAAGTAGAGCTCGATACGTGAATAGGAAAAGTAGAGCTCGAGACACGCATAGGGAAAGTAGAGCTTGATATGGGGATAGGGAAAGTAGAGCTCGATACGCGCATAGGGAAAGTAGAGTGATACACAGATAGGGAAAGTAGAGCTCGATATGTGGACAGGGAAAATAGAGCTCGATACGCAGATAGGGATAGTAGAGCTTGAGATGTGGGTAGGGAATATAGAGCTCGAGATGCGGATAGGGAAAGTAGAGCTTAATACGGGAAGAGGGAAAGTAGAGCTCGATACGCGGATAGGAAAAATAGGGCTCGAGACACGGATAGGGAAAGTAGAGCTCGATATGGTGATAGGGAAAGTAGGGCTCAATACGCGGATAGGGAAAGTAGAGCTCGATAGGGTGATAGGGAAAGCAGAGCTCGATACGCACATAGGGAAAGTAGATTGATACACATATAGGGAAAGTAGAGCTCGATATGTGGACAGGGAAAATAGAGCTCGATATGCCGATAGGAAAAGTAGGGCTCGAGACACGGATAGGGAAAGTAGAGCTCGATATGGTGATAGGGAAAGTAGAGCTCAATACGCGGATAGGGAAAGTAGAGCTCGATAGGGTGATAGGGAAAGTAGAGCTCGATACTTGAATAGGGAAAGTAGAGCTTGGGACAGGGATAGGGAAAGTAGAGCTCGAGATGCGGATAGGGAAAGTAGCGCTCGATACATGGATAGGGAAAGTAGAGCTCGATAGGCGGATAGGGAAAGTACAGCTCGATACGCGGATAGGGAAAGTAGAGTTCGATACCGGGATAGGGAAAGTAGAGCTCGATACGCAGATAGGGAAAGTAGAGCTCGATATGGGGATAGGGAAAGTAGAGCTCGATATGGGGATAGGGAATGTAGAGCTCGATACGCAGATAGGGAAAGTAGAGCGCGATACGCAGATAGGGAAATTAGAGCTCGATACGGGGATAGGGAAAGTAGAGCATGATTTTGGGCTAGGGAAAGTAAAGCTCGATACGGGGATAGGGAAAGTAGAGCATGATATAGGGCTAGGGAGAGTAGAGCTCGATACGGGGAGAGGGAAAGTAGAGCTCATTACATGGATAGGAAAATTAGAACTCAATGCGCGGATAAGGAAAGTAGAGCTCGATACGTGAATAGGAAATGTAGAGCTCGAGACACGGATAGGGAAAGTAGAGCTTGATATGGGGATAGGGAAAGTAGAGCTCGATACGCGCATAGGGAAAGTAGAGTGATACACAGATAGGGAAAGTAGAGCTCCATATGTGGACAGGGAAAATAGAGCTCGATACGCAGATAGGGATAGTAGAGCTTGAGATGTGGGTAGGGAATATAGAGCTCAAGATGCGGATAGGGAAAGTAGACCTTAATACGGGAAAAGGGAAAGTAGAGCTCGATACGCGGATAGGAAAAATAGGGCTCGAGACACGGATAGGGAAAGTAGAGCTCGATATGGTGATAGGGAAAGTAGGGCTCAATACGCGGATAGGGAAAGTAGAGCTCGATAGGGTGATAGGGAAAGCAGAGCTCGATACGCGCATAGGGAAAGTAGAGAGATACACAGATAGGGAAAGTAGAGCTCGATATGTGGACAGGGAAAATAGAGCTCGATACGCGGATAGGAAAAGTAATGCTCGAGACACGAGTAGGGAAAGTAGAGCTCGATATGGTGATAGGGAAAGTAGAGCTCAATACGCGGATAGGGAAAGTAGAGCTCGATACGTGGATAGGGAAAGTAGAGCTTGGGACAGGGATAGGGAAAGTGGAGTTCGAGATGTGGATAGGGAAAGTAGAGCTCGATACACGGATGGGGAAAGTAGAGCTCGATAGGCGGATAGGGAAAGTACAGCTCGATACGTGGATGGGGAAAGTAGAGTTCGATAACGGGATAAGTAAAGTACAGCTCGATACGCGGATAGGGAATGTAGAGCTCGATATGGGGATAGGGAAAGTAGAGCTCGATATGGGGATAGGGAATGTACAGCTCGATACGCAGATAGGGAAAGTAGAGCGCGATACGCAGATAGGGAAATTAGAGCTCGATACGCGGATCGGAAAAGTAGGGCTCGAGACACGGATAAGGAAAGTAGAGCTCCATATGGTGATAGGGAAAGTAGAGCTCAATACGTGGGTAGGGAAAGTAGAGCTCGATAGGGTGATAGGGAAAGTAGAGCTCGATACGTGGATAGGGAAAGTAGAGCTTGGGACAGGGATAGGGAAAGTAGAGCTCGAGATGCGGATAGGGAAAGTAGTGCTCGATACACAGATAGGGAAAGTAGAGCTCGATAGGCGGATAGGGAAAGTACAGCTCGATACGCGGATAGGGAAAGTAGAATTCGATGCCGGGATAGGGAAAGTGGAGCTCGATACGCAGATAGGGAAAGTAGAGCTCGATATGGGGATAGGGAAAGTAGAGCTCAATATGGGGATAGGGAATGTAGAGCTCGATACGCAGATAGGGAAAGTAGAGCGCGATACGCAGATAGGGAAATTAGAGCTCGATACGGGGATAGGGAAAGTAGACCATGATTTTGGGCTAGGGAAATTAGAGCTCGATACGGGGATAGGGAAAGTAGAGCATGATATAGAGCTAGGGAGAGTAGAGCTCGATACAGGGAGAGGGAAAGTAGAGCTCAATACATGGATAGGAAAATTAGAACTCAATGCGCGGATAGGGAAAGTAGAGCTCGATAAGTGAATAGGAAAAGTAGAGCTCGAGACACGGATAGGGAATGTAGAGCTTGATATGGGGATAGGTAAAGTAGAGCTCGATACGCGCATAGGGAAAGTAGAGTGATACACAGATAGGGAAAGTAGAGCTCCATATGTGGACAGGGAAAATAGAGCTCGATACGCAGATAGGGATAGTAGAGCTTGAGATGTGGGTAGGGAATATAGAGCTCGAGATGCGGATAGGGAAAGTAGAGCTTAATACGGGAAGAGGGAAAGTAGAGCTCGATACGCGGATAGGAAAAATAGGGCTCGAGACACGGATAGGGAAAGTAGAGCTCGATATGGTGATAGGGAAAGTAGGGCTCAATACGCGGATAGGGAAAGTAGAGCTCGATAGGGTGATAGGGAAAGCAGAGCTCGATACGCGCATAGGGAAAGTAGAGTGATACACAGATAGGGAAAGTAGAGCTCGATATGTGGACAGGGAAAATAGAGCTCGAAACGCGGATAGGAAAATTAGGGCTCGAGACACGGATAGGGAAAGTAGAGCTCGATATGGTGATAGGTAAAGTAGAGCTCAATACGCGGATAGGGAAAGTAGAGCTCGATACGTGGATAGGGAAAGTAGAGCTTGGGACAGGGATAGGGAAAGTAGAGCTCGAGATGCGGATAGGGAAAGTAGAGCTCGATACACGGATAGGGAAAGTAGAGCTCGATAGGCGGATAGGGAAAGTAAAGCTCGATACGTGGATAGGGAAAGTAGAGTTCGATACCGGGATAGGGAAAGTAGAGCTCGATACGCGGATAGGGAAAGTAGAGCTCGATATGGGGATAGGGAAAGTAGAGCTCGATATGGGGATAGGGAAAGTAGAGATCGATATGGGGATAGGCAATGTGGAGCTCGATACGCAGATAGGGTAAGTAGAGCGCGATGCGCAGATAGTGAAATTAGAGCTCGATACGGGGATAGGGAAAGTAGAGCATGATTTTGGGCTAGGGAAAGTAAAGCTCGATACGGGGATAGCGAAAGTAGAGCATGATATAGGGCTAGGGAGAGTAGAGCTCGATACGGGGAGAGGGAAAGTAGAGCTCTATACATGGATAGGAAAATTACAACTCAATGCGCGTATAGGGAAAGTAGAGCTCGATACGTGAATAGGAAAAGTAGAGCTCGAGACACGGATAGGGAATGTAGAGCTTGATATGGGGATAGGGAAAGTAGAGCTCGATATGCGCATAGGGAAAGTAGAGTGATACACAGATAGGGAAAGTAGAGCTCGATATGTGGACAGGGAAAATAGAGCTCGATACGCAGATAGGGATAGTAGAGCTTGAGATGTGGGTAGGGAAAATAGAGCTCGAGATGCGGATAGGGAAATTAGATCTCAATACGGGAATAGGGAATGTAGAGCTCGATACGCGGATAGGAAAATTAGGGCTCGAGACACGGATAGGGAAAGTAGAGCTCGATATGGTGATAGGGAAAGTAGGGCTCAATATGCGGATAGGGAAAGTAGAGCTCGATAGGGTGATAGGGAAAGTACAGCCCGATACACGGATATGGAAAGTAGAGCTCGATAGGCGGATAGGGAATGTACAGCTCGATACGTGGATAGGGAAAGTAGAGCTTGATATGGGGATAGGGAAAGTAGAGCTCGATATGGGGATAGGGAAAGTAGAGCTCGATACGCAGATAGGGGAAATAGAGCGCGATACGCAGATAGGGAAATTAGAGCTCGATACGGGGATAGGGAAAGTAGAGCATGATTTTGGGCTAGGGAAAGTAGAGCTCGATACGGGGATAGAGAAAGTAGAGCATGATATAGGGCTAGGGAGAGTAGAGCTCGATACGTGGATAGGGAAAGTAGAGCTTGGGACAGGGATAGGGAAAGTAGAGCTCGAGATGCGGATAGGGAAAGTAGAGCCCGATACACGGATAGGGAAAGTAGAGCTCGATAGGCGGATAGGGAAAGTACAGCTCGATACGTGGATAGGGAAAGTAGAGTTCGATACCCGGATAGGGAAAGTAGAGCTCGATACGCGGATAGGGAAAGTAGAGCTCGATATGGGGATAGGGAAAGTAGAGCTCGATATGGGGATAGGGAAAGTAGAGCTCGATACGCAGATAGGGGAAGTAGAGCGCGATACGCAGATAGGGAAATTAGAGCTCGATACGGGGATAGGGAAAGTAGAGCTTGGGACAGGGATAGGGAAAGTAGAGCTCGAGATGCGGATAGGGAAAGTAGAGCCCGATACACGGATAGGGAAAGTAGAGCTCGATAGGCGGATAGGGAAAGTAGAGTGATACACAGATAGGGAAAGTAGAGCTCGATATGTGGACAGGGAAAATAGAGCTCGATACGCAGATAGGGATAGTAGAGCTTGAGATGTGGGTAGGGAATATAGAGCTCGAGATGCGGATAGGGAAAGTAGAGATTAATACGGGAAGAGGGAAAGTAGAGCTCGATACGCGGATAGGAAAAATAGGGCTCGAGACACGGATAGGGAAAGTAGAGCTCGATATGGTGATAGGGAAAGTAGGGCTCAATACGCGGATAGGGAAAGTAGAGCTCGATAGGGTGATAGGGAAAGCAGAGCTCGATACGCGCATAGGGAAAGTAGAGTGATACACAGATAGGGAAAGTAGAGCTCGATATGTAGACAGGGAAAATAGAGCTCGATACGCCGATAGGAAAAGTAGGGCTCGAGACACGGATAGGGAAAGTAGAGCTCGATATGGTGATAGGGAAAGTAGAGCTCAATACGCGGATAGGGAAAGTAGAGCTCGATAAGTGGATAGGGAAAGTAGAGCTTGGGACAGGGATAGGGAAAGTAGAGCTCGAGATGCGGATAGGGAAAGTAGAGCTCGATACACGGATAGGGAAAGTAGAGCTCGATAGGCGGATAGGGAAAGTAGAGCTCGATACGTGGATAGGGAAAGTAGAGTTCGATACCGGGATAGGGAAAGTAGAGCTCGATACGCGGATAGGGAAAGTAGAGCTCGATATGGGGATAGGGAAAGTAGAGCTCGATATTGAGATAGGGAAAGTAGGGCTCAATACGCGGATAGGGAAAGTAGAGCTCGATAGGGTGAAAGGGAAAGCAGAGCTCAATTCGTGGATAGGGAAAGTAGAGCTTGGGACAGGGATAGGGAAAGTAGAGCTCGAGATGCGGATAGGGAAAGTAGAGCCCGATACACGGATAGGGAAAGTAGAGCTCGATAGGCGGATAGGGAAATTACAGCTCGATACGTGGATAGGGAAAGTAGAGTTCGATACCGGGATAGTGAAAGTAGAGCTCGATACGCGGATAGGGAAAGTAGAGCTCGATATGGGGATAGGGAAAGTAGAGCTCGATATGGGGATAGGGAAAGTAGAGCTCGATACGCAGATAGGGGAAGTAGAGCGCGATACGCAGATAGGGAAATTAGAGCTCGAAACGGGGATAGGGAAAGTAGAGCATGATTTTGGGCTAGGGAAAGTAGAGCTCGATACGGGGATAGAGAAAGTAGAGCATGATATAGGGCTAGGGAGAGTAGAGCTCGATACGGGGAGAGGGAAAGTAGACCTCAATACATGGATAGGAAAATTAGAACTCAATACGCGGATAGGGAAAGTAGAGCTCGATACGTGAATAGGGAAAGAAGAGCTCAATACGCAGATAGGGAAATTAGAGCTCGATACGCGGATAGGGAAATTAGAGCTCAATACGCAGAAAGGGAAATAAGAGCTCGAGATGTGGATAGAGAAAATAGAGCTCAATATATGAAAATGGAAAGTAGAGCTCAATACACAGAGAGGGAAATTGGAGCACGATACGCAGATAGGGAATGTAGAGCTCGATACAGGGGTAGGGAAAGTAGAGCTCGAGATGTGGATAGAGAAAGTAGAGCTCGAGATGCGGGTAGGGAAAGTAGAGCTCGCAATGCGGATAAGGAAAGTAGAGCTCGATACGGGGATAGGGAAATTAGATCTTAAGATGCGAACAGGGAAGTACAGCTTGAAACACGCATAGGGAAAGTAGAGCTCGTACACAGATAGGGAAAGTAGAGCTCGAGAAAAGGATGGGAAAGTAGAGCTCAATACGGGGATCGGGAAAGTAGAGCTCGAGATGCGGTTAGGGAAAATAGAGCTCGAGATGCAGATAGGGAAAGTAGAGCTCGATATGGAGATAGGAAAATTAGAGCTGAATACGAGGATAGGGAAAGTCGAGCTCGAGATGCGGTTAGGGAAAATAGAGCTCGAGATGCAGACAGGGAATGAAGAGCTCTATACGGGGATAGGGAAAGCAGAGCTCGATAAGCGGATAGGAAAAGTAGAGCTCGAGACACAGATAAGGAAAGTAGAGCTCCATATGGTGATAGGGAAAGTAGAGCTCAATACGTGGGTAGGGAAAGTAGAGCTCGATAGGGTGATAGGGAAAGTAGAGCTCGATACGTGGATAGGGAAAGTAGAGCTTGGGACAGGGATAGGGAAAGTAGAGCTCGAGATGCGGATAGGGAAAGTAGTGCTCGATACACAGATAGGGAAAGTAGAGCTCGATAGGCGGATAGGGAAAGTACAGCTCGATACGCGGATAGGGAAAGTAGAATTCGATGCCGGGATAGGGAAAGTGGAGCTCGATACGCAGATAGGGAAAGTAGAGCTCGATATGGGGATAGGGAAAGTAGAGCTCAATATGGGGATAGGGAATGTAGAGCTCGATACGCAGATAGGGAAAGTAGAGCGCGATACGCAGATAGGGAAATTAGAGCTCGATACGGGGATAGGGAAAGTAGACCATGATTTTGGGCTAGGGAAATTAGAGCTCGATACGGGGATAGGGAAAGTAGAGCATGATATAGAGCTAGGGAGAGTAGAGCTCGATACGGGGAGAGGGAAAGTAGAGCTCAATACATGGATAGGAAAATTAGAACTCAATGCGCGGATAGGGAAAGTAGAGCTCGATAAGTGAATAGGAAAAGTAGAGCTCGAGACACGGATAGGGAATGTAGAGCTTGATATGGGGATAGGTAAAGTAGAGCTCGATACGCGCATAGGGAAAGTAGAGTGATACACAGATAGGGAAAGTAGAGCTCCATATGTGGACAGGGAAAATAGAGCTCGATACGCAGATAGGGATAGTAGAGCTTGAGATGTGGGTAGGGAATATAGAGCTCGAGATGCGGATAGGGAAAGTAGAGCTTAATACGGGAAGAGGGAAAGTAGAGCTCGATACGCGGATAGGAAAAATAGGGCTCGAGACACGGATAGGGAAAGTAGAGCTCGATATGGTGATAGGGAAAGTAGGGCTCAATACGCGGATAGGGAAAGTAGAGCTCGATAGGGTGATAGGGAAAGCAGAGCTCGATACGCGCATAGGGAAAGTAGAGTGATACACAGATAGGGAAAGTAGAGCTCGATATGTGGACAGGGAAAATAGAGCTCGAAACGCGGATAGGAAAATTAGGGCTCGAGACACGGATAGGGAAAGTAGAGCTCGATATGGTGATAGGTAAAGTAGAGCTCAATACGCGGATAGGGAAAGTAGAGCTCGATACGTGGATAGGGAAAGTAGAGCTTGGGACAGGGATAGGGAAAGTAGAGCTCGAGATGCGGATAGGGAAAGTAGAGCTCGATACACGGATAGGGAAAGTAGAGCTCGATAGGCGGATAGGGAAAGTAAAGCTCGATACGTGGATAGGGAAAGTAGAGTTCGATACCGGGATAGGGAAAGTAGAGCTCGATACGCGGATAGGGAAAGTAGAGCTCGATATGGGGATAGGGAAAGTAGAGCTCGATATGGGGATAGGGAAAGTAGAGATCGATATGGGGATAGGCAATGTGGAGCTCGATACGCAGATAGGGTAAGTAGAGCGCGATGCGCAGATAGTGAAATTAGAGCTCGATACGGGGATAGGGAAAGTAGAGCATGATTTTGGGCTAGGGAAAGTAGAGCTCGATACGGGGATAGCGAAAGTAGAGCATGATATAGGGCTAGGGAGAGTAGAGCTCGATACGGGGAGAGGGAAAGTAGAGCTCTATACATGGATAGGAAAATTACAACTCAATGCGCGTATAGGGAAAGTAGAGCTCGATACGTGAATAGGAAAAGTAGAGCTCGAGACACGGATAGGGAATGTAGAGCTTGATATGGGGATAGGGAAAGTAGAGCTCGATATGCGCATAGGGAAAGTAGAGTGATACACAGATAGGGAAAGTAGAGCTCGATATGTGGACAGGGAAAATAGAGCTCGATACGCAGATAGGGATAGTAGAGCTTGAGATGTGGGTAGGGAAAATAGAGCTCGAGATGCGGATAGGGAAATTAGATCTCAATACGGGAATAGGGAATGTAGAGCTCGATACGCGGATAGGAAAATTAGGGCTCGAGACACGGATAGGGAAAGTAGAGCTCGATATGGTGATAGGGAAAGTAGGGCTCAATATGCGGATAGGGAAAGTAGAGCTCGATAGGGTGATAGGGAAAGTACAGCCCGATACACGGATATGGAAAGTAGAGCTCGATAGGCGGATAGGGAATGTACAGCTCGATACGTGGATAGGGAAAGTAGAGCTTGATATGGGGATAGGGAAAGTAGAGCTCGATATGGGGATAGGGAAAGTAGAGCTCGATACGCAGATAGGGGAAATAGAGCGCGATACGCAGATAGGGAAATTAGAGCTCGATACGGGGATAGGGAAAGTAGAGCATGATTTTGGGCTAGGGAAAGTAGAGCTCGATACGGGGATAGAGAAAGTAGAGCATGATATAGGGCTAGGGAGAGTAGAGCTCGATACGTGGATAGGGAAAGTAGAGCTTGGGACAGGGATAGGGAAAGTAGAGCTCGAGATGCGGATAGGGAAAGTAGAGCCCGATACACGGATAGGGAAAGTAGAGCTCGATAGGCGGATAGGGAAAGTACAGCTCGATACGTGGATAGGGAAAGTAGAGTTCGATACCCGGATAGGGAAAGTAGAGCTCGATACGCGGATAGGGAAAGTAGAGCTCGATATGGGGATAGGGAAAGTAGAGCTCGATATGGGGATAGGGAAAGTAGAGCTCGATACGCAGATAGGGGAAGTAGAGCGCGATACGCAGATAGGGAAATTAGAGCTCGATACGGGGATAGGGAAAGTAGAGCTTGGGACAGGGATAGGGAAAGTAGAGCTCGAGATGCGGATAGGGAAAGTAGAGCCCGATACACGGATAGGGAAAGTAGAGCTCGATAGGCGGATAGGGAAAGTAGAGTGATACACAGATAGGGAAAGTAGAGCTCGATATGTGGACAGGGAAAATAGAGCTCGATACGCAGATAGGGATAGTAGAGCTTGAGATGTGGGTAGGGAATATAGAGCTCGAGATGCGGATAGGGAAAGTAGAGATTAATACGGGAAGAGGGAAAGTAGAGCTCGATACGCGGATAGGAAAAATAGGGCTCGAGACACGGATAGGGAAAGTAGAGCTCGATATGGTGATAGGGAAAGTAGGGCTCAATACGCGGATAGGGAAAGTAGAGCTCGATAGGGTGATAGGGAAAGCAGAGCTCGATACGCGCATAGGGAAAGTAGAGTGATACACAGATAGGGAAAGTAGAGCTCGATATGTAGACAGGGAAAATAGAGCTCGATACGCCGATAGGAAAAGTAGGGCTCGAGACACGGATAGGGAAAGTAGAGCTCGATATGGTGATAGGGAAAGTAGAGCTCAATACGCGGATAGGGAAAGTAGAGCTCGATAAGTGGATAGGGAAAGTAGAGCTTGGGACAGGGATAGGGAAAGTAGAGCTCGAGATGCGGATAGGGAAAGTAGAGCTCGATACACGGATAGGGAAAGTAGAGCTCGATAGGCGGATAGGGAAAGTAGAGCTCGATACGTGGATAGGGAAAGTAGAGTTCGATACCGGGATAGGGAAAGTAGAGCTCGATACGCGGATAGGGAAAGTAGAGCTCGATATGGGGATAGGGAAAGTAGAGCTCGATATTGAGATAGGGAAAGTAGGGCTCAATACGCGGATAGGGAAAGTAGAGCTCGATAGGGTGAAAGGGAAAGCAGAGCTCAATTCGTGGATAGGGAAAGTAGAGCTTGGGACAGGGATAGGGAAAGTAGAGCTCGAGATGCGGATAGGGAAAGTAGAGCCCGATACACGGATAGGGAAAGTAGAGCTCGATAGGCGGATAGGGAAATTACAGCTCGATACGTGGATAGGGAAAGTAGAGTTCGATACCGGGATAGTGAAAGTAGAGCTCGATACGCGGATAGGGAAAGTAGAGCTCGATATGGGGATAGGGAAAGTAGAGCTCGATATGGGGATAGGGAAAGTAGAGCTCGATACGCAGATAGGGGAAGTAGAGCGCGATACGCAGATAGGGAAATTAGAGCTCGAAACGGGGATAGGGAAAGTAGAGCATGATTTTGGGCTAGGGAAAGTAGAGCTCGATACGGGGATAGAGAAAGTAGAGCATGATATAGGGCTAGGGAGAGTAGAGCTCGATACGGGGAGAGGGAAAGTAGACCTCAATACATGGATAGGAAAATTAGAACTCAATACGCGGATAGGGAAAGTAGAGCTCGATACGTGAATAGGGAAAGAAGAGCTCAATACGCAGATAGGGAAATTAGAGCTCGATACGCGGATAGGGAAATTAGAGCTCAATACGCAGAAAGGGAAATAAGAGCTCGAGATGTGGATAGAGAAAATAGAGCTCAATATATGAAAATGGAAAGTAGAGCTCAATACACAGAGAGGGAAATTGGAGCACGATACGCAGATAGGGAATGTAGAGCTCGATACAGGGGTAGGGAAAGTAGAGCTCGAGATGTGGATAGAGAAAGTAGAGCTCGAGATGCGGGTAGGGAAAGTAGAGCTCGCAATGCGGATAAGGAAAGTAGAGCTCGATACGGGGATAGGGAAATTAGATCTTAAGATGCGAACAGGGAAGTACAGCTTGATACACGCATAGGGAAAGTAGAGCTCGTACACAGATAGGGAAAGTAGAGCTCGAGAAAAGGATGGGAAAGTAGAGCTCAATACGGGGATCGGGAAAGTAGAGCTCGAGATGCGGTTAGGGAAAATAGAGCTCGAGATGCAGATAGGGAAAGTAGAGCTCGATATGGAGATAGGAAAATTAGAGCTGAATACGAGGATAGGGAAAGTCGAGCTCGAGATGCGGTTAGGGAAAATAGAGCTCGAGATGCAGACAGGGAATGAAGAGCTCTATACGGGGATAGGGAAAGCAGAGCTCGATAAGCGGATAGGAAAAGTAGAGCTCGAGACACAGATAGGGAAAGTAGAGCTCGATATGGGGATAGGGAAAGTAGAGCTCGATACACGGATTTGGAAAGAAGAGCTTGATACACAGATAGGGAAAGTAGAGCTCGATATGCGGATAGGGAAAGTAGAGCTCAATACGGGGATAGGGAAAGTGGAGCTCGATACGCGGATAGGGAAAGTAGAGCATGGGACAGGGATAGGGAAAGTAGAGCACGAGATGCGGATAGGGAAATTAGAGCTCGATACACAGATAGGGAAAGTAGAGCTTGAGATGTGGGTAGGGAATATAGAGCTCGAGATGCAGATAGGGCAAGTAGAGCTTAATACGGGAATAGGGAAAGTAGAGTTCGATACGCGGATAGGAAAAGTAGGGCTCGAGACACGGATAGGGAAAGTAGAGCTCGATATGGTAATAGGGAAAGTAGAGCTCGATACGCGGATAGGAAAAGTAGGGCTCGAGACATGGATAGGGAAAGTAGAGCTCGATATGGTGATAGGGAAAGTAGAGCTCAATACGCGGATAGGGAAAGTAGAGCTCGATAGGGTGATAGGGAAAGTAGAGCTCGATACGTGAATGGGGAAAGTAGAGCTTGGGACAGGGATAGGGAAAGTAGAGCTCGAGATGCGGATAGGGAAAGTAGCGCTCAATACACGGATAGGGAAAGTAGAGCTCGATAGGCGGATAGGGAAAGTACAGCTCTATACGCGGATAGGGAAAGTAGAGTTCGATACCGGGATAGGGAAATTAGAGCTCGATACGCAGATAGGGAAAGTAGAGCTCGATATGGGGACAGGGAAAGTAGAGCTCGATATGGGGATAGGGAATGTAGAGCTCGATACGCAGATAGGGAAAGTAGAGCGCGATACGCAGATAGGGAAATTAGAGCTCGATACGGGGATAGGGAAAGTAGAGCATGATTTTGGGCTAGGGAAAGTAGAGCTCGATACGGGGATAGGGAAAGTAGAGCATGATATAGGGCTAGGGAGAGTAGAGCTCGATACGGGGAGAGGGAAAGTAGAGCTCAATACATGGATAGGAAAATTAGAACTCAATGCGCGGATAGGGAAAGTAGAGCTCGATACGTGAATAGGAAAAGTAGAGCTCGAGACACGCATAGGGAAAGTAGAGCTTGATATGGGGATAGGGAAAGTAGAGCTCGATACGCGCATAGGGAAAGTAGAGTGATACACAGATAGGGAAAGTAGAGCTCCATATGTGGACAGGGAAAATAGAGCTCGATACGCAGATAGGGATAGTAGAGCTTGAGATGTGGGTAGGGAATATAGAGCTCGAGATGCGGATAGGGAAAGTAGAGCTTAATACGGGAAGAGGGAAAGTAGAGCTCGATACGCGGATAGGAAAAATAGGGCTCGAGACACAGATAGGGAAAGTAGAGCTCGATATGGTGATAGGGAAAGTAGGGCTCAATACGCGGATAGGGAAAGTAGAGCTCGATAGGGTGATAGGGAAAGCAGAGCTCGATACGCACATAGGGAAAGTAGAGTGATACACAGATAGGGAAAGTAGAGCTCGATATGTGGACAGGGAAAATAGAGCTCGATAGGCGGATAGGGAAAGTACAGCTCGATACGCGGATAGGGAAAGTAGAATTCGATGCCGGGATAGGGAAAGTGGAGCTCGATACGCAGATAGGGAAAGTAGAGCTCGATATGGGGATAGGGAAAGTAGAGCTCAATATGGGGATAGGGAATGTAGAGCTCGATACGCAGATAGGGAAAGTAGAGCGCGATACGCAGATAGGGAAATTAGAGCTCGATACGGGGATAGGGAAAGTAGACCATGATTTTGGGCTAGGGAAATTAGAGCTCGATACGGGGATAGGGAAAGTAGAGCATGATATAGAGCTAGGGAGAGTAGAGCTCGATACGGGGAGAGGGAAAGTAGAGCTCAATACATGGATAGGAAAATTAGAACTCAATGCGCGGATAGGGAAAGTAGAGCTCGATACGTGAATAGGAAAAGTAGAGCTCGAGACACGGATAGGGAATGTAGAGCTTGATATGGGGATAGGTAAAGTAGAGCTCGATACGCGCATAGGGAAAGTAGAGTGATACACAGATAGGGAAAGTAGAGCTCCATATGTGGACAGGGAAAATAGAGCTCGATACGCAGATAGGGATAGTAGAGCTTGAGATGTGGGTAGGGAATATAGAGCTCGAGATGCGGATAGGGAAAGTAGAGCTTAATACGGGAAGAGGGAAAGTAGAGCTCGATACGCGGATAGGAAAAATAGGGCTCGAGACACGGATAGGGAAAGTAGAGCTCGATATGGTGATAGGGAAAGTAGGGCTCAATACGCGGATAGGGAAAGTAGAGCTCGATAGGGTGATAGGGAAAGCAGAGCTCGATACGCGCATAGGGAAAGTAGAGTGATACACAGATAGGGAAAGTAGATCTCGATATGTGGACAGGGAAAATAGAGCTCGAAACGCGGATAGGAAAATTAGGGCTCGAGACACGGATAGGGAAAGTAGAGCTCGATATGGTGATAGGTAAAGTAGAGCTCAATACGCGGATAGGGAAAGTAGAGCTCGATACGTGGATAGGGAAAGTAGAGCTTGGGACAGGGATAGGGAAAGTAGAGCTCGAGATGCGGATAGGGAAAGTAGAGCTCGAAACACGGATAGGGAAAGTAGAGCTCGATAGGCGGATAGGGAAAGTACAGCTCGATACGTGGATAGGGAAAGTAGAGTTCGATACCGGGATAGGGAAAGTAGAGCTCGATACGCGGATAGGGAAAGTAGAGCTCGATATGGGGATAGGGAAAGTAGAGCTCGATATGGGGATAGGGAAAGTAGAGATCGATATGGGGATAGGGAATGTGGAGCTCGATACGCAGATAGGGTAAGTAGAGCGCGATGCGCAGATAGTGAAATTAGAGCTCGATACGGGGATAGGGAAAGTAGAGCATGATTTTGGGCTAGGGAAAGTAGAGCTCGATACGGGGATAGCGAAAGTAGAGCATGATATAGGGCTAGGGAGAGTAGAGCTCGATACGGGGAGAGGGAAAGTAGAGCTCTATACATGGATAGGAAAATTACAACTCAGTGCGCGGATAGGGAAAGTAGAGCTCGATACGTGAATAGGAAAAGTAGAGCTCGAGACACGGATAGGGAATGTAGAGCTTGATATGGGGATAGGGAAAGTAGAGCTCGATATGCGCATAGGGAAAGTAGAGTGATACACAGATAGGGAAAGTAGAGCTCGATATGTGGACAGGGAAAATAGAGCTCGATACGCAGATAGGGATAGTAGAGCTTGAGATGTGGGTAGGGAAAATAGAGCTCGAGATGCGGATAGGGAAATTAGATCTCAATACGGGAATAGGGAATGTAGAGCTCGATACGCGGATAGGAAAATTAGGGCTCGAGACACGGATAGGGAAAGTAGAGCTCGATATGGTGATAGGGAAAGTAGGGCTCAATATGCGGATAGGGAAAGTAGAGCTCGATAGGGTGATAGGGAAAGTACAGCCCGATACACGGATAGGGAAAGTAGAGCTCGATAGGCGGATAGGGAATGTACAGCTCGATACGTGGATAGGGAAAGTAGAGCTTGATATGGGGATAGGGAAAGTAGAGCTCGATATGGGGATAGGGAAAGTAGAGCTCGATACGCAGATAGGGGAAATAGAGCGCGATACGCAGATAGGGAAATTAGAGCTCGATACGGGGATAGGGAAAGTAGAGCATGATTTTGGGCTAGGGAAAGTAGAGCTCCATACGGGGATAGAGAAAGTAGAGCATGATATAGGGCTAGGGAGAGTAGAGCTCGATACGTGGATAGGGAAAGTAGAGCTTGGGACAGGGATAGGGAAAGTAGAGCTCGAGATGCGGATAGGGAAAGTAGAGCCCGATACACGGATAGGGAAAGTAGAGCTCGATAGGCGGATAGGGAAAGTACAGCTCGATACGTGGATAGGGAAAGTAGAGTTCGATACCCGGATAGGGAAAGTAGAGCTCGATACGCGGATAGGGAAAGTAGAGCTCGATATGGGGATAGGGAAAGTAGAGCTCGATATGGGGATAGGGAAAGTAGAGCTCGATACGCAGATAGGGGAAGTAGAGCGCGATACGCAGATAGGGAAATTAGAGCTCGATACGGGGATAGGGAAAGTAGAGCTTGGGACAGGGATAGGGAAAGTAGAGCTCGAGATGCGGATAGGGAAAGTAGAGCCCGATACACGGATAGGGAAAGTAGAGCTCGATAGGCGGATAGGGAAAGTAGAGTGATACACAGATAGGGAAAGTAGAGCTCGATATGTGGACAGGGAAAATAGTGCTCGATACGCAGATAGGGATAGTAGAGCTTGAGATGTGGGTAGGGAATATAGAGCTCGAGATGCGGATAGGGAAAGTAGAGATTAATACGGGAAGAGGGAAAGTAGAGCTCGATACGCGGATAGGAAAAATAGGGCTCGAGACACGGATAGGGAAAGTAGAGCTCGATATGGTGATAGGGAAAGTAGGGCTCAATACGCGGATAGGGAAAGTAGAGCTCGATAGGGTGATAGGGAAAGCAGAGCTCGATACGCGCATAGGGAAAGTAGAGTGATACACAGATAGGGAAAGTAGAGCTCGATATGTAGACAGGGAAAATAGAGCTCGATACGCCGATCGGAAAAGTAGGGCTCGAGACACGGATAGGGAAAGTAGAGCTCGATATGGTGATAGGGAAAGTAGAGCTCAATACGCGGATAGGGAAAGTAGAGCTCGATAAGTGGATAGGGAAAGTAGAGCTTGGGACAGGGATAGGGAAAGTAGAGCTCGAGATGCGGATAGGGAAAGTAGAGCTCGATACACGGATAGGGAAAGTAGAGCTCGATAGGCGGATAGGGAAAGTAGAGCTCGATACGTGGATAGGGAAAGTAGAGTTCGATACCGGGATAGGGAAAGTAGAGCTCGATACGCGGATAGGGAAAGTAGAGCTCGATATGGGGATAGGGAAAGTAGAGCTCGATATGGTGATAGGGAAAGTAGGGCTCAATACGCGGATAGGGAAAGTAGAGCTCGATAGGGTGAAAGGGAAAGCAGAGCTCAATTCGTGGATAGGGAAAGTAGAGCTTGGGACAGGGATAGGGAAAGTAGAGCTCGAGATGCGGATAGGGAAAGTAGAGCCCGATACACGGATAGGGAAAGTAGAGCTCGATAGGCGGATAGGGAAATTACAGCTCGATACGCGGATAGGGAAAGTAGAGCTCGATATGGGGATAGGGAAAGTAGAGCTCGATATGGGGATAGGGAAAGTAGAGCTCGATACGCAGATAGGGGAAGTAGAGCGCGATACGCAGATAGGGAAATTAGAGCTCGAAACGGGGATAGGGAAAGTAGAGCATGATTTTGGGCTAGGGAAAGTAGAGCTCGATACGGGGATAGAGAAAGTAGAGCATGATATAGGGCTAGGGAGAGTAGAGCTCGATACGGGGAGAGGGAAAGTAGACCTCAATACATGGATAGGAAAATTAGAACTCAATGCGCGGATAGGGAAAGTAGAGCTCGATACGTGAATAGGGAAAGAAGAGCTCAATACGCAGATAGGGAAATTAGAGCTCGATACGCGGATAGGGAAATTAGAGCTCAATACGCAGAAAGGGAAATAAGAGCTCGAGATGTGGATAGAGAAAATAGAGCTCAATATATGAAAATGGAAAGTAGAGCTCAATACACAGAGAGGGAAATTGGAGCACGCTACGCAGATAGGGAATGTAGAGCTCGATACAGGGGTAGGGAAAGTAGAGCTCGAGATGTGGATAGAGAAAGTAGAGCTCGAGATGCGGGTAGGGAAAATAGAGCTCGCAATGCGGATAAGGAAAGTAGAGCTCGATACGGGGATAGGGAAATTAGATCTTAAGATGCGAACAGGGAAGTACAGCTTGATACACGCATAGGGAAAGTAGAGCTCGTACACAGATAGGGAAAGTAGAGCTCGAGAAAAGGATGGGAAAGTAGAGCTCAATACGGGGATCGGGAAAGTAGAGCTCGAGATGCGGTTAGGGAAAATAGAGCTCGAGATGCAGATAGGGAAAGTAGAGCTCGATATGGAGATAGGAAAATTAGAGCTGAATACGAGGATAGGGAAAGTAGAGCTCGAGATGCGGTTAGGGAAAATAGAGCTCGAGATGCAGACAGGGAATGAAGAGCTCTATACGGGGATAGGGAAAGCAGAGCTCGATAAGCGGATAGGAAAAGTAGAGCTCGAGACACAGATAGGGAAAGTAGAGCTCGATATGGGGATAGGGAAAGTAGAGCTGGATACACGGATTTGGAAAGAAGAGCTTGATACACAGATAGGGAAAGTAGAGCTCGATATGCGGATAGGGAAAGTAGAGCTCAATACGGGGATAGGGAAAGTGGAGCTCGATACGCGGATAGGGAAAGTAGAGCATGGGACAGGGATAGGGAAAGTAGAGCACGAGATGCGGATAGGGAAATTAGAGCTCGATACACAGATAGGGAAAGTAGAGCTTGAGATGTGGGTAGGGAATATAGAGCTCGAGATGCGGATAGGGCAAGTAGAGCTTAATACGGGAATAGGGAAAGTAGAGTTCGATACGCGGATAGGAAAAGTAGGGCTCGAGACACGGATAGGGAAAGTAGAGCTCGATATGGTAATAGGGAAAGTAGAGCTCGATACGCGGATAGGAAAAGTAGGGCTCGAGACATGGATAGGGAAAGTAGAGCTCGATATGGTGATAGGGAAAGTAGAGCTCAATACGCGGATAGGGAAAGTAGAGCTCGATAGGGTGATAGGGAAAGTAGAGCTCGATGCGTGAATGGGGAAAGTAGAGCTTGGGACAGGGATAGGGAAAGTAGAGCTCGAGATGCGGATAGGGAAAGTAGCGCTCAATACACGGATAGGGAAAGTAGAGCTCGATAGGCGGATAGGGAAAGTACAGCTCTATACGCGGATAGGGAAAGTAGAGTTCGATACCGGGCTCGGGAAATTAGAGCTCGATACGCAGATAGGGAAAGTAGAGCTCGATATGGGGACAGGGAAAGTAGAGCTCGATATGGGGATAGGGAATGTAGAGCTCGATACGCAGATAGGGAAAGTAGAGCGCGATACGCAGATAGGGAAATTAGAGCTCGATACGGGGATAGGGAAAGTAGAGCATGATTTTGGGCTAGGGAGAGTAGAGCTCGATACGGGGAGAGGGAAAGTAGAGCTCAATACATGGATAGGAAAATTAGAACTCAATGCGCGGATAGGGAAAGTAGAGCTCGATACGTGAATAGGAAAAGTAGAGCTCGAGACACGCATAGGGAAAGTAGAGCTTGATATGGGGATAGGGAAAGTAGAGCTCGATACGCGCATAGGGAAAGTAGAGTGATACACAGATAGGGAAAGTAGAGCTCGATATGTGGACAGGGAAAATAGAGCTCGATACGCAGATAGGGATAGTAGAGCTTGAGATGTGGGTAGGGAATATAGAGCTCGAGATGCGGATAGGGAAAGTAGAGCTTAATACGGGAAGAGGGAAAGTAGAGCTCGATACGCGGATAGGAAAAATAGGGCTCGAGACACGGATAGGGAAAGTAGAGCTCGATATGGTGATAGGGAAAGTAGGGCTCAATACGCGGATAGTGAAAGTAGAGCTTGATAGGGTGATAGGGAAAGCAGAGCTCGATACGCACATAGGGAAAGTAGAGTGATACACAGATAGGGAAAGTAGAGCTCGATATGTGGACAGGGAAAATAGAGCTCGATATGCCGATAGGAAAAGTAGGGCTCGAGACACGGATAGGGAAAGTAGAGCTCGATATGGTGATAGGGAAAGTAGAGCTCAATACGCGGATAGGGAAAGTAGAGCTCGATAGGGTGATAGGGAAAGTAGAGCTCGATACTTGAATAGGGAAAGTAGAGCTTGGGACAGGGATAGGGAAAGTAGAGCTCGAGATGCGGATAGGGAAAGTAGCGCTCGATACATGGATAGGGAAAGTAGAGCTCGATAGGCGGATAGGGAAAGTACAGCTCGATACGCGGATAGGGAAAGTAGAGTTCGATACCGGGATAGGGAAAGTAGAGCTCGATACGCAGATAGGGAAAGTAGAGCTCGATATGGGGATAGGGAAAGTAGAGCTCGATATGGGGATAGGGAATGTAGAGCTCGATATGCAGATAGGGAAAGTAGAGCGCGATACGCAGATAGGGAAATTAGAGCTCGATACGGGGATAGGGAAAGTAGAGCATGATTTTGGGCTAGGGAAAGTAAAGCTCGATACGGGGATAGGGAAAGTAGAGCATGATATAGGGCTAGGGAGAGTAGAGCTCGATACGGGGAGAGGGAAAGTAGAGCTCAATACATGGATAGGAAAATTAGAACTCAATGCGCGGATAAGGAAAGTAGAGCTCGATACGTGAATAGGAAAAGTAGAGCTCGAGACACGGATAGGGAAAGTAGAGCTTGATATGGGGATAGGGAAAGTAGAGCTCGATACGCGCATAGGGAAAGTAGAGTGATACACAGATAGGGAAAGTAGAGCTCCATATGTGGACAGGGAAAATAGAGCTCGATACGCAGATAGGGATAGTAGAGCTTGAGATGTGGGTAGGGAATATAGAGCTCGAGATGCGGATAGGGAAAGTAGACCTTAATACGGGAAAAGGGAAAGTAGAGCTCGATACGCGGATAGGAAAAATAGGGCTCGAGACACGGATAGGGAAAGTAGAGCTCGATATGGTGATAGGGAAAGTAGGGCTCAATACGCGGATAGGGAAAGTAGAGCTCGATAGGGTGATAGGGAAAGCAGAGCTCGATAAGCGCATAGGGAAAGTAGAGTGATACACAGATAGGGAAAGTAGAGCTCGATATGTGGACAGGGAAAATAGAGCTCGATACGCGGATAGGAAAAGTAATGCTCGAGACACGAGTAGGGAAAGTAGAGCTCGATATGGTGATAGGGAAAGTAGAGCTCAATACGCGGATAGGGAAAGTAGAGCTCGATACGTGGATAGGGAAAGTAGAGCTTGGGACAGGGATAGGGAAAGTGGAGCTCGAGATGTGGATAGGGAAAGTAGAGCTCGATACACGGATGGGGAAAGTAGAGCTCGATAGGCGGATAGGGAAAGTACAGCTCGATACGTGGATGGGGAAAGTAGAGTTCGATAATGGGATAGGGAAAGTACAGCTCGATATGCGGATAGGGAATGTAGAGCTCGATATGGGGATAGGGAAAGTAGAGCTCGATATGGGGATAGGGAATGTACAGCTCGATACGCAGATAGGGAAAGTAGAGCGCGATACGCAGATAGGGAAATTAGAGCTCGATACGCGGATAGGAAAAGTAGGGCTCGAGACACGGATAAGGAAAGTAGAGCTCGATATGGTGATAGGGAAAGTAGAGCTCAATACGTGGGTAGGGAAAGTAGAGCTCGATAGGGTGATAGGGAAAGTAGAGCTCGATACGTGGATAGGGAAAGTAGAGCTTGGGACAGGGATAGGGAAAGTAGAGCTCGAGATGCGGATAGGGAAAGTAGTGCTCGATACACAGATAGGGAAAGTAGAGCTCGATAGGCGGATAGGGAAAGTACAGCTCGATACGCGGATAGGGAAAGTAGAATTCGATGCCGGGATAGGGAAAGTGGAGCTCGATACGCAGATAGGGAAAGTAGAGCTCGATATGGGGATAGGGAAAGTAGAGCTCAATATGGGGATAGGGAATGTAGAGCTCGATACGCAGATAGGGAAAGTAGAGCGCGATACGCAGATAGGGAAATTAGAGCTCGATACGGGGATAGGGAAAGTAGACCATGATTTTGGGTAGGGAAATTAGAGCTCGATACGGGGATAGGGAAAGTAGAGCATGATATAGAGCTAGGGAGAGTAGAGCTCGATACGGGGAGAGGGAAAGTAGAGCTCAATACATGGATAGGAAAATTAGAACTCAATGCGCGGATAGGGAAAGTAGAGCTCGATACGTGAATAGGAAAAGTAGAGCTCGAGACACGGATAGGGAATGTAGAGCTTGATATGGGGATAGGTAAAGTAGAGCTCGATACGCGCATAGGGAAAGTAGAGTGATACACAGAGAGGGAAAGTAGAGCTCGATATGTGGACAGGGAAAATAGAGCTCGATACGCAGATAGGGATAGTAGAGCTTGAGATGTGGGTAGGGAAAATAGAGCTCGAGATGCGGATAGGGAAAGTAGATCTCAATACGGGAATAGGGAAAGTAGAGCTCGATACGCGGATAGGAAAAGTAGGGCTCGAGACACGGATAGGGAAAGTAGAGCTCGATATGGTGATAGGCAAAGTAGAGCTCAATACGCGGGTAGGGAAAGTAGAGCTCGATAGGGTGATAGGGAAAGTAGAGCTCGATACGTGGATAGGGAAAGTAGAGCTTGGGACAGGGATAGGGAAAGTAGAGCTCGAGATGCGGATAGGGAAAGTAGAGCTCGATACACGGATAGGGAAAGTAGTGCTCAATAGGTGGATAGGGAAAGTACAGCTCGATACGTGGATAGGGAAAGTAGAGTTCGATACCGGGAGAGGGAAAGTAGAGCTCGATATGCGGATAGGGAAAGTAGAGCTCGATACGTGAATAGGAAAAGTAGAGCTCGAGACACGGATAGGGAAAGTAGAGCTTGATATGGGGATAGGGAAAGTAGAGCTCGATACGCCCATAGGGAAAGTAGAGTGATACACAGATAGGGAAAGTAGAGCTTGATATGTGGACAGGGAAAATAGAGCTCAATACGCAGATAGGGATAGTAGAGCTTGAGATGTGGGTAGGGAAAATAGAGCTCGAGATGCGGATAGGGAAAGTAGATCTCAATACGGGAATAGGGAAAGTAGAGCTCGATACGCGGATAGGAAAAGTAGGGCTCGAGACACGGATAGGGAAAGTAGAGCTCGATATGGTGATAGGGAAAGTAGAGCTCAATACGTGGGTAGGGAAAGTAGAGCTCGATAGGGTGATAGGGAAAGTAGAGCTCGATACGTGGATAGGGAAAGTAGAGCTTGGGACAGGGATAGGGAAAGTAGAGCTCGAGATGCGGATAGGGAAAGTAGTGCTCGATACACGGATAGGGAAAATAGAGCTCGATAGGCGGATAGGGAAAGTACAGCTCGATACGCGGATAGGGAAAGTAGAGTTCGATGCCGGGATAGGGAAAGTGGAGCTCGATACGCAGATAGGGAAAGTAGAGCTCGATATGGGGATAGGGAAAGTAGAGCTCGATATGGGGATAGGGAATGTAGAGCTCGATACGCAGATAGGGAAAGTAGAGCGCGATACGCAGATAGGGAAATTAGAGCTCGATACGGGGATAGGGAAAGTAGAGCATGATTTTGGGCTAGGGAAATTAGAGCTCGATACGGGGATAGGGAAAGTAGAGCATGATATAGGGCTAGGGAGAGTAGAGCTCGATACGGGGAGAGGGAAAGTAGAGCTCAATACATGGATAGGAAAATTAGAACTCAATGCGCGGTTAGGGAAAGTAGAGCTCGATACGTGAATAGGAAAAGTAGAGCTCGAGACACGGATAGGGAATGTAGAGCTTGATATGGGGATAGGGAAAGTAGAGCTCGATACGCGCATAGGGAAAGTAGAGTGATACACAGATAGGGAAAGTAGAGCTCCATATGTAGTAAGGGAAAATAGAGCTCGATACGCAGATAGGGATAGTAGAGCTTGAGATGTGGGTAGGGAATATAGAGCTCGAGATGCGGATAGGGAAATTAGAGCTTAATACGGGAAGAGGGAAAGTAGAGCTCGATACGCGGATAGGAAAAATAGGGCTCGAGACACGGATAGGGAAAGTAGAGCTCGATATGGTGATAGGGAAAGTAGGGCTCAATACGCGGATAGGGAAAGTAGAGCTCGATAGGGTGATAGGGAAAGCAGAGCTCGATACGCGCATAGTGAAAGTAGAGTGATACACAGATAGGGAAAGTAGATCTCGATATGTGGACAGGGAAAATAGAGCTCGAAACGCGGATAGGAAAATTAGGGCTCGAGACACGGATAGGGAATGTAGAGCTCGATATGGTGATAGGGAAAGTAGAGCTCAATACGCGGATAGGGAAAGTAGAGCTCGATACGTGGATAGGGAAAGTAGAGCTTGGGACAGGGATAGGGAAAGTAGAGCTCGAGATGCGGATAGGGAAAGTAGAGCTCGATACACGGATAGGGAAAGTAGAGCTCGATAGGCGGATAGGGAAAGTACAGCTCGATACGTGGATAGGGAAAGTAGAGTTCGATACCGGGATAGGGAAAGTAGAGCTCGATACGTGGATAGGGAAAGTAGAGCTCGATATGGGGATAGGGAAAGTAGAGATCGATATGGGGATAGGGAATGTGGAGCTCGATACGCAGATAGGGAAAGTAGAGCGCGATACGCAGATAGTGAAATTAGAGCTCGATACGGGGATAGGGAAAGTAGGGCATGATTTTGGGCTAGGGAAAGTAGAGCTCGATACGGGGATAGCGAAAGTAGAGCATGATATAGGGCTAGGGAGAGTAGAGCTCGATACGGGGAGAGGGAAAGTAGAGCTCTATACATGGATAGGAAAATTACAACTCAATGCGCGGATAGGGAAAGTAGAGCTCGATACGTGAATAGGAAAAGTAGAGCTCGAGACACGGATAGGGAATGTAGAGCTTGATATGGGGATAGGGAAAGTAGAGCTCGATACGCGCATAGGGAAAGTAGAGTGATACACAGATAGGGAAAGTAGAGCTCAATACGGGAAGAGGGAAAGTAGAGCTCGATACGCGGATAGGAAAAATAGGGCTCGAGACACGGATAGGGAAAGTAGAGCTCGATATGGTGATAGGGAAAGTAGGGCTCAATACGCGGATAGGGAAAGTAGAGCTCGATAGGGTGATAGGGAAAGCAGAGCTCGATACGCGCATAGTGAAAGTAGAGTGATACACAGATAGGGAAAGTAGATCTCGATATGTGGACAGGGAAAATAGAACTCGAAACGCGGATAGGAAAATTAGGGCTCGAGACACGGATAGGGAATGTAGAGCTCGATATGGTGATAGGGAAAGTAGAGCTCAATACGCGGATAGGGAAAGTAGAGCTCGATACGTGGATAGGGAAAGTAGAGCTTGGGACAGGGATAGGGAAAGTAGAGCTCGAGATGCGGATAGGGAAAGTAGAGTTCGATACACGGATAGGGAAAGTAGAGCTCGATAGGCGGATAGGGAAAGTACAGTTCGATACGTGGATAGGGAAAGTAGAGTTCGATACCGGGATAGGGAAAGTAGAGCTCGATACGCGGATAGGGAAAGTAGAGCTCGATATGGGGATAGGGAAAGTAGAGATCGATATGGGAATAGGGAATGTGGAGCTCGATACGAAGATAGGGAAAGTAGAGCGCGATACGCAGATAGTGAAATTAGAGCTCGATACGGGGATAGGGAAAGTAGGGCATGATTTTGGGCTAGGGAAAGTAGAGCTCGATACGGGGATAGCGAAAGTAGAGCATGATATAGGGCTAGGGAGAGTAGAGCTCGATACGGGGAGAGGGAAAGTAGAGCTCTATACATGGATAGGAAAATTACAACTCAATGCGCGGATAGGGAAAGTAGAGCTCGATACGTGAATAGGAAAAGTAGAGCTCGAGACACGGATAGGGAATGTAGAGCTTGATATGGGGATAGGGAAAGTAGAGCTCGATACGCGCATAGGGAAAGTAGAGTGATACACAGATCGGGAAAGTAGAGCTCGATATGTGGACAGGGAAAATAGAGCTCGATACGCAGATAGGGATAGTAGAGCTTGAGATGTGGGTAGGGAAAATAGAGCTCGAGATGCGGATAGGGAAATTAGATCTCAATACGGGAATAGGGAATGTAGAGCTCGATACGCGGATAGGAAAATTAGGGCTCGAGACACGGATAGGGAAAGTAGAGCTCGTTATGGTGATAGGGAAAGTAGGGCTCAATATGCGGATAGGGAAAGTAGAGCTCGATAGGGTGATAGGGAAAGTACAGCCCGATACACGGATAGGGAAAGTAGAGCTCGATAGGCGGATAGCGAATGTACAGCTCGATACGTGGATAGGGAAAGTAGAGCTTGATATGGGGATAGGGAAAGTAGAGCTCGATATGGGGATAGGGAAAGTAGAGCTCGATACACAGATAGGGGAAATAGAGCGCGATACGCAGATAGGGAAATTAGAGCTCGATACGGGGATAGGGAAAGTAGAGCATGATTTTGGGCTAGGGAAAGTAGAGCTCGATACGGGGATAGAGAAAGTAGAGCATGATATAGGGCTAGGGAGAGTAGAGCTCGATACGTGGATAGGGAAAGTAGAGCTTGGGACAGGGATAGGGAAAGTAGAGCTCGAGATGCGGATAGGGAAAGTAGAGCCCGATACACGGATAGGGAAAGTAGAGCTCGATAGGCGGATAGGGAAAGTACAGCTCGATACGTGGATAGGGAAAGTAGAGTTCGATACCCGGATAGGGAAAGTAGAGCTCGATACGCGGATAGGGAAAGTAGAGCTCGATATGGGGATAGGGAAAGTAGAGCTCGATATGGGGATAGGGAAAGTAGAGCTCGATACGCAGATAGGGGAAGTAGAGCGCGATACGCAGATAGGGAAATTAGAGCTCGATACGGGGATAGGGAAAGTAGAGCAATATTTTGGGCTAGGGAAAGTAGAGCTCGTTACGGGAATAGAGAAAGTAGAGCATGATATAGGGCTAGGGACAGTAGAGCTCGATACGGGGAGAGGGAAAGTAGACCTCAATACATGGATAGGAAAATTAGAACTCAATGCGCGGATAGGGAAAGTAGAGCTCGATACGTGAATATGAAAAGTAGAGCTCGAGACACGGATAGGGAAAGTAGAGCTTGATATGGGGATAGGGAAAGTAGAGCTCGATACGCGCATAGGGAAAGTAGAGTGATACACAGAGAGGGAAAGTAGAGCTCGATATGTGGACAGGGAAAATAGAGCTCGATACGCAGATAGGGATAGTAGAGCTTGAGATGTGGGTAGGGAAAATAGAGCTCGAGATGCGGATAGGGAAAGTAGATCTCAATACGGGAATAGGGAAAGTAGAGCTCGATACGCGGATAGGAAAAGTAGGGCTCGAGACACGGATAGGGAAAGTAGAGCTCGATATGGTGATAGGGAAAGTAGAGCTCAATACGCGGGTAGGGAAAGTAGAGCTCGATAGGGTGATAGGGAAAGTAGAGCTTGATACGTGGATAGGGAAAGTAGAGCTTGGGACAGGGATAGGGAAAGTAGAGCTCGAGATGCGGATAGGGAAAGTAGAGCTCGATACACGGATAGGGAAAGTAGTGCTCAATAGGTGGATAGGGAAAGTACAGCTCGATACGTGGATAGGGAAAGTAGAGTTCGATACCGGGATAGGGAAAGTAGAGCTCGATACGCGGATAGGGAAAGTAGAGCTCGATATGGGGATAGGGAAAGTAGAGCTCGATATGGGGATAGGGAATGTAGAGCTCGATACGCAGATAGGGAAATTAGAGCTCGATACGGGGATAGGGAAAGTAGAGCATGATTTTGGGCTAGGGAAAGTAGAGCTCGATACGGGGATAGGGAAAGTAGAGCATGATATAGGGCTAGGGAGAGTAGAGCTTGATACGGGGAGAGGGAAAGTAGAGCTCAATACATGGATAGAAAAATTAGAACTCAATGCGCGGATAGGGAAAGTAGAGCTCGATACGTGCATAGGAAAAGTAGAGCTCGAGACACGGATAGGGAAAGTAGAGCTTGATATGGGGTTAGGGAAATTAGAGCTCGATACGCGCATAGGGAATTTGGAGTGATACACAGATAGGGAAAGTGGAGCTCGATATGTGGACAGGGAAAATAGAGCTCGATACGCGGATAGGGATAGTAGAGCTTGAGATGTGGGTAGGGAATATAGAGCTCGAGATGCGGATAGGGAAAGTAGAGCTTAATACGGGAATAGGGAAAGTAGAGCTCGATACGCGGATAGGAAAAGTAGGGCTCGAGACACGGATAGGGAAAGTAGAGCTCGATATGGTGATAGGGAAAGTCGAGCTCAATACGCGGATAGGGAAAGTAGAGCTCGATAGGGTGAAAGGGAAAGTAGAGCTCGATACGTGAATAGGGAAAGTAGAGCTTGGGACAGGGATAGGGAAAGTAGAGCTCGAGATGCGGATAGGGAAAGTAGCGCTCGATACACGGATAGGGAAAGTAGAGCTCGATAGGCGGATAGGGAAAGTACAGCTCGATACGCGGATAGGGAAAGTAGAGTTCGATACCGGGATCGGGAAAGTAGAGCTCGATACGCAGATAGGGAAAGTAGAGCTCGATATGGGGATAGGGAAAGTAGAGCTCGATATGGGGATAGGGAATGTAGAGCTCGATACGCAGATAGGGAAAGTAGAGCGCTATATGCAGATAGGGAAATTAGAGCTCGATACGGGGTTAGGGAAAGTAGAGCATGATTTTGGGCTAGGGAAAGTAGAGCTCGATACGGGGATAGGGAAAGTAGACCTCAATACATGGATAGGAAAATTAGAACTCAATGCGCGGATAGGGAAAGTAGAGCTCGATACGTGAATAGGGAAAGAAGAGCTCAATACGCAGATAGGGAAATTAGAGCTCGATACGCGGATAGGGAAAGTAGAGCTCAATACGCAGAAAGGGAAATAAGAGCTCGAGATGTGGATAGAGAAAATAGAGCTCAATACATGAAAATGGAAAGTAGAGCTCAATACACAGAGAGGGAAATTGGAGCACGATACGCAGATAGGGAATGTAGAGCTCGATACAGGGGTAGGGAAAGTAGAGCTCGAGATGTGGATAGCGAAAGTAGAGCTCGAGATGCGGGTAGGGAAAGTAGAGCTCGCAACGCGGATAAGGAAAGTGGAGCTCGATACGGGGATAGGGAAATTAGATCTTAAGATGTGAACAGGGAAGTACAGCTCGATACACGCATAGGGAAAGTAGGGCTCGATACACAGATAGGGAAAGTAGAGCTCGAGAAAAGGATGGGAAAGTAGAGCTCAATACGGGGATAGGGAAAGTAGAGCTCGAGAAGCGGTTAGGGAAAATAGAGCTCGAGATGCGGATAGGGAAAGTAGAGCTTGATATGGGGATAGGGAAAGTAGAGCTCGATACGCGCATAGGGAAAGTAGAGTGATACACAGATCGGGAAAGTAGAGCTCGATATGTGGACAGGGAAAATAGAGCTCGATACGCAGATAGGGATAGTAGAGCTTGAGATGTGGGTAGGGAAAATAGAGCTCGAGATGCGGATAGGGAAATTAGATCTCAATACGGGAATAGGGAATGTAGAGCTCGATACGCGGATAGGAAAATTAGGGCTCGAGACACGGATAGGGAAAGTAGAGCTCGTTATGGTGATAGGGAAAGTAGGGCTCAATATGCGGATAGGGAAAGTAGAGCTCGATAGGGTGATAGGGAAAGTACAGCCCGATACACGGATAGGGAAAGTAGAGCTCGATAGGCGGATAGCGAATGTACAGCTCGATACGTGGATAGGGAAAGTAGAGCTTGATATGGGGATAGGGAAAGTAGAGCTCGATATGGGGATAGGGAAAGTAGAGCTCGATACACAGATAGGGGAAATAGAGCGCGATACGCAGATAGGGAAATTAGAGCTCGATACGGGGATAGGGAAAGTAGAGCATGATTTTGGGCTAGGGAAAGTAGAGCTCGATACGGGGATAGAGAAAGTAGAGCATGATATAGGGCTAGGGAGAGTAGAGCTCGATACGTGGATAGGGAAAGTAGAGCTTGGGACAGGGATAGGGAAAGTAGAGCTCGAGATGCGGATAGGGAAAGTAGAGCCCGATACACGGATAGGGAAAGTAGAGCTCGATAGGCGGATAGGGAAAGTACAGCTCGATACGTGGATAGGGAAAGTAGAGTTCGATACCCGGATAGGGAAAGTAGAGCTCGATACGCGGATAGGGAAAGTAGAGCTCGATATGGGGATAGGGAAAGTAGAGCTCGATATGGGGATAGGGAAAGTAGAGCTCGATACGCAGATAGGGGAAGTAGAGCGCGATACGCAGATAGGGAAATTAGAGCTCGATACGGGGATAGGGAAAGTAGAGCAATATTTTGGGCTAGGGAAAGTAGAGCTCGTTACGGGAATAGAGAAAGTAGAGCATGATATAGGGCTAGGGACAGTAGAGCTCGATACGGGGAGAGGGAAAGTAGACCTCAATACATGGATAGGAAAATTAGAACTCAATGCGCGGATAGGGAAAGTAGAGCTCGATACGTGAATATGAAAAGTAGAGCTCGAGACACGGATAGGGAAAGTAGAGCTTGATATGGGGATAGGGAAAGTAGAGCTCGATACGCGCATAGGGAAAGTAGAGTGATACACAGAGAGGGAAAGTAGAGCTCGATATGTGGACAGGGAAAATAGAGCTCGATACGCAGATAGGGATAGTAGAGCTTGAGATGTGGGTAGGGAAAATAGAGCTCGAGATGCGGATAGGGAAAGTAGATCTCAATACGGGAATAGGGAAAGTAGAGCTCGATACGCGGATAGGAAAAGTAGGGCTCGAGACACGGATAGGGAAAGTAGAGCTCGATATGGTGATAGGGAAAGTAGAGCTCAATACGCGGGTAGGGAAAGTAGAGCTCGATAGGGTGATAGGGAAAGTAGAGCTTGATACGTGGATAGGGAAAGTAGAGCTTGGGACAGGGATAGGGAAAGTAGAGCTCGAGATGCGGATAGGGAAAGTAGAGCTCGATACACGGATAGGGAAAGTAGTGCTCAATAGGTGGATAGGGAAAGTACAGCTCGATACGTGGATAGGGAAAGTAGAGTTCGATACCGGGATAGGGAAAGTAGAGCTCGATACGCGGATAGGGAAAGTAGAGCTCGATATGGGGATAGGGAAAGTAGAGCTCGATATGGGGATAGGGAATGTAGAGCTCGATACGCAGATAGGGAAATTAGAGCTCGATACGGGGATAGGGAAAGTAGAGCATGATTTTGGGCTAGGGAAAGTAGAGCTCGATACGGGGATAGGGAAAGTAGAGCATGATATAGGGCTAGGGAGAGTAGAGCTTGATACGGGGAGAGGGAAAGTAGAGCTCAATACATGGATAGAAAAATTAGAACTCAATGCGCGGATAGGGAAAGTAGAGCTCGATACGTGCATAGGAAAAGTAGAGCTCGAGACACGGATAGGGAAAGTAGAGCTTGATATGGGGTTAGGGAAATTAGAGCTCGATACGCGCATAGGGAATTTGGAGTGATACACAGATAGGGAAAGTGGAGCTCGATATGTGGACAGGGAAAATAGAGCTCGATACGCGGATAGGGATAGTAGAGCTTGAGATGTGGGTAGGGAATATAGAGCTCGAGATGCGGATAGGGAAAGTAGAGCTTAATACGGGAATAGGGAAAGTAGAGCTCGATACGCGGATAGGAAAAGTAGGGCTCGAGACACGGATAGGGAAAGTAGAGCTCGATATGGTGATAGGGAAAGTCGAGCTCAATACGCGGATAGGGAAAGTAGAGCTCGATAGGGTGAAAGGGAAAGTAGAGCTCGATACGTGAATAGGGAAAGTAGAGCTTGGGACAGGGATAGGGAAAGTAGAGCTCGAGATGCGGATAGGGAAAGTAGCGCTCGATACACGGATAGGGAAAGTAGAGCTCGATAGGCGGATAGGGAAAGTACAGCTCGATACGCGGATAGGGAAAGTAGAGTTCGATACCGGGATCGGGAAAGTAGAGCTCGATACGCAGATAGGGAAAGTAGAGCTCGATATGGGGATAGGGAAAGTAGAGCTCGATATGGGGATAGGGAATGTAGAGCTCGATACGCAGATAGGGAAAGTAGAGCGCTATATGCAGATAGGGAAATTAGAGCTCGATACGGGGTTAGGGAAAGTAGAGCATGATTTTGGGCTAGGGAAAGTAGAGCTCGATACGGGGATAGGGAAAGTAGACCTCAATACATGGATAGGAAAATTAGAACTCAATGCGCGGATAGGGAAAGTAGAGCTCGATACGTGAATAGGGAAAGAAGAGCTCAATACGCAGATAGGGAAATTAGAGCTCGATACGCGGATAGGGAAAGTAGAGCTCAATACGCAGAAAGGGAAATAAGAGCTCGAGATGTGGATAGAGAAAATAGAGCTCAATACATGAAAATGGAAAGTAGAGCTCAATACACAGAGAGGGAAATTGGAGCACGATACGCAGATAGGGAATGTAGAGCTCGATACAGGGGTAGGGAAAGTAGAGCTCGAGATGTGGATAGCGAAAGTAGAGCTCGAGATGCGGGTAGGGAAAGTAGAGCTCGCAACGCGGATAAGGAAAGTGGAGCTCGATACGGGGATAGGGAAATTAGATCTTAAGATGTGAACAGGGAAGTACAGCTCGATACACGCATAGGGAAAGTAGGGCTCGATACACAGATAGGGAAAGTAGAGCTCGAGAAAAGGATGGGAAAGTAGAGCTCAATACGGGGATAGGGAAAGTAGAGCTCGAGAAGCGGTTAGGGAAAATAGAGCTCGAGATGCGGATAGGGAAAGTAGAGCTCGATATGGAGATAGGGAAATTAGAGCTGAATACGAGGATAGGGAAAGTAGAGCTCGAGATGCGGTTAGGGAAAATAGAGCTCGAGTTGCAGACAGGGAATGAAGAGCTCAATACGGGGATAGGGAAAGCAGAGCTCGATAAGCGGATAGTAAAAGTAGAGCTCGAGACACAGATAGGGAAAGTAGAGCTCGATATGGGGATAGGGAAAGTAGAGCTCGATACACGGATTTGGAAAGAAGAGCTTGATACACAGATAGGGAAAGTAGAGCTCGATATGCGGATAGGGAAAGTAGAGCTCAATACGGGGATAGGGAAAGTGGAGCTCGATACGCGGATAGGGAAAGTAGAGCATGGGACAGGGATAGGGAAAGTAGAGCACGAGATGCGGATAGGGAAATTAGAGCTCGATACACAGATAGGGAAAGTAGAGCTTGATACGCGGATAAGGAAAGTAGAGCTCAATATGCGGATAGGGAAAGTAGAGCGCGATATTCGGATAGGGAAAGTAGAGCTCAATATGGTGATAGGGAAAGTAGAGCTCGATATGCAGATAGGGAAATTAGAGCTCGATACGCGGATTTGGAAAGTAGAGCTCGATACGGGGATAGGGAGAGTAGAGCTCGATATGCGGATAGGGAAAGTAGAGCTTGATATGAGGATAGTGAAAGAAGAGTTCGATATGGGGCTAGGGAAAGTAGAGCTTGATACGCGGATAGGGAAAGTAGAGCTCGATATGGGGCTAGGGAAAGTAGAGCTCGATACGCAGATAGGGAAAGTAGAGCTTGAGATGTCGGTAGGGAAAATAGAGCTCGATATGCGGATAGGGAAAGTGGAGCTCAACACGGGGATAGGGAAAGTAGAGCGCGATAACCGGATCGGAAAAGTAGAGCTCGAGACATGGATAGCAAAAGTAGAGCTTGTGACAGGGATAGGGAAAGTAGAGCTCGACACGCGGATTGGGAATGTAGAGTTCGATACGTGGATAGGGAAAGTAGAGCTCGATACGCGGATAGGGAAAGTAGAGCTCGATACGCGGAGAGGGAAAGTAGAGCGCGATATGCGGAAAGGGAAAGTAGAGCTCGATATGGTGATAGGGAAAGTAGAGCTCGATACGCGGATAGGGAAATTAGAGCTCGATACGCGGATAGGGAAAGTAAAGCTCGATTTGGGGCTAGGGAAATTAGAGCTCGATAAGCAGATAGGGAAAGTAGAGCTTGAGATGTGGTTAGGGAAAATAGAGCTCGAGATGCAGATAGGGAAAGTAGAGCTCAATACGGGGATAGGAAAAGTAGAGCTCGATACGTGGATAGGAAAAGTAGAGCTCGAGACACGGATAGGGAAAGTAGAGCTTGATATGGGGATAGGGAAAGTAGAGCTCGATACGCGCATAGGGAAAGTAGAGTGATACACAGATAGGGAAAGTAGAGCTCGATATGTGGACAGGGAAAATAGAGCTCGATACGCGGATAGGAAAAGTAGGGCTCGAGACACGGATAGGGAAAGTAGAGCTCGATATGGTGAAAGGGAAAGTAGAGCTCAATAAGCGGATAGGGAAAGTAGAGCTCGATACGTGGATAGGGAAAGTAGAGCTTGGGACAGGGATAGGGAAAGTAGAGCTCGAGATGCGGATAGGGAAAGTAGAGCTCGATATGGGGATAGGGAAAGTAGAGCTCAATATGGGGATAGGGAATGTAGAGCGCGATACGCAGATAGGGATATTGGAGCTCGATACAGGGATAGGGAAAGAAGAGCATGATTTTGGGCGAGGGAAAGTAGAGCTCGATACGGGGAAGGGGAAAGTAGAGCATGATATAGGGCTAGGGAGAGTAGAGATCGATACGGGGAGAGGTAAAGTAGAGCTCAATACATGGATAGGAAAATTAGAACTCAATGCGCGGATAGGGAAAGTAGAGCTCAATACGTGAATTGCAAAAGTAGAGCTCGAGACACGGATAGGGAAAGTAGAGCTTGATATGGGGACAGGGAAAGTAGAGCTCGATGCGCCCATAGGGAAAGTAGAGTGATACACAGATAGGGAAAGTAGAGCTCGATATGTGGACAGGGAAAATAGAGCTTGATATGCAGATAGGGATAGTAGATCTTGAGATGTGGGTAGGGAAAATAGAGCTCGAGATGCGGATAGGGAAAGTAGATCTCAATACGGGAATAGGGAAAGTAGAGCTCGATACGCGGATAGGAAAAGTAAAGCTTGAGACACGGATAGGGAAAGTAGAGCTCGATATGGTGATAGGGAAAGTAGAGCTCAATACGCGGATAGGGAAAGTAGAGCTCGATAGGGTGATAGAGAAAGTAGAGCTCGATACGTGGACAGGGAAAGTAGAGCTTGGGACAGGGATAGGGAAAGTAGAGCTCGAGATGCGGATAGGGAAAGTAGCGCTCAATACACGGATAGGGAAAGTAGAGCTCGATAGGTTGATAGGGAAAGTACAGCTCGATACGCGGATAGGGAAAGTAGAGTTCGATACAGGGATAGGGAAAGTAGAGCTCGATATGCAGATAGGGAAAGTAGAGCTCGTTATGGGGATAGGGAAAGTAGAGCTCGAAGTGGGGATAGGGAATGTTGAGCTCGATACGCAGATAGGGAAAGTAGAGCACGATACGCAGATAGGGAAATTAGAGCTCGATACGGGGATAGGGAAAGTAGAGCATGATTTTGGGCTAGGGAAAGTAGAGCTCGATACGGGGATAGGGAAAGTAGAGCATGATATAGGGCTAGGGAGAGTAGAGCTCGATACGGGGAGAGGGAAAGTAGAGCTCAATACATGGATAGGAAAATTAGAACTCAATGCACGGATAGGGAAAGTAGAGCTCGATACGTGAATAGGAAAAGTAGAGCTCGAGACACGGATAGGGAAAGTAGAGCTTGATATGGGGATAGGGAAAGTAGAGCTCGATACGCGCATAGGGAAAGTAGAGTGATACACAGATAGGGAAAGTAGAGCTCGATATGTGGACAGGGAAAATAGAGCTCGATACGCAGATAGGGATAGTAGAGCTTGAGATGTCTGTAGGGAATATAGAGCTCGAGATGCGGATAGGGAAAGTAGAGCTTAATACGGGAATAGGGAAAGTAGGGCTCGATACGTGGATAGGAAAAGTAGGGCTCGAGACACGGATAGGGAAAGTAGAGCTCGATATGGTGATAGGAAAGTAGGGCTCAATACGCGGATAGGGAAAGTAGAGCTCCATAGGGTGATAGGGAAAGCAGAGCTCGATACGTGGATAGGGAAAGTAGAGCTTGGGACAGGGATAGGGAAAGTAGAGCTCGAGATGCGGATAGGGAAAGTAGAGCCCGATACACGGATAGGGAAAGTAGAGCTCGATAGGCGGATAGGGAAAGTACAGCTCGATACGTGGATAGGGAAAGTAGAGTTCGATACTGGGATAGGGAAAGTAGAGCTCGATATGGGGATAGGGAATGTAGAGCTCGATACGCAGATAGGGAAAGTAGAGCGCGATACGCAGATAGGGAAATCAGAGCTCGTTACGGGGATAGGGAAAGTAGAGCATGATTTTGGGCTAGGGAAAGTAGAGCTCGATACGGGGATAGGGAAAGTAGAGCATGATATAGGGCTAGGGAGAGTAGAGCTCGATACGGGGAGAGGGAAAGTAGAGCTCGAGATGCGGATAGGGAAAGTAGCGCTCAATACACGGATAGGGAAAGTAGAGCTCGATAGGTGGATAGGGAAAGTACAGCTCGATACGCGGATAGGGAAAGTAGAGTTCGATACCCGGATAGGGAAAGTAGAGCTCGATACGCGGATAGGGAAAGTAGAGCTCGTTATGGGGATAGGGAAAGTAGAGCTCGAAGTGGGGATAGGGAATGTTGAGCTCGATAAGCAGATAGGGAAAGTAGAGCGCGATACGCAGATCGGGAAATTAGAGCTCGATACGGGGATAGGGAAAGTAGAGCATGATTTTGGGCTAGGGAAAGTAGAGCTCGATACGGGGATAGGGAAAGCAGAGCATGATATAGGGCTAGGGAGAGTAGAGCTCGATACGGGGAGAGGGAAAGTAGAGCTCAATACATGGATAGGAAAATTAGAACTCAATGCACGGATAGGGAAAGTAGAGCTCGATACGTGAATAGGAAAAGTAGAGCTCGAGACACGGATAGGGAAAGTAGAGCTTGATATGGGGATAGGGAAAGTAGAGCTCGATACGCGCATAGGGAAAGTAGAGTGATACACAGATAGGGAAAGTAGAGCTCGATATGTGGACAGGGAAAATAGAGCTCGATACGCAGATAGGGATAGTAGAGCTTGAGATGTGTGTAGGGAATATAGAGCTCGAGATGCGGATAGGGAAAGTAGAGCTTAATACGGGAATAGGGAAAGTAGAGCTCGATACGCGGATAGGAAAAGTAGGGCTCGAGACACGGATAGGGAAAGTAGAGCTCGATATGGTAATAGGGAAAGTAGAGCTCGATACGCGGATAGGAAAAGTAGGGCTCGAGACACGGATAGGGAAAGTAGAGCTCGATATGGTGATAGGGAAAGTAGAGCTCAATACGCGGATAGGGAAAGTAGAGCTCGATAGGGTGATAGGGAAAGTAGAGCTCGATACTTGAATAGGGAAAGTAGAGCTTGGGACAGGGATAGGGAAAGTAGAGCTCAAGATGCGGATAGGGAAAGTAGCGCTCGATACACGGATAGGGAAAGTAGAGCTCGATAGGCGGATAGGGAAAGTACAGCTCGATACGCGGATAGGGAAAGTAGAGTTCGATACCGGGATAGGGAAAGTAGAGCTCAATACGCAGATAGGGAAAGTGGAGCTCGATAAGCGGATCGGAAAAGTAGAGCTTGAGACATGGATAGCAAAAGTAGAGCTTGGGACAGGGATAGGGAAAATAGAGCTCGACACGCGGATTGGGAAAGTAGAGTTCGATACGTGGATAGGGAAAGTAGAGCTCGATACGCGGATAGGGAAAGTAGAGCTCGATACGCGGAGAGGGAAAGTAGAGCGCGATATGCGGAAAGGGAAAGTAGAGCTCGATATGGGGATAGGGAAAGTAGAGCTCGATATGGGGATAGGGAATGTAGAGCTCGATACGCAGGTAGGGAAAGTCGAGCGCGATATGCAGATAGGGAAATTAGAGCTCGATATGGGGATAGGGAAAGTAGAGCATGATTTTGGGCTAGGGAAAGTGGAGCTCGATACAGGGATAGGGAAAGTAGACCTCAATACATGGATAGGAAAATTAGAACTCAATGCGCAGATAGGGAAAGTAGAGCTCGATACGTGAATAGGGAAAGAAGAGCTCAATACGCAGATAGGGAAATTAGAGCTCGATAAGCGGATAGGGAAAGTAGACCTCGATACGGGGATAGGGAGAGTAGAGCTCGATATGCGGATAGGGAAAGTAGAGCTTGATATGAGGATCGTGAAAGAAGAGTTCGATATGGGGATAGGGAAAGTAGAGCTCGATACGCGGATAGGGAAAGTAGAGCTCGATATGGGGCTAGGGAATGTAGAGCTCGATACGCAGATAGGGAAAGTAGAGCTTGAGATGTCGGTAGGGAAAATAGAGCTCGAGATGCGGATAGGGAAAGTGGAGCTCAATACGGGGATAGGGAAAGTAGAGCGCGATAAGCGGATCGGAAAAGTAGAGCTCGAGACATGGATAGCAAAAGTAGAGCTTGTGACAGGGATAGGGAAAGTAGAGCTCGACACGCGGATTGGGAAAGTAGAGTTCGATACGTGGATAGGGAAAGTAGAGCTCGATACGCGGATAGGGAAAGTAGAGCTCGATACGCGGATAGGGAAAGTAGAGCTCGATATGGGGATAGGGAAAGTAGAGCTCGAAAAGGGGATAGGGAATGTAGAGCTCGATACGCAGATAGGGAAAGTAGAGCGCGATACGCAGATAGGGAAATTAGAGCTCGATACGGGGATAGGGAAAGTAGAGCATGATTTTGGGCTAGGGAAAGTAGAGCTCGATACGGGGATAGAGAAAGTAGAGCATGATATAGGGCTAGGGAGAGTAGAGCTCGATACGGGGAGAGGGAAAGTAGACCTCAATACATGGATAGGAAAATTAGAACTCAATGCGCGGATAGGGAAAGTAGAGCTCGATACGTGAATAGGAAAAGTAGAGCTCGAGACACGGATAGGGAAAGTAGAGCTTGATATGGGGATAGGGAAAGTAGAGCTCGATACGCCCATAGGGAAAGTAGAGTGATACACAGAGAGGGAAAGTAGAGCCCGATATGTGGACAGGGAAAATAGAGCTCGATACGCAGATAGGGATAGTAGAGCTTGAGATGTGGGTAGGGAAAATAGAGCTCGAGATGCGGATAGGGAAAGTAGATCTCAATACGGGCATAGGGGAAGTAGAGCTCAATACGCAGATAGGAAAAGTAGGGCTCGAGACACGGATAGGGAAAGTAGAGCTCGATATGGTGATAGGGAAAGTAGAGCTCAATACGCGGGTAGGGAAAGTAGTGCTCGATAGGGTGATAGGGAAAGTAGAGCTCGATACGTGGATAGGGAAAGTAGAGCTTGGGACAGGGATAGGGAAAGTAGAGCTCGAGATGCGGATAGGGAAAGTAGAGCTCGATACACGGATAGGGAAAGTAGAGCTCGATAGGTGGATAGGGAAAGTACAGCTCGATACGTGGATAGGGAAAGTAGAGTTCGATACCGGGATAGGGAAAGTAGAGCTCGATACGCGGATAGGGAAAGTAGAGCTCGATATGGGGATAGGGAAAGTAGAGCTCGATATGGGGATAGGGAATGTAGAGCTCGATACGCAGATAGGGAAAGTAGAGCGCGATACGCAGATAGGGAAATTAGAGCTCGATACGGGGATAGGGAAAGTAGAGCATGAATTTGGGCTAGGGAAAGTAGAGCTCGATACGGGGATAGGGAAAGTAGAGCATGATATAGGGCTAGGGAGAGTAGAGCTCGATACGGGGAGCGGGAAAGTAGAGCTCAATACATGGATAGGAAAATTAGAACTCAATGCGCAGATAGGGAAAGCAGAGCTCGATACGTGAGTAGGAAAAGTAGAGCTCGAGACACGGATAGGGAAAGTAGAGCTTAATATGGGGTTAGGGAAATTAGAGCTCGATACGCGCATAGGGAATTTAGAGTGATACACAGATAGGGAAAGTAGAGCTCGATATGTGGACAGGGAAAATAGAGCTCGATACGCAGATAGGGATAGTAGAGCTTGAGATGTGGGTAGGGAAAATAGAGCTCGAGATGCGGATAGGGAAAGTAGATCTCAATACGGGCATAGGGAAAGTAGAGCTCGATACGCGGATAGGAAAAGTAGGGCTCGAGACACGGATAGGGAAAGTAGAGCTCGATATGGTAATAGGGAAAGTAGAGCTCGATACGCGGATAGGAAAAGTAGGGCTCGAGACACGGATAGGGAAAGTAGAGCTCGATATGGTGATAGGGAAAGTAGAGCTCAATACGCGGATAGGGAAAGTAGAGCTCGATAGGGGATAGGGAAAGTAGAGCTCGATACGTGAATAGGGAAAGTAGAGCTTGGGACAGGGATAGGGAAAGTAGAGCTCGAGATGCGGATAGGGAAAGTAGCGCTCGATACACGGATAGGGAAAGTAGAGCTCGATAGGCGGATAGGGAAAGTACAGCTCGATACGCGGATAGGGAAAGTAGAGTTCGATACCGGGATAGGGAAAGTAGAGCTCGATACGCAGATAGGGAAAGTAGAGCTCGATATGGGGATAGGGAAAGTAGAGCTCGATATGGGGATAGGGAATGTAGAGCTCGATACGCAGGAAGGGAAAGTCGAGCGCGATATGCAGATAGGGAAATTAGAGCTCGATATGGGGATAGGGAAAGTAGAGCATGATTTTGGGCTAGGGAAAGTGGAGCTCGATACAGGGATAGGGAAAGTAGACCTCAATACATGGATAGGAAAATTAGAACTCAATGCGCAGATAGGGAAAGTAGAGCTCGATACGTGAATAGGGAAAGAAGAGCTCAATACGCAGATAGGGAAATTAGAGCTCGATACGCGGATAGGGAAAGTAGAGCTCAATACGCAGAAAGGGTAATAAGAGCTCGAGATGTGGATAGAGAAAATAGAGATCAATATATGAAAACGGAAAGTAGAGCTCAATACACAGAGAGGGAAATTGGAGCACGATACGCAGATAGGGAATGTAGAGCTCGATACGGGGGTAGGGAAAGTAGAGCTCGAGATGTGGATAGAGAAAGTAGAGCTCGAGATGCGGATAGGGAAAGTAGAGCTCACAACGCGGATAAGGAAAGTGGAGCTCGATACGGGGATAGGGAAACTAGATCTTAAGATGTGAACAGGGAAGTACAGCTCGATACACGCATAGGGAAAGTAGAGCTCGATACAAAGATAGGGAAAGTAGAGCTCGAGAAAAGGATGGGAAAGTAGAGCTCAATACGGGGATAGGGAAAGTAGAGCTCGAGATGCGGTTAGGGAAAATAGAGCTCGAGATGCGGATAGGGAAAGTAGAGCTCGATATGGAGATAGGGAAATTAGAGCTGAATACGAGGATAGGGAATGTAGAGCTCGAGATGCGGTTAGGGAAAATAGAGCTCGAGATGCAGACAGGGAATGAAGAGCTCAATACGGGGATAGGGAAAGTAGAGCTCGATAAGCGGATAGGAAAAGTAGAGCTCGAGACACGGATAGGGAAAGTAGAGCTCGATATGGGGATAGGGAAAGTAGAGCTCGATACATGGATTTGGAAAGAAGAGCTTGATACACAGATAGGGAAAGTAGAGCTCGATATGCGGATAGGGAAAGTAGAGCTCAATACGGGGATAGGGAAAGTGGAGCTCGATACGCGGATAGGGAAAGTAGAGCATGGGACAGGGATAGGGAAAGTAGAGCACGAGATGCGGATAGGGAAATTAGAGCTCGATACACAGTTAGGGAAAGTAGAGCTTGATACGCGGATAAGGAAAGTAGAGCTCAATATGCGGATAGGGAAAGTAGAGCGCGATATGCGGATAGGGAAAGTAGAGCTCAATATGGTGATAGGGAAAGTAGAGCTCGATATGCAGATAGGGAAATTAGAGCTCGATACACGGATTTGGAAAGTAGACCTCGATACGGGGATAGGGAGAGTAGAGCTCGATATGCGGATAGGGAAAGTAGAGCTTAATATGAGGATCGTGAAAGAAGAGTTCGATATGGGGATAGGGAAAGTAGAGCTCGATACGCGGATAGGGAAAGTAGAGCTCGATATGGGGCTAGGGAAAGTAGAGCTCGATACGCAGATAGGGAAAGTAGAGCTTGAGATGTCGGTAGGGAAAATAGAGCTCGATATGCGGATAGGGAAAGTGGAGCTCAATACGGGGATAGGGAAAGTAGAGCGCGATAAGCGGATCGGAAAAGTAGAGCTCGAGACATGGATAGCAAAAGTAGAGCTTGTGACAGGGATAGGGAAAGTAGAGCTCGACACGCGGATTGGGAAAGTAGAGTTCGATACGTGGATAGGGAAAGTAGAGCTCGATACGCGGATAGGGAAAGTAGAGCTCGATACGCGGATAGGGAAAGTAGAGCTCGATATGGGGATAGGGAAAGTAGAGCTCGAAAAGGGGATAGGGAATGTAGAGCTCGATACGCAGATAGGGAAATTAGAGCTCGATACGGGGATAGGGAAAGTAGAGCATGATTTTGGGCTAGGGAAAGTAGAGCTCGATACGGGGATAGAGAAAGTAGAGCATGATATAGGGCTAGGGAGAGTAGAGCTCGATACGGGGAGAGGGAAAGTAGACCTCAATACATGGATAGGAAAATTAGAACTCAATGCGCGGATAGGGAAAGTAGAGCTCGATACGTGAATAGGAAAAGTAGAGCTCGAGACACGGATAGGGAAAGTAGAGCTTGATATGGGGATAGGGAAAGTAGAGCTCGATACGCCCATAGGGAAAGTAGAGTGATACACAGAGAGGGAAAGTAGAGCCCGATATGTGGACAGGGAAAATAGAGCTCGATACGCAGATAGGGATAGTAGAGCTTGAGATGTGGGTAGGGAAAATAGAGCTCGAGATGCGGATAGGGAAAGTAGATCTCAATACGGGCATAGGGGAAGTAGAGCTCGATACGCAGATAGGAAAAGTAGGGCTCGAGACACGGATAGGGAAAGTAGAGCTCGATATGGTGATAGGGAAAGTAGAGCTCAATACGCGGGTAGGGAAAGTAGAGCTCGATAGGGTGATAGGGAAAGTAGAGATCGATACGTGGATAGGGAAAGTAGAGCTTGGGACAGGGATAGGGAAAGTAGAGCTCGATACACGGATAGGGAAAGTAGAGCTCGATAGGTGGATAGGGAAAGTACAGCTCGATACGTGGATAGGGAAAGTAGAGTTCGATACCGGGATAGGGAAAGTAGAGCTCGATACGCGGATAGGGAAAGTAGAGCTCGATATGGGGATAGGGAAAGTAGAGCTCGATATGGGGATAGGGAATGTAGAGCTCGATACGCAGATAGGGAAAGTAGAGCGCGATACGCAGATAGGGAAATTAGAGCTCGATACGGGGATAGGGAAAGTAGAGCATGAATTTGGGCTAGGGAAAGTAGAGCTCGATACGGGGATAGGGAAAGTAGAGCATGATATAGGGCTAGGGAGAGTAGAGCTCGATACGGGGAGAGGGAAAGTAGAGCTCAATACATGGATAGGAAAATTAGAACTCAATGCGCAGATAGGGAAAGCAGAGCTCGATACGTGAGTAGGAAAAGTAGAGCTCGAGACACGGATAGGGAAAGTAGAGCTTGATATGGGGATAGGGAAAGTAGAGCTCGATACGCCCATAGGGAAAGTAGAGTGATACACAGAGAGGGAAAGTAGAGCTCGATATGTGGACAGGGAAAATAGAGCTCGATACGCAGATAGGGATAGTAGAGCCTGAGATGTGGGTAGGGAAAATAGAGCTCGAGATGCGGATAGGGAAAGTAGATCTCAATACGGGCATAGGGGAAGTAGAGCTCGATACGCAGATAGGAAAAGTAGGGCTCGAGACACGGATAGGGAAAGTAGAGCTCGATATGGTGATAGGGAAAGTAGAGCTCAATACGCGGGTAGGGAAAGTAGAGCTCGATAGGGTGATAGGGAAAGTAGAGCTCGATACGTGGATAGGGAAAGTAGAGCTTGGGACAGGGATAGGGAAAGTAGAGCTCGATACACGGATAGGGAAAGTAGAGCTCGATAGGTGGATAGGGAAAGTACAGCTCGATACGTGGATAGGGAAAGTAGAGTTCGATACCGGGATAGGGAAAGTAGAGCTCGATACGCGGATAGGGAAAGTAGAGCTCGATATGGGGATAGGGAAAGTAGAGCTCGATATGGGGATAGGGAATGTAGAGCTCGATACGCAGATAGGGAAAGTAGAGCGCGATACGCAGATAGGGAAATTAGAGCTCGATACGGGGATAGGGAAAGTAGAGCATGATTTTGGGCTAGGGAAAGTAGAGCTCGATACGGGGATAGGGAAAGTAGAGCATGATATAGGGCTAGGGAGAGTAGAGCTCGATACGGGGAGAGGGAAAGTAGAGCTCAATACATGGATAGGAAAATTAGAACTCAATGCGCAGATAGGGAAAGTAGAGCTCGATACGTGAGTAGGAAAAGTAGAGCTCGAGACACGGATAGGGAAAGTAGAGCTTGATATGGGGTTAGGGAAATTAGAGCTCGATACGCGCATAGGGAATTTAGAGTGATACACAGATAGGGAAAGTAGAGCTCGATATGTGGACAGGGAAAATAGAGCTCGATACGCAGATAGGGATAGTAGAGCTTGAGATGTGGGTAGGGAATATAGAGCTCGAGATGCGGATAGGGAAAGTAGAGCTTAATACGGGAATAGGGAAAGTAGAGCTCGATACGCGGATAGGAAAAGTAGGGCTCGAGACACGGATAGGGAAAGTAGAGCTCGATATGGTAATAGGGAAAGTAGAGCTCGATACGCGGATAGGAAAAGTAGGGCTCGAGACACGGATAGGGAAAGTAGAGCTCGATATGGTGATAGGGAAAGTAGAGCTCAATACGCGGATAGGGAAAGTAGAGCTCGATAGGGTGATAGGGAAAGTAGAGCTCGATACTTGAATAGGGAAAGTAGAGCTTGGGACAGGGATAGGGAAAGTAGAGCTCAAGATGCGGATAGGGAAAGTAGCGCTCGATACACGGATAGGGAAAGTAGAGCTCGATAGGCGGATAGGGAAAGTACAGCTCGATACGCGGATAGGGAAAGTAGAGTTCGATACCGGGATAGGGAAAGTAGAGCTCAATACGCAGATAGGGAAAGTAGAGCTCGATAAGCGGATCGGAAAAGTAGAGCTCGAGACATGGATAGCAAAAGTAGAGCTTGGGACAGGGATAGGGAAAATAGAGCTCGACACGCGGATTGGGAAAGTAGAGTTCGATACGTGGATAGGGAAAGTAGAGCTCGATACGCGGATAGGGAAAGTAGAGCTCGATACGCGGAGAGGGAAAGTAGAGCGCGATATGCGGAAAGGGGAAGTAGAGCTCGATATGGTGATAGGGAAAGTAGAGCTCGATACGCGGATAGGGAAATTAGAGCTTGATACGCAGATAGGGAAAGTAAAGCTCGATTTGGGGCTAGGGAAATTAGAGCTCGATAAGCAGATAGGGAAAGTAGAGCTTGAGATGTGGTTAGGGAAAATAGAGCTCGAGATGCAGATAGGGAAAGTAGAGCTCAATACGGGGATAGGAAAAGTAGAGCTCGATACGTGGATAGGAAAAGTAGAGCTCGAGACACGGATAGGGAAAGTAGAGCTCGATATGGGGATAGGGAAAGTAGAGCTCGATATGGGGATAGGGAATGTAGAGCTCGATACGCAGATAGGGAAAGTAGAGCGCGATACGCAGATAGGGAAATTAGAGCTCGATACGGGGATAGGGAAAGTAGAGCATGATTTTGGGCTAGGGAAAGTAGAGCTCGATACGGGGATAGGGAAAGTAGAGCATGATATAGGTCTAGGGAGAGTAGAGCTCGATACAGGGAGAGGGAAAGCAGAGCTCAATACATGGATAGGAAAATTAGAACTCAATGCGCGGATAGGGAAAGTAGAGCTCGATACATGAATAGGAAAAGTAGAGCTCGAGACATGGATAGGGAAAGTAGAGCTTGATTTGGGGATAGGGAAAGTAGAGCTCGATACGCCCATAGGGAAAGTAGAGAGATACACAGAGAGGGAAAGTAGAGCTCGATATGTGGACAGGGAAAATAGAGCTCGATACGCAGATAGGGATAGTAGAGCTTGAGATGTGGGTAGGGAAAATAGAGCTCGAGATTCGGATAGGGAAAGTAGATCTCAATACGGGAATAGGGAAACTAGAGCTCGATACGCGGATAGGAAAAGTAGGGCTCGAGACACGGATAGGGAAAGTAGAGCTCGATATGGTGATAGGGAAAGTAGAGCTCAATACGCGGGTAGGGAAAGTAGAGCTCGATAGGGTGATAGGGAAAGTAGAGCTCGATACGTGGATAGGGAAAGTAGAGCTTGGGACAGGGATAGGGAAAGTAGAGCTCGAGATGCGGATAGGGAAAGTAGAGCTCGATACACGGATAGGGAAAGTAGAGCTCGATATGGGGATAGGGAATGTAGAGCTTGATACGCAGATAGGGAAAGTAGAGCGCGATACGCAGATAGGGAAATTAGAGCTCGATACGGGGATAGGGAAAGTAGAGCATGATATAGGGCTGGGGAGAGTAGAGCTCGATACGGGGAGAGGGAAAGTAGAGCTCAATACATGGATAGGAAAATTAGAACTCAATGCGCAGATAGGGAAAGCAGAGCTCGATACGTGAGTAGGAAAAGTAGAGCTTGAGACACGGATAGGGAAAGTAGAGCTTGATATGGGGTTAGGGAAATTAGAGCTCGATACGCGCATAGGGAATTTAGAGTGATACACAGATAGGGAAAGTAGAGCTCGATATGTGGACAGGGAAAATAGAGCTCGATACGCAGATAGGGATAGTAGAGCTTGAGATGAGGGTAGGGAATATAGAGCTCGAGATACGGATAGGGAAAGTAGAGCTTAATACGGGAATAGGGAAAGTAGAGCTCGATACGCGGATAGGAAAAGTAGGGCTCGAGACACGGATAGGGAAAGTAGAGCTCGATATGGTAATAGGGAAAGTAGAGCTCGAAACGCGGATAGGAAAAGTAGGGCTCGAGACACGGATAGGGAAAGTAGAGCTCGATATGGTGATAGGGAAAGTAGAGCTCAATACGCGGATAGGGAAAGTAGAGCTCGATAGGGTGATAGGGAAAGTAGAGCTCGATACTTGAATAGGGAAAGTAGAGCTTGGGACAGGGATAGGGAAAGTAGAGCTCAAGATGCGGATAGGGAAAGTAGCGCTCGATACACGGATAGGGAAAGTAGAGCTCGATAGGCGGATAGGGAAAGTACAGCTCGATACGCGGATAGGGAAAGTAGAGTTCGATACCGGGATAGGGAAAGTAGAGCTCAATACGCAGATAGGGAAAGTAGAGCTCGATAAGCGGATCGGAAAAGTAGAGCTCGAGACATGGATAGCAAAAGTAGAGCTTGGGACAGGGATAGGGAAAATAGAGCTCGACAAGCGGATTGGGAAAGTAGAGTTCGATACGTGGATAGGGAAAGTAGAGCTCGATACGCGGATAGGGAAAGTAGAGCTCGATACGCGGAGAGGGAAAGTAGAACGCGATATGCGGAAAGGGAAAGTAGAGCTCGATATGGTGATAGGGAAAGTAGAGCTCGATACGCGGATAGGGAAATTAGAGCTCGATACGCGGATAGGGAAAGTAAAGCTCGATTTGGGGCTAGGGAAATTAGAGCTCGATAAGCAGATAGGGAAAGTAGAGCTTGAGATGTGGTTAGGGAAAATAGAGCTCGAGATGCAGATAGGGAAAGTAGAGCTCAATACGGGGATAGGAAAAGTAGAGCTTGATACGTGGATAGGAAAAGTAGAGCTCGAGACACGGATAGGGAAAGTAGAGCTCGATATGGGGATAGGGAAAGTAGAGCTCGATATGGGGATAGGGAATGTAGAGCTCGATACGCAGATAGGGAAAGTAGAGCGCGATACGCAGATAGGGAAATTAGAGCTCGATACGGGGATAGGGAAAGTAGAGCATGATTTTGGGCTAGGGAAAGTAGAGCTCGATACGGGGACAGGGAAAGTAGAGCATGATATAGGTCTAGGGAGAGTAGAGCTCGATACAGGGAGAGGGAAAGCAGAGCTCAATACATGGATAGGAAAATTAGAACTCAATGCGCGGATAGGGAAAGTAGAGCTCGATACATGAATAGGAAAAGTAGAGCTCGAGACATGGATAGGGAAAGTAGAGCTTGATATGGGGATAGGGAAAGTAGAGCTCGATACGCCCATAGGGAAAGTAGAGAGATACACAGAGAGGGAAAGTAGAGCTCGAAATGTGGACAGGGAAAATAGAGCTCGATACGCAGATAGGGATAGTAGAGCTTGAGATGTGGGTAGGGAAAATCGAGCTCGAGATTCGGATAGGGAAAGTAGATCTCAATACGGGAATAGGGAAACTAGAGCTCGATACGCGGATAGGAAAAGTAGGGCTCGAGACACGGATAGGGAAAGTAGAGCTCGATATGGTGATAGGGAAAGTAGAGCTCAATACTCGGGTAGGGAAAGTAGAGCTCGATAGGGTGATAGGGAAAGTAGAGCTCGATACGTGGATAGGGAAAGTAGAGCTTGGGACAGGGATAGGGAAAGTAGAGCTCGAGATGCGGATAGGGAAAGTAGAGCTCGATACACGGATAGGGAAAGTAGAGCTCGATAGGTGGATAGGGAAAGTACAGCTCGATATGTGGATAGGGAAAGTAGAGTTCGATACCGGGATAGGGAAAGTAGAGCTCGATACGCGGATAGGGAAAGTAGAGCTCGATATGGGGATAGGGAAAGTAGAGCTCGATATGGGGATAGGGAATGTAGAGCTCGATACGCAGATAGGGAAAGTAGAGCGCGATACGCAGATAGGGAAATTAGAGCTCGATACGGGGATAGGGAAAGTAGAGCATGATTTTGGGCTAGGGAAAGTAGAGCTCGATACGGGGATAGGGAAAGTAGAGCATGATATAGGGCTGGGGAGAGTAGAGCTCGATACGGGGAGAGGGAAAGTAGAGCTCAATACATGGATAGGAAAATTAGAACTCAATGCGCAGATAGGGAAAGCAGAGCTCGATACGTGAGTAGGAAAAGTAGAGCTCGAGACACGGATAGGGAAAGTAGAGCTTGATATGGGGTTAGGGAAATTAGAGCTCGATACGCGCATAGAGAATTTAGAGTGATACACAGATAGGGAATGTAGAGCTCGATATGTGGACAGGGAAAATAGAGCTCGATACGCAGATAGGGATAGTAGAGCTTGAGATGTGGGTAGGGAATATAGAGCTCGAGATGCGGATAGGGAAAGTAGAGCTTAATACGGGAATAGGGAAAGTAGAGCTCGATACGCGGATAGGAAAAGTAGGGCTCGAGACACGGATAGGGAAAGTAGAGCTCGATATGGTAATAGGGAAAGTAGAGCTCGATACGCGGATAGGAAAAGTAGGGCTCGAGACACGGATAGGGAAAGTAGAGCTCGATATGGTGATAGGGAAAGTAGAGCTCAATACGCGGATAGGGAAAGTAGAGCTCGATAGGGTGATAGGGAAAGTAGAGCTCGATACTTGAATAGGGAAAGTAGAGCTTGGGACAGGGATAGGGAAAGTAGAGCTCAAGATGCGGATAGGGAAAGTAGCGCTCGATACACGGATAGGGAAAGTAGAGCTCGATAGGCGGATAGGGAAAGTACAGCTCGATACGCGGATAGGGAAAGTAGAGTTCGATACCGGGATAGGGAAAGTAGAGCTCAATACGCAGATAGGGAAAGTAGAGCTCGATAAGCGGATCGGAAAAGTAGAGCTTGAGACATGGATAGCAAAAGTAGAGCTTGGGACAGGGATAGGGAAAATAGAGCTCGACACGCGGATTGGGAAAGTAGAGTTCGATACGTGGATAGGGAAAGTAGAGCTCGATACGCGGATAGGGAAAGTAGAGCTCGATACGCGGAGAGGGAAAGTAGAGCGCGATATGCGGAAAGGGAAAGTAGAGCTCGATATGGGGATAGGGAAAGTAGAGCTCGATATGGGGATAGGGAATGTAGAGCTCGATACGCAGTTAGGGAAAGTCGAGCGCGATATGCAGATAGGGAAATTAGAGCTCGATATGGGGATAGGGAAAGTAGAGCATGATTTTGGGCTAGGGAAAGTGGAGCTCGATACAGGGATAGGGAAAGTAGACCTCAATACATGGATAGGAAAATTAGAACTCAATGCGCAGATAGGGAAAGTAGAGCTCGATACGTGAATAGGGAAAGAAGAGCTCAATACGCAGATAGGGAAATTAGAGCTCGATACGCGGATAGGGAAAGTAGAGCTCAATACGCAGAAAGGGTAATAAGAGCTCGAGATGTGGATAGAGAAAATAGAGCTCAATATATGAAAACGGAAAGTAGAGCTCAATACACAGAGAGGGAAATTGGAGCACGATACGCAGATAGGGAATGTAGAGCTCGATACGGGGGTAGGGAAAGTAGAGCTCGAGATGTGGATAGAGAAAGTAGAGCTCGAGATGCGGATAGGGAAAGTAGAGCTCACAACGCGGATAAGGAAAGTGGAGCTCGATACGGGGATAGGGAAACTAGATCTTAAGATGTGAACAGGGAAGTACAGCTCGATACACGCATAGGGAAAGTAGAGCTCGATACAAAGATAGGGAAAGTAGAGCTCGAGAAAAGGATGGGAAAGTAGAGCTCAATACGGGGATAGGGAAAGTAGAGCTCGAGATGCGGTTAGGGAAAATAGAGCTCGAGATGCGGATAGGGAAAGTAGAGCTCGATATGGAGATAGGGAAATTAGAGCTGAATACGAGGATAGGGAATGTAGAGCTCGAGATGCGGTTAGGGAAAATAGAGCTCGAGATGCAGACAGGGAATGAAGAGCTCAATACGGGGATAGGGAAAGTAGAGCTCGATAAGCGGATAGGAAAAGTAGAGCTCGAGACACGGATAGGGAAAGTAGAGCTCGATATGGGGATAGGGAAAGTAGAGCTCGATACATGGATTTGGAAAGAAGAGCTTGATACACAGATAGGGAAAGTAGAGCTCGATATGCGGATAGGGAAAGTAGAGCTCAATACGGGGATAGGGAAAGTGGAGCTCGATACGCGGATAGGGAAAGTAGAGCATGGGACAGGGATAGGGAAAGTAGAGCACGAGATGCGGATAGGGAAATTAGAGCTCGATACACAGTTAGGGAAAGTAGAGCTTGATACGCGGATAAGGAAAGTAGAGCTCAATATGCGGATAGGGAAAGTAGAGCGCGATATGCGGATAGGGAAAGTAGAGCTCAATATGGTGATAGGGAAAGTAGAGCTCGATATGCAGATAGGGAAATTAGAGCTCGATACACGGATTTGGAAAGTAGACCTCGATACGGGGATAGGGAGAGTAGAGCTCGATATGCGGATAGGGAAAGTAGAGCTTAATATGAGGATCGTGAAAGAAGAGTTCGATATGGGGATAGGGAAAGTAGAGCTCGATACGCGGATAGGGAAAGTAGAGCTCGATATGGGGCTAGGGAAAGTAGAGCTCGATACGCAGATAGGGAAAGTAGAGCTTGAGATGTCGGTAGGGAAAATAGAGCTCGAGATGCGGATAGGGAAAGTGGAGCTCAATACGGGGATAGGGAAAGTAGAGCGCGATAAGCGGATCGGAAAAGTAGAGCTCGAGACATGGATAGCAAAAGTAGAGCTTGTGACAGGGATAGGGAAAGTAGAGCTCGACACGCGGATTGGGAAAGTAGAGTTCGATACGTGGATAGGGAAAGTAGAGCTCGATACGCGGATAGGGAAAGTAGAGCTCGATACGCGGATAGGGAAAGTAGAGCTCGATATGGGGATAGGGAAAGTAGAGCTCGAAAAGGGGATAGGGAATGTAGAGCTCGATACGCAGATAGGGAAAGTAGAGCGCGATACGCAGATAGGGAAATTAGAGCTCGATACGGGGATAGGGAAAGTAGAGCATGATTTTGGGCTAGGGAAAGTAGAGCTCGATACGGGGATAGAGAAAGTAGAGCATGATATAGGGCTAGGGAGAGTAGAGCTCGATACGGGGAGAGGGAAAGTAGACCTCAATACATGGATAGGAAAATTAGAACTCAATGCGCGGATAGGGAAAGTAGAGCTCGATACGTGAATAGGAAAAGTAGAGCTCGAGACACGGATAGGGAAAGTAGAGCTTGATATGGGGATAGGGAAAGTAGAGCTCGATACGCGCATAGGGAAAGTAGAGTGATACACAGAGAGGGAAAGTAGAGCTCGATATGTGGACAGGGAAAATAGAGCTCGATACGCAGATAGGGATAGTAGAGCTTGAGATGTGGGTAGGGAAAATAGAGCTCGAGATGCGGATAGGGAAAGTAGATCTCAATACGGGAATAGGGAAAGTAGAGCTCGATACGCGGATAGGAAAAGTAGGGCTCGAGACACGGATAGGGAAAGTAGAGCTCGATATGGTGATAGGGAAAGTAGAGCTCAATACGCGGGTAGGGAAAGTAGAGCTCGATAGGGTGATAGGGAAAGTAGAGCTCGATACGTGGATAGGGAAAGTAGAGCTTGGGACAGGGATAGGGAAAGTAGAGCTCGAGATGCGGATAGGGAAAGTAGAGCTCGATACACGGATAGGGAAAGTAGTGCTCAATAGGTGGATAGGGAAAGTACAGCTCGATACGTGGATAGGGAAAGTAGAGTTCGATACCGGGATAGGGAAAGTAGAGCTCGATACGCGGATAGGGAAAGTAGAGCTCGATATGGGGATAGGGAAAGTAGAGCTCGATATGGGGATAGGGAATGTAGAGCTCGATACGCAGATAGGGAAATTAGAGCTCAATACGGGGATAGGGAAAGTAGAGCATGATTTTGGGCTAGGGAAAGTAGAGCTCGATACGGGGATAGGGAAAGTAGAGCATGATATAGGGCTAGGGAGAGTAGAGCTTGATACGGGGAGAGGGAAAGTAGAGCTCAATACATGGATAGAAAAATTAGAACTCAATGCGCGGATAGGGAAAGTAGAGCTCGATACGTGCATAGGAAAAGTAGAGCTCGAGACACGGATAGGGAAAGTAGAGCTTGATATGGGGTTAGGGAAATTAGAGCTCGATACGCGCATAGGGAATTTAGAGTGATACACAGATAGGGAAAGTGGAGCTCGATATGTGGACAGGGAAAATAGAGCTCGATACGCGGATAGGGATAGTAGAGCTTGAGATGTGGGTAGCGAATATAGAGCTCGAGATGCGGATAGGGAAAGTAGAGCTTAATACGGGAATAGGGAAAGTAGAGCTCGATACGCGGATAGGAAAAGTAGGGCTCGAGACACGGATAGGGAAAGTAGAGCTCGATATGGTGATAGGGAAAGTCGAGCTCAATACGCGGATAGGGAAAGTAGAGCTCGATAGGGTGATAGGGAAAGTAGAGCTCGATACGTGAATAGGGAAAGTAGAGCTTGGGACAGGGATAGGGAAAGTAGAGCTCGAGATGCGGATAGGGAAAGTAGCGCTCGATACACGGATAGGGAAAGTAGAGCTCGATAGGCGGATTGGGAAAGTACAGCTCGATACGCGGATAGGGAAAGTAGAGTTCGATACCGGGATCGGGAAAGTAGAGCTCGATACGCAGATAGGGAAAGTAGAGCTCGATATGGGGATAGGGAAAGTAGAGCTCGATATGGGGATAGGGAATGTAGAGCTCGATACGCAGATAGGGAAAGTAGAGCGCGATACGCAGATAGGGAAATTAGAGCTCGATACGGGGATAGGGAAAGTAGAGCATGATTTTGGGCTAGGGAAAGTAGAGCTCGATACGGGGATAGGGAAAGTAGACCTCAATACATGGATAGGAAAATTAGAACTCAATGCGCGGATAGGGAAAGTAGAGCTCGATACGTGAATAGGGAAAGAAGAGCTCAATACGCAGATAGGGAAATTAGAGCTCGATACGCGGATAGGGAAAGTAGAGCTCAATACGCAGAAAGGGAAATAAGAGCTCGAGATGTGGATAGAGAAAATAGAGCTCAATATATGAAAATGGAAAGTAGAGCTCAATACACAGAGAGGGAAATTGGAGCACGATACGCAGATAGGGAATGTAGAGCTCGATACTGGGGTAGGGAAAGTAGAGCTCGAGATGTGGATAGCGAAAGTAGAGCTCGAGATGCGGGTAGGGAAAGTAGAGCTCGCAACGCGGATAAGGAAAGTGGAGCTCGATACGGGGATAGGGAAATTAGATCTTAAGATGTGAACAGGGAAGTACAGCTCGATACACGCATAGGGAAAGTAGGGCTCGATACACAGATAGGGAAAGTAGAGCTCGAGAAAAGGATGGGAAAGTAGAGCTCAATACGGGGATAGGGAAAGTAGAGCTCGAGAAGCGGTTAGGGAAAATAGAGCTCGAGATGCGGATAGGGAAAGTAGAGCTCGATATGGAGATAGGGAAATTAGAGCTGAATACGAGGATAGGGAAAGTAGAGCTCGAGATGCGGTTAGGGAAAATAGAGCTCGAGTTGCAGACAGGGAATGAAGAGCTCAATACGGGGATAGGGAAAGCAGAGCTCGATAAGCGGATAGTAAAAGTAGAGCTCGAGACACAGATAGGGAAAGTAGAGCTCGATATGGGGATAGGGAAAGTAGAGCTCGATACACGGATTTGGAAAGAAGAGCTTGATACACAGATAGGGAAAGTAGAGCTCGATATGCGGACAGGGAAAGTAGAGCTCAATACGGGGATAGGGAAAGTGGAGCTCGATACGCGGATAGGGAAAGTAGAGCATGGGACAGGGATAGGGAAAGTAGAGCACGAGATGCGGATAGGGAAATTAGAGCTCGATACACAGATAGGGAAAGTAGAGCTTGATACGCGGATAAGGAAAGTAGAGCTCAATATGCGGATAAGGAAAGTAGAGCGCGATATGCGGATAGGGAAAGTAGAGCTCAATATGGTGATAGGGAAAGTAGAGCTCGATATGCAGATAGGGAAATTAGAGCTCGATACGCGGATTTGGAAAGTAGAGCTCGATACGGGGATAGGGAGAGTAGAGCTCGATATGCGGATAGGGAAAGTAGAGCTTGATATGAGGATAGTGAATGAAGAGTTCGATATGGGGCTAGGGAAAGTAGAGCTCGATACGCGGATAGGGAAAGTAGAGCTCGATATGGGGCTAGGGAAAGTAGAGCTCGATACGCAGATAGGGAAAGTAGAGCTTGAGATGTCGGTAGGGAAAATAGAGCTCGATATGCGGATAGGGAAAGTGGAGCTCAATACGGGGATAGGGAAAGTAGAGCGCGATAAGCGGATCGGAAAAGTAGAGCTCGAGACATGGATAGCAAAAGTAGAGCTTGTGACAGGGATAGGGAAAGTAGAGCTCGACACGCGGATTGGGAAAGTAGAGTTCGATACGTGGATAGGGAAAGTAGAGCTCGATACGCGGATAGGGAAAGTAGTGCTCGATACGCGGAGAGGGAAAGTAGAGCGCGATATGCGGATAGGGAAAGTAGAGCTCAATATGGTGATAGGGAAAGTAGAGCTCGATATGCAGATAGGGAAATTAGAGCTCGATACAAGGATTTGGAAAGTAGACCTCGATACGGGGATAGGGAGAGTAGAGCTCGATATGCGGATAGGGAAAGTAGAGCTTAATATGAGGATCGTGAAAGAAGAGTTCGATATGGGGATAGGGAAAGTAGAGCTCGATACGCGGATAGGGAAAGTAGAGCTCGATATGGGGCTAGGGAAAGTAGAGCTCGATACGCAGATAGGGAAAGTAGAGCTTGAGATGTCGGTAGGGAAAATAGAGCTCGAGATGCGGATAGGGAAAGTGGAGCTCAATACGGGGATAGGGAAAGTAGAGCGCGATAAGCGGATCGGAAAAGTAGAGCTCGAGACATGGATAGCAAAAGTAGAGCTTGTGACAGGGATAGGGAAAGTAGAGCTCGACACGCGGATTGGGAAAGTAGAGTTCGATACGTGGATAGGGAAAGTAGAGCTCGATACGCGGATAGGGAAAGTAGAGCTCGATACGCGGATAGGGAAAGTAGAGCTCGATATGGGGATAGGGAAAGTAGAGCTCGAAAAGGGGATAGGGAATGTAGAGCTCGATACGCAGATAGGGAAAGTAGAGCGCGATACGCAGATAGGGAAATTAGAGCTCGATACGGGGATAGGGAAAGTAGAGCATGATTTTGGGCTAGGGAAAGTAGAGCTCGATACGGGGATAGAGAAAGTAGAGCATGATATAGGGCTAGGGAGAGTAGAGCTCGATACGGGGAGAGGGAAAGTAGACCTCAATACATGGATAGGAAAATTAGAACTCAATGCGCGGATAGGGAAAGTAGAGCTCGATACGTGAATAGGAAAAGTAGAGCTCGAGACACGGATAGGGAAAGTAGAGCTTGATATGGGGATAGGGAAAGTAGAGCTCGATACGCGCATAGGGAAAGTAGAGTGATACACAGAGAGGGAAAGTAGAGCTCGATATGTGGACAGGGAAAATAGAGCTCGATACGCAGATAGGGATAGTAGAGCTTGAGATGTGGGTAGGGAAAATAGAGCTCGAGATGCGGATAGGGAAAGTAGATCTCAATACGGGAATAGGGAAAGTAGAGCTCGATACGCGGATAGGAAAAGTAGGGCTCGAGACACGGATACGGAAAGTAGAGCTCGATATGGTGATAGGGAAAGTAGAGCTCAATACGCGGGTAGGGAAAGTAGAGCTCGATAGGCTGATAGGGAAAGTAGAGCTCGATACGTGGATAGGGAAAGTAGAGCTTGGGACAGGGATAGGGAAAGTAGAGCTCGAGATGCGGATAGGGAAAGTAGAGCTCGATACACGGATAGGGAAAGTAGTGCTCAATAGGTGGATAGGGAAAGTACAGCTCGATACGTGGATAGGGAAAGTAGAGTTCGATACCGGGATAGGGAAAGTAGAGCTCGATACGCGGATAGGGAAAGTAGAGCTCGATATGGGGATAGGGAAAGTAGAGCTCGATATGGGGATAGGGAATGTAGTGCTCGATACGCAGATTGGGAAATTAGAGCTCGATACGGGGATAGGGAAAGTAGAGCATGATTTTGGGCTAGGGAAAGTAGAGCTCGATACGGGGATAGGGAAAGTAGAGCATGATATAGGGCTAGGGAGAGTAGAGCTTGATACGGGGAGAGGGAAAGTAGAGCTCAATACATGGATAGAAAAATTAGAACTCAATGCGCGGATAGGGAAAGTAGAGCTCGATACGTGCATAGGAAAAGTAGAGCTCGAGACACGGATAGGGAAAGTAGAGCTTGATATGGGGTTAGGGAAATTAGAGCTCGATATGCGCATAGGGAATTTAGAGTGATACACAGATAGGGAAAGTGGAGCTCGATATGTGGACAGGGAAAATTGAGCTCGATACGCGGATAGGGATAGTAGAGCTTGAGATGTGGGTAGGGAATATAGAGCTCGAGATGCGGATAGGGAAAGTAGAGCTTAATACGGGAATAGGGAAAGTAGAGCTTGATACGCGGATAGGAAAAGTAGGGCTCGAGACACGGATAGGGAAAGTAGAGCTCGATATGGTGATAGGGAAAGTCGAGCTCAATACGCGGATAGGGAAAGTAGAGCTCGATAGGGTGATAGGGAAAGTAGAGCTCGATACGTGAATAGGGAAAGTAGAGCTTGGGACAGGGATAGGGAAAGTACAGCTCGAGATGCGGATAGGGAAAGTAGCGCTCGATACACGGATAGGGAAAGTAGAGCTCGATAGGCGGATAGGGAAAGTACAGCTCGATACGCGGATAGGGAAAGTAGAGTTCGATACCGGGATCGGGAAAGTAGAGCTCGATACGCAGATAGGGAAAGTAGAGCTCGATATGGGGATAGGGAAAGTAGAGCTCGATATGGGGATAGGGAATGTAGAGCTCGATACGCAGATAGGGAAAGTAGAGCGCGATACGCAGATAGGGAAATTAGAGCTCGATACGGGGATAGGGAAAGTAGAGCATGATTTTGGGCTAGGGAAAGTAGAGCTCGATACGGGGATAGGGAAAGTAGACCTCAATACATGGATAGGAAAATTAGAACTCAATGCGCGGATAGGGAAAGTAGAGCTCGATACGTGAATAGGGAAAGAAGAGCTCAATACCCAGATAGGGAAATTAGAGCTCGATACGCGGATAGGGAAAGTAGAGCTCAATACGCAGAAAGGGAAATAAGAGCTCGAGATGTGGATAGAGAAAATAGAGCTCAATATATGAAAATGGAAAGTAGAGCTCAATACACAGAGAGGGAAATTGGAGCACGATACGCAGATAGGGAATGTAGAGCTCGATACTGGGGTAGGGAAAGTAGAGCTCGAGATGTGGATAGCGAAAGTAGAGCTCGAGATGCGGGTAGGGAAAGTAGAGCTCGCAACGCGGATAAGGAAAGTGGAGCTCGATACGGGGATAGGGAAATTAGATCTTAAGATGTGAACAGGGAAGTACAGCTCGATACACGCATAGGGAAAGTAGGGCTCGATACACAGATAGGGAAAGTAGAGCTCGAGAAAAGGATGGGAAAGTAGAGCTCAATACGGGGATAGGGAAAGTAGAGCTCGAGAAGCGGTTAGGGAAAATAGAGCTTGAGATGCGGATAGGGAAAGTAGAGCTCGATATGGAGATAGGGAAATTAGAGCTGAATACGAGGATAGGGAAAGTAGAGCTCGAGATGCGGTTAGGGAAAATAGAGCTCGAGTTGCAGACAGGGAATGAAGAGCTCAATACGGGGATAGGGAAAGCAGAGCTCGATAAGCGGATAGTAAAAGTAGAGCTCGAGACACAGATAGGGAAAGTAGAGCTCGATATGGGGATAGGGAAAGTAGAGCTCGATACACGGATTTGGAAAGAAGAGCTTGATACACAGATAGGGAAAGTAGAGCTCGATATGCGGATAGGGAAAGTAGAGCTCAATACGGGGATAGGGAAAGTGGAGCTCGATACGCGGATAGGGAAAGTAGAGCATGGGACAGGGATAGGGAAAGTAGAGCACGAGATGCGGATAGGGAAGTTAGAGCTCGATACACAGATAGGGAAAGTAGAGCTTGATACGCAGATAAGGAAAGTAGAGCTCAATATGCGGATAGGGAAAGTAGAGCGCGATATGCGGATAGGGAAAGTAGAGCTCAATATGGTGATAGGGAAAGTAGAGCTCGATATGCAGATAGGGAAATTAGAGCTCGATACGCGGATTTGGAAAGTAGAGCTCGATACGGGGATAGGGAGAGTAGAGCTCGATATGCGGATAGGGAAAGTAGAGCTTGATATGAGGATAGTGAAAGAAGAGTTCGATATGGGGCTAGGGAAAGTAGAGCTCGATACGCGGATAGGGAAAGTAGAGCTCGATATGGGGCTAGGGAAAGTAGAGCTCGATACGCAGATAGGGAAAGTAGAGCTTGAGATGTCGGTAGGGAAAATAGAGCTCGATATGCGGATAGGGAAAGTGGAGCTCAATACGGGGATAGGGAAAGTAGTGCGCGATAAGCGGATCGGAAAAGTAGAGCTCGAGACATGGATAGCAAAAGTAGAGCTTGTGACAGGGATAGGGAAAGTAGAGCTCGACACGCGGATTGGGAAAGTAGAGTTCGATACGTGGATAGGGAAAGTAGAGCTCGATACGCGGATAGGGAAAGTAGAGCTCGATACGCGGAGAGGGAAAGTAGAGCGCGATATGCGGAAAGGGAAAGTAGAGCTCGATATGGTGATAGGGAAAGTAGAGCTCGATACGCGGATAGGGAAATTAGAGCTCGATACGCGGATAGGGAAAGTAAAGCTCGATTTGGGGCTAGGGAAATTAGAGCTCGATAAGCAGATAGGGAAAGTAGAGCTTGAGATGTGGTTAGGGAAAATAGAGCTCGAGATGCAGATAGGGAAAGTAGAGCTCAATACGGGGATAGGAAAAGTAGAGCTCGATACGTGGATAGGAAAAGTAGAGCTCGAGACACGGATAGGGAAAGTAGAGCTTGATATGGGGATAGGGAAAGTAGAGCTCGATACGCGCATAGGGAAAGTAGAGTGATACACAGATAGGGAAAGTAGAGCTCGATATGTGGACAGGGAAAATAGAGCTCGATACGCGGATAGGAAAAGTAGGGCTCGAGACACGGATAGGGAAAGTAGAGCTCGATATGGTGAAAGGGAAAGTAGAGCTCAATAAGCGGATAGGGAAAGTAGAGCTCGATACGTGGATAGGGAAAGTAGAGCTTGGGACAGGGATAGGGAAAGTAGAGCTCGAGATGCGGATAGGGAAAGTAGAGCTCGATACACGGATAGGGAAAGTAGAGCTCGATATGGGGATAGGGAAAGTAGAGCTCAATATGGGGATAGGGAATGTAGAGCGCGATACGCAGATAGGGATATTGGAGCTCGATACAGGGATAGGGAAAGAAGAGCATGATTTTGGGCGAGGGAAAGTAGAGCTCGATACGGGGAAGGGGAAAGTAGAGCATGATATAGGGCTAGGGAGAGTAGAGATCGATACGGGGAGAGGTAAAGTAGAGCTCAATACATGGATAGGAAAATTAGAACTCAATGCGCGGATAGGGAAAGTAGAGCTCAATACGTGAATTGCAAAAGTAGAGCTCGAGACACGGATAGGGAAAGTAGAGCTTGATATGGGGACCGGGAAAGTAGAGCTCGATGCGCCCATAGGGAAAGTAGAGTGATACACAGATAGGGAAAGTAGAGCTCGATATGTGGACAGGGAAAATAGAGCTTGATATGCAGATAGGGATAGTAGATCTTGAGATGTGGGTAGGGAAAATAGAGCTCGAGATGCGGATAGGGAAAGTAGATCTCAATACGGGAATAGGGAAAGTAGAGCTCGATACGCGGATAGGAAAAGTAAAGCTTGAGACACAGATAGGGAAAGTAGAGCTCGATATGGTGATAGGGAAAGTAGAGCTCGATAGGGTGATAGAGAAAGTAGAGCTCGATACGTGGACAGGGAAAGTAGAGCTTGGGACAGGGATAGGGAAAGTAGAGCTCGAGATGCGGATAGGGAAAGTAGAGCTCGATAGGTTGATAGGGAAAGTACAGCTCGATACGCGGATAGGGAAAGTAGAGTTCGATACCGGGATAGGGAAAGTAGAGCTCGATACGCAGATAGGGAAAGTAGAGCTCGTTATGGGGATAGGGAAAGTAGAGCTCGAAGTGGGGATAGGGAATGTTGAGCTCGATACGCAGATAGGGAAAGTAGAGCACGATACGCAGATAGGGAAATTAGAGCTCGATACGGGGATAGGGAAAGTAGAGCATGATTTTGGGCTAGGGAAAGTAGAGCTCGATACGGGGATAGGGAAAGTAGAGCATGATATAGGGCTAGGGAGAGTAGAGCTCGATACGGGGAGAGGGAAAGTAGAGCTCAATACATGGATAGGAAAATTAGAACTCAATGCACGGATAGGGAAAGTAGAGCTCGATACGTGAATAGGAAAAGTAGAGCTCGAGACACGGATAGGGAAAGTAGAGCTTGATATGGGGATAGGGAAAGTAGAGCTCGATACGTGCATAGGGAAAGTAGAGTGATACACAGATAGGGAAAGTAGAGCTCGATATGTGGACAGGGAAAATAGAGCTCGATACGCAGATAGGGATAGTAGAGCTTGAGATGTCTGTAGGGAATATAGAGCTCGAGATGCGGATAGGGAAAGTAGAGCTTAATACGGGAATAGGGAAAGTAGGGCTCGATACGTGGATAGGAAAAGTAGGGCTCGAGACACGGATAGGGAAAGTAGAGCTCGATATGGTGATAGGAAAGTAGGGCTCAATACGCGGATAGGGAAAGTAGAGCTCCATAGGGTGATAGGGAAAGCAGAGCTCGATACGTGGATAGGGAAAGTAGAGTTTGGGACAGGGATAGGGAAAGTAGAGCTCGAGATGCGGATAGGGAAAGTAGAGCCCGATACACGGATAGGGAAAGTAGAGCTCGATAGGCGGATAGGGAAAGTACAGCTCGATACGTGGATAGGGAAAGTAGAGTTCGATACTGGGATAGGGAAAGTAGAGCTCGATATGGGGATAGGGAATGTAGAGCTCGATACGCAGATAGGGAAAGTAGAGCGCGATACGCAGATAGGGAAATCAGAGCTCGATACGGGGATAGGGAAAGTAGAGCATGATTTTGGGCTAGGGAAAGTAGAGCTCGATACGGGGATAGGGAAAGTAGAGCATGATATAGGGCTAGGGAGAGTAGAGCTCGATACGGGGAGAGGGAAAGTAGAGCTCGAGATGCGGATAGGGAAAGTAGCGCTCAATACACGGATAGGGAAAGTAGAGCTCGATAGGTGGATAGGGAAAGTACAGCTCGATACGCGGATAGGGAAAGTAGAGTTCGATACCCGGATAGGGAAAGTAGAGCTCGATACGCGGATAGGGAAAGTAGAGCTCGTTTTGGGGATAGGGAAAGTAGAGCTCGAAGTGGGGATAGGGAATGTTGAGCTCGATAAGCAGATAGGGAAAGTAGAGCGCGATACGCAGATCGGGAAATTAGAGCTCGATACGGGGATAGGGAAAGTAGAGCATGATTTTGGGCTAGGGAAAGTAGAGCTCGATACGGGGATAGGGAAAGCAGAGCATGATATAGGGCTAGGGAGAGTAGAACTCGATACGGGGAGAGGGAAAGTAGAGCTCAATACATGGATAGGAAAATTAGAACTCAATGCACGGATAGGGAAAGTAGAGCTCGATACGTGAATAGGAAAAGTAGAGCTCGAGACACGGATAGGGAAAGTAGAGCTTGATATGGGGATAGGGAAAGTAGAGCTCGATACGCGCATAGGGAAAGTAGAGTGATACACAGATAGGGAAAGTAGAGCTCGATATGTGGACAGGGAAAATAGAGCTCGATACGCAGATAGGGATAGTAGAGCTTGAGATGTGTGTAGGGAATATAGAGCTCGAGATGCGGATAGGGAAAGTAGAGCTTAATACGGGAATAGGGAAACTAGGGCTCGATACGTGGATAGGAAAAGTAGGGCTCGAGACACGGATAGGGAAAGTAGAGCTCGATATGTTGATAGGGAAAGTAGGGCTCAATACGCGGATAGGGAAAGTAGAGCTCGATAGGGTGATAGGGAAAGCAGAGCTCGATACGTGGATAGGGAAAGTAGAGCTTGGGACAGGGATAGGGAAAGTAGAGCTCGAGATGCTTATAGGGAAAGTAGAGCCCGATACACGGATAGGGAAAGTAGAGCTCGATAGGAGGATAGGGAAAGTACAGCTCGATACGTGGATAGGGAAAGTAGAGTTCGATACCGGGATAGGGAAAGTAGAGCTCGATATGCGGATAGGGAAAGTAGAGCTCGATATGGGGATAGGGAAAGTAGAGCTCGATATGGGGATAGGGAAAGTAGAGCTCGATACGCAGATAGGGGAAGTAGAGCGCGATACGCAGATAGGGAAATTAGAGCTCGATACGGGGATAGGGAAAGTAGAGCATGGCTTTGGGCTAGGGAAAGTAGAGCTCGATACGGGGATAGAGAAAGTAGAGCATGATATAGGGCTAGGGAGAGTAGAGCTCGATACGGGGAGAGGGAAAGTAGACCTCAATACATGGATAGGAAAATTAGAACTCAATGCGCGGATAGGGAAAGTAGAGCTCGATACGTGAATAGGAAAAGTAGAGCTCGAGACACGGATAGGGAAAGTAGAGCTTGATATGGGGATAGGGAAAGTAGAGCTCGATACGCCCATAGGGAAAGTAGAGTGATACACAGAGAGGGAAAGTAGAGCTCGATATGTGGACAGGGAAAATAGAGCTCGATACGCAGATAGGGATAGTAGAGCTTGAGATGTGGGTAGGGAAAATAGAGCTCGAGATGCGGATAGGGAAAGTAGATCTCAATACGGGCATAGGGAAAGTAGAGCTCGATACGCGGATAGGAAAAGTAGGGCTCGAGACACGGATAGGGAAAGTAGAGCTCGATATGGTAATAGGGAAAGTAGAGCTCGATACGCGGATAGGAAAAGTAGGGCTCGAGACACGGATAGGGAAAGTAGAGCTCGATATGGTGATAGGGAAAGTAGAGCTCAATACGCGGATAGGGAAAGTAGAGCTCGATAGGTATAGGGAAAGTAGAGCTCGATACGTGGACAGGGAAAGTAGAGCTTGGGACAGGGATAGGGAAAGTAGAGCTCGAGATGCGGATAGGGAAAGTAGCGCTCAATACACGGATAGGGAAAGTAGAGCTCGATAGGTTGATAGGGAAAGTACAGCTCGATATGCGGATAGGGATAGTAGAGTTCGATACCGGGATAGGGAAAGTAGAGCTCGATACGCAGATAGGGAAAGTAGAGCTCGTTATGGGGATAGGGAAAGTAGAGCTCGAAGTGGGGATAGGGAATGTTGAGCTCGATACGCAGATAGGGAAAGTAGAGCACGATACGCAGATAGGGAAATTAGAGCTCGATACGGGGATAGGGAAAGTAGAGCATGATTTTGGGCTAGGGAAAGTAGAGCTCGATACGGGGATAGGGAAAGTAGAGCATGATATAGGGCTAGGGAGAGTAGAGCTCGATACGGGGAGAGGGAAAGTAGAGCTCAATACATGGATAGGAAAATTAGAACTCAATGCACGGATAGGGAAAGTAGAGCTCGATACGTGAATAGGAAAAGTAGAGCTCGAGACACGGATAGGGAAAGTAGAGCTTGATATGGGGATAGGGAAAGTAGAGCTCGATACGCGCATAGGGAAAGTAGAGTGATAAACAGATAGGGAAAGTAGAGCTCGATATGTGGACAGGGAAAATAGAGCTCGATACGCAGATAGGGATAGTAGAGCTTGAGATGTCTGTAGGGAATATAGAGCTCGAGATGCGGATAGGGAAAGTAGAGCTTAATACGGGAATAGGGAAAGTAGGGCTCGATACGTGGATAGGAAAAGTAGGGCTCGAGACACGGATAGGGAAAGTAGAGCTCGATATGGTGATAGGAAAGTAGGGCTCAATACGCGGATAGGGAAAGTAGAGCTCGATAGGGTGATAGGGAAAGCAGAGCTCGATACGTGGATAGGGAAAGTAGAGCTTGGGACAGGGATAGGGAAAGTAGAGCTCGAGATGCGGATAGGGAAAGTAGAGCCCGATACACGGATAGGGAAAGTAGAGCTCGATAGGTGGATAGGGAAAGTACAGCTCGATACGTGGATAGGGAAAGTAGAGTTCGATACTGGGATAGGGAAAGTAGAGCTCGATATGGGGATAGGGAATGTAGAGCTCGATACGCAGATAGGGAAAGTAGAGCGCGATACGCAGATAGGGAAATCAGAGCTCGATACGGGGATAGGGAAAGTAGAGCATGATTTTGGGCTAGGGAAAGTAGAGCTCGATACGGGGATAGGGAAAGTAGAGCATGATATAGGGCTAGGGAGAGTAGAGCTCGATACGGGGAGAGGGAAAGTAGAGCTCGAGATGCGGATAGGGAAAGTAGCGCTCAATACACGGATAGGGAAAGTAGAGCTCGATAGGTGGATAGGGAAAGTACAGCTCGATACGCGGATAGGGAAAGTAGAGTTCGATACCCGGATAGGGAAAGTAGAGCTCGAGACACGGATAGGGAAAGTAGAGCTTGATATGGGGATAGGGAAAGTAGAGCTCGATACGCGCATAGGGAAAGTAGAGTGATACACAGATAGGGAAAGTAGAGCTCGATATGTGGACAGGGAAAATAGAGCTCGATACGCAGATAGGGATAGTAGAGCTTGAGATGTGTGTAGGGAATATAGAGCTCGAGAAGCGGATAGGGAAAGTAGAGCTTAATACGGGACTAGGGAAACTAGGGCTCGATACGTGGATAGGAAAAGTAGGGCTCGAGACACGGATAGGGAAAGTAGAGCTCGATATGTTGATAGGGAAAGTAGGGCTCAATACGTGGATAGGGAAAGTAGAGCTCGATAGGGTGATAGGGAAAGCAGAGCTCGATACGTGGATAGGGAAAGTAGAGCTTGGGACAGGGATAGGGAAAGTAGAGCTCGAGATGCGGATAGGGAAAGTAGAGCCCGATACACGGATAGGGAAAGTAGAGCTCGATAGGCGGATAGGGAAAGTACAGCTCGATACGTGGATAGGGAAAGTAGAGTTCGATACCGGGATAGGGAAAGTAGAGCTCGATATGCGGATAGGGAAAGTAGAGCTCGATATGGGGATAGGGAAAGTAGAGCTCGATATGGGGATAGGGAAAGTAGAGCTCGATACGCAGATAGGGGAAGTAGAGCGCGATACGCAGATAGGGAAATTAGAGCTCGATACGGGGATAGGGAAAGTAGAGCATGGTTTTGGGCTAGGGAAAGTAGAGCTCGATACGGGGATAGAGAAAGTAGAGCATGATATAGGGCTAGGGAGAGTAGAGCTCGATACGGGGAGAGGGAAAGTAGACCTCAATACATGGATAGGAAAATTAGAACTCAATGCGCGGATAGGGAAAGTAGAGCTCGATACGTGAATAGGAAAAGTAGAGCTCGAGACACGGATAGGGAAAGTAGAGCTTGATATGGGGATAGGGAAAGTAGAGCTCGATACGCCCATAGGGAAAGTAGAGTGATACACAGAGAGGGAAAGTAGAGCTCGATATGTGGACAGGGAAAATAGAGCTCGATACGCAGATAGGGATAGTAGAGCTTGAGATGTGGGTAGGGAAAATAGAGCTCGAGATGCGGATAGGGAAAGTAGATCTCAATACGGGCATAGGGAAAGTAGAGCTCGATACGCGGATAGGAAAAGTAGGGCTCGAGTCACGGATAGGGAAAGTAGAGCTCGATATGGTAATAGGGAAAGTAGAGCTCGATACGCGGATAGGAAAAGTAGGGCTCGAGACACGGCTAGGGAAAGTAGAGCTCGATATGGTGATAGGGAAAGTAGAGCTCAATACGCGGATAGGGAAAGTAGGGCTCGATAGGGGATAGGGAAAGTAGAGCTCGATACGTGAATAGGGAAAGTAGAGCTTGGGACAGGGATAGGGAAAGTAGAGCTCGAGATGCGGAGAGGGAAAGTAGCGCTCGATACACGGATAGGGAAAGTAGAGCTCGATAGGCGGATAGGGAAAGTACAGCTCGATACGTGGATAGGGAAAGTAGAGTTCGATACCGGGATAGGGAAAGTAGAGCTCGATACGCAGATAGGGAAAGTAGAGCTCGATATGGGGATAGGGAAAGTAGAGCTCGATATGGGGATAGGGAATGTAGAGCTCGATACGCAGGTAGGGAAAGTCGAGCGCGATATGCAGATAGGGAAATTAGAGCTCGATATGGGGATAGGGAAAGTAGAGCATGATTTTGGGCTAGGGAAAGTGGAGCTCGATACAGGGATAGGGAAAGTAGACCTCAATACATGGATAGGAAAATTAGAACTCAATGCGCAGATAGGGAAAGTAGAGCTCGATACGTGAATAGGGAAAGAAGAGCTCAATACGCAGATAGGGAAATTAGAGCTCGATACGCGGATAGGGAAAGTAGAGCTCAATACGCAGAAAGGGTAATAAGAGCTCGAGATGTGGATAGAGAAAATAGAGATCAATATATGAAAACGGAAAGTAGAGCTCAATACACAGAGAGGGAAATTGGAGCACGATACGCAGATAGGGAATGTAGAGCTCGATACGGGGGTAGGGAAAGTAGAGCTCGAGATGTGGATAGAGAAAGTAGAGCTCGAGATGCGGATAGGGAAAGTAGAGCTCACAACGCGGATAAGGAAAGTGGAGCTCGATACGGGGATAGGGAAACTAGATCTTAAGATGTGAACAGGGAAGTACAGCTCGATACACGCATAGGGAAAGTAGAGCTCGATACAAAGATAGGGAAAGTAGAGCTCGAGAAAAGGATGGGAAAGTAGAGCTCAATACGGGGATAGGGAAAGTAGAGCTCGAGATGCGGTTAGGGAAAATAGAGCTCGAGATGCGGATAGGGAAAGTAGAGCTCGATATGGAGATAGGGAAATTAGAGCTGAATACGAGGATAGGGAATGTAGAGCTCGAGATGCGGTTAGGGAAAATAGAGCTCGAGATGCAGACAGGGAATGAAGAGCTCAATACGGGGATAGGGAAAGTAGAGCTCGATAAGCGTATAGGAAAAGTAGAGCTCGAGACACGGATAGGGAAAGTAGAGCTCGATATGGGGATAGGGAAAGTAGAGCTCGATACATGGATTTGGAAAGAAGAGCTTGATACACAGATAGGGAAAGTAGAGCTCGATATGCGGATAGGGAAAGTAGAGCTCAATACGGGGATAGGGAAAGTGGAGCTCGATACGCGGATAGGGAAAGTAGAGCATGGGACAGGGATAGGGAAAGTAGAGCACGAGATGCGGATAGGGAAATTAGAGCTCGATACACAGTTAGGGAAAGTAGAGCTTGATACACGGATAAGGAAAGTAGAGCTCAATATGCGGATAGGGAAAGTAGAGCGCGATATGCGGATAGGGAAAGTAGAGCTCAATATGGTGATAGGGAAAGTAGAGCTCGATATGCAGATAGGGAAATTAGAGCTCGATACACGGATTTGGAAAGTAGACCTCGATACGGGGATAGGGAGAGTAGAGCTCGATATGCGGATAGGGAAAGTAGAGCTTAATATGAGGATCGTGAAAGAAGAGTTCGATATGGGGATAGGGAAAGTAGAGCTCGATATGCGGATAGGGAAAGTAGAGCTCGATATGGGGCTAGGGAAAGTAGAGCTCGATACGCAGATAGGGAAAGTAGAGCTTGAGATGTCGGTAGGGAAAATAGAGCTCGAGATGCGGATAGGGAAAGTGGAGCTCAATACGGGGATAGGGAAAGTAGAGCGCGATAAGCGGATCGGAAAAGTAGAGCTCGAGACATGGATAGCAAAAGTAGAGCTTGTGACAGGGATAGGGAAAGTAGAGCTCGACACGCGGATTGGGAAAGTAGAGTTCGATACGTGGATAGGGAAAGTAGAGCTCGATACGCGGATAGGGAAAGTAGAGCTCGATACGCAGATAGGGAAAGTAGAGCTCGATATGGGGATAGGGAAAGTAGAGCTCGAAAAGGGGATAGGGAATGTAGAGCTCGATACGCAGATAGGGAAAGTAGAGCGCGATACGCAGATAGGGAAATTAGAGCTCGATACGGGGATAGGGAAAGTAGAGCATGATTTTGGGCTAGGGAAAGTAGAGCTCGATACGGGGAGAGGGAAAGTAGACCTCAATACATGGATAGGAAAATTAGAACTCAATGCGCGGATAGGGAAAGTAGAGCTCGATACGTGAATAGGAAAAGTAGAGCTCGAGACACGGATAGGGAAAGTAGAGCTTGATATGGGGATAGGGAAAGTAGAGCTCGATACGCCCATAGGGAAAGTAGAGTGATACACAGAGAGGGAAAGTAGAGCCCGATATGTGGACAGGGAAAATAGAGCTCGATACGCAGATAGGGATAGTAGAGCTTGAGATGTGGGTAGGGAAAATAGAGCTCGAGATGCGGATAGGGAAAGTAGATCTCAATACGGGCATAGGGGAAGTAGAGCTCGATACGCAGATAGGAAAAGTAGGGCTCGAGACACGGATAGGGAAAGTAGAGCTCGATATGGTGATAGGGAAAGTAGAGCTCAATACGCGGGTAGGGAAAGTAGAGCTCGATAGGGTGATAGGGAAAGTAGAGCTCGATACGTGGATAGGGAAAGTAGAGCTTGGGACAGGGATAGGGAAAGTAGAGCTCGATACACGGATAGGGAAAGTAGAGCTCGATAGGTGGATAGGGAAAGTACAGCTCGATACGTGGATAGGGAAAGTAGAGTTCGATACCGGGATAGGGAAAGTAGAGCTCGATACGCGGATAGGGAAAGTAGAGCTCGATATGGGGATAGGGAAAGTAGAGCTCGATATGGGGATAGGGAATGTAGAGCTCGATACGCAGATAGGGAAAGTAGAGCGCGATACGCAGATAGGGAAATTAGAGCTCGATACGGGGATAGGGAAAGTAGAGCATGAATTTGGGCTAGGGAAAGTAGAGCTCGATACGGGGATAGGGAAAGTAGAGCATGATATAGGGCTAGGGAGAGTAGAGCTCGATACGGGGAGAGGGAAAGTAGAGCTCAATACATGGATAGGAAAATTAGAACTCAATGCGCAGATAGGGAAAGCAGAGCTCGATACGTGAGTAGGAAAAGTAGAGCTCGAGACACGGATAGGGAAAGTAGAGCTTGATATGGGGTTAGGGAAATTAGAGCTCGATACGCGCATAGGGAATTTAGAGTGATACACAGATAGGGAAAGTAGAGCTCGATATGTGGACAGGGAAAATAGAGCTCGATACGCAGATAGGGATAGTAGAGCTTGAGATGTGGGTAGGGAATATAGAGCTCGAGATGCGGATAGGGAAAGTAGAGAATAATACGGGAATAGGGAAAGTAGAGCTCGATACGTGGATAGGGAAAGTAGAGCTCGGGACAGGGATAGGGAAAGTAGAGCTCGAGATGCGGATAGGGAAAGTAGAGCTCGATACACGGATAGGGAAAGTAGAGCTCGATAGGTGGATAGGGAAAGTACAGCTCGATACGTGGATAGGGAAAGTAGAGTTCGATACCGGGATAGGGAAAGTATAGCTCGATACGCGGATAGGGAAAGTAGAGCTCGACATGGGGATAGGGAAAGTAGAGCTCGATATGGGGATAGGGAATGTAGAGCTCGATACGCAGATAGGGAAAGTAGAGCGCGATACGCAGATAGGGAAATTAGAGCTCGATACGGGGATAGGGAAAGTAGAGCATGATTTTGGGCTAGGGAAAGTAGAGCTCGATACGGGGATAGGGAAAGTAGAGCATGATATAGGGCTAGGGAGAGTAGAGCTCGATACGGGGAGAGGGAAAGTAGAGCTCAATACATGGATAGGAAAATTAGAACTCAATGCGCAGATAGGGAAAGTAGAGCTCGATACGTGAGTAGGAAAAGTAGAGCTCGAGACACGGATAGGGAAAGTAAAGCTTGATATGGGGTTAGGGAAATTAGAGCTCGATACGCGCATAGGGAATTTAGAGTGATACACAGATAGGGAAAGTAGAGCTCGATATGTGGACAGGGAAAATAGAGCTCGATACGCAGATAGGGATAGTAGAGCTTGAGATGTGGGTAGGGAATATAGAGCTCGAGATGCGGATAGGGAAAGTAGAGCTTAATACGGGAATAGGGAAAGTAGAGCTCGATACGCGGATAGGAAAAGTAGGGCTCGAGACACGGATAGGGAAAGTAGAGCTCGATATGGTAATAGGGAAAGTAGAGCTCGATACGCGGATAGGAAAAGTAGGGCTCGAGACACGGATAGGGAAAGTAGAGCTCGATATGGTGATAGGGAAAGTAGAGCTCAATACGCGGATAGGGAAAGTAGAGCTCGTTAGGGTGATAGGGAAAGTAGAGCTCGATACTTGAATAGGGAAAGTAGAGCTTGGAACAGGGATAGGGAAAGTAGAGCTCAAGATGCGGATAGGGAAAGTAGCGCTCGATACACGGATAGGGAAAGTAGAGCTCGATAGGCGGATAGGGAAAGTACAGCTCGATACGCGGATAGGGAAAGTAGAGTTCGATACCGGGATAGGGAAAGTAGAGCTCAATACGCAGATAGGGAAAGTAGAGCTCGATAAGCGGATTGGAAAAGTAGAGCTCGAGACATGGATAGCAAAAGTAGAGCTTGGGACAGGGATAGGGAAAATAGAGCTCGACACGCGGATTGGGAAAGTAGAGTTCGATACGTGGATAGGGAAAGTAGAGCTCGATACGCGGATAGGGAAAGTAGAGCTCGATACGCGGAGAGGGAAAGTAGAGCGCGATATGCGGAAAGGGGAAGTAGAGCTCGATATGGTGATAGGGAAAGTAGAGCTCGATACGCGGATAGGGAAATTAGAGCTCGATACGCAGATAGGGAAAGTAAAGCTCGATTTGGGGCTAGGGAAATTAGAGCTCGATAAGCAGATAGGGAAAGTAGAGCTTGAGATGTGGTTAGGGAAAATAGAGCTCGAGATGCAGATAGGGAAAGTAGAGCTCAATACGGGGATAGGAAAAGTAGAGCTCGATACGTGGATAGGAAAAGTAGAGCTCGAGACACGGATAGGGAAAGTAGAGCTCGATATGGGGATAGGGAAAGTAGAGCTCGATATGGGGATAGGGAATGTAGAGCTCGATACGCAGATAGGGAAAGTAGAGCGCGATACGCAGATAGGGAAATTAGAGCTCGATACGGGGATAGGGAAAGTAGAGCATGATTTTGGGCTAGGGAAAGTAGAGCTCGATACGGGGATAGGGAAAGTAGAGCATGATATAGGTCTAGGGAGAGTAGAGCTCGATACAGGGAGAGGGAAAGCATAGCTCAATACATGGATAGGAAAATTAGAACTCAATGCGCGGATAGGGAAAGTAGAGCTCGATACATGAATAGGAAAAGTAGAGCTCGAGACATGGATAGGGAAAGTAGAGCTTGATATGGGGATAGGGAAAGTAGAGCTCGATACGCCCATAGGGAAAGTAGAGAGATACACAGAGAGGGAAAGTAGAGCTCGATATGTGGACAGGGAAAATAGAGCTCGATACGCAGATAGGGATAGTAGAGCTTGAGATGTGGGTAGGGAAAATAGAGCTCGAGATTCGGATAGGGAAAGTAGATCTCAATACGGGAATAGGGAAACTAGAGCTCGATACGCGGATAGGAAAAGTAGGGCTCGAGACACGGATAGGGAAAGTAGAGCTCGATATGGTGATAGGGAAAGTAGAGCTCAATACGCGGGTAGGGAAAGTAGAGCTCGATAGGGTGATAGGGAAAGTAGAGCTCGATACGTGGATAGGGAAAGTAGAGCTTGGGACAGGGATAGGGAAAGTAGAGCTCGAGATGCGGATAGGGAAAGTAGAGCTCGATACACGGATAGGGAAAGTAGAGCTCGATAGGTGGATAGGGAAAGTACAGCTCGATACGTGGATAGGGAAAGTAGAGTTCGATACCGGGATAGGGAAAGTAGAGCTCGATACGCGGATAGGGAAAGTAGAGCTCGATATGGGGATAGGGAAAGTAGAGCTCGATATGGGGATAGGGAATGTAGAGCTCGATACGCAGATAGGGAAAGTAGAGCGCGATACGCAGATAGGGAAATTAGAGCTCGATACGGGGATAGGGAAAGTAGAGCATGATATAGGGCTGGGGAGAGTAGAGCTCGATACGGGGAGAGGGAAAGTAGAGCTCAATACATGGATAGGAAAATTAGAACTCAATGCGCAGATAGGGAAAGCAGAGCTCGATACGTGAGTAGGAAAAGTAGAGCTCGAGACACGGATAGGGAAAGTAGAGCTTGATATGGGGTTAGGGAAATTAGAGCTCGATACGAGCATAGGGAATTTAGAGTGATACACAGATAGGGAAAGTAGAGCTCGATATGTGGACAGGGAAAATAGAGCTCGATACGCAGATAGGGATAGTAGAGCTTGAGATGAGGGTAGGGAATATAGAGCTCGAGATACGGATAGGGAAAGTAGAGCTTAATACGGGAATAGGGAAAGTAGAGCTCGATACGCGGATAGGAAAAGTAGGGCTCGAGACACGGATAGGGAAAGTAGAGCTCGATATGGTAATAGGGAAAGTAGAGCTCGAAACGCGAATAGGAAAAGTAGGGCTCGAGACACGGATAGGGAAAGTAGAGCTCGATATGGTGATAGGGAAAGTAGAGCTCAATACGCGGATAGGGAAAGAAGAGCTCGATAGGGTGATAGGGAAAGTAGAGCTCGATACTTGAATAGGGAAAGTAGAGCTTGGGACAGGGATAGGGAAAGTAGAGCTCGAGATGCGGATAGGGAAAGTAGCGCTCGATACACGGATAGGGAAAGTAGAGCTCGATAGGCGGATAGGGAAAGTACAGCTCGATACGCGGATAGGGAAAGTAGAGTTCGATACCGGGATAGGGAAAGTAGAGCTCAATACGCAGATAGGGAAAGTAGAGCTCGATAAGCGGATCGGAAAAGTAGAGCTCGAGACATGGATAGCAAAAGTAGAGCTTGGGACAGGGATAGGGAAAATAGAGCTCGACACGCGGATTGGGAAAGTAGAGTTCGATACGTGGATAGGGAAAGTAGAGCTCGATACGCGGATAGGGAAAGTAGAGCTCGATACGCGGAGAGGGAAAGTAGAACGCGATATGCGGAAAGGGAAAGTAGAGCTCGATATGGTGATAGGGAAAGTAGAGCTCGATACGCGGATAGGGAAATTAGAGCTCGATACGCGGATAGGGAAAGTAAAGCTCGATTTGGGGCTAGGGAAATTAGAGCTCGATAAGCAGATAGCGAAAGTAGAGCTTGAGATGTGGTTAGGGAAAATAGAGCTCGAGATGCAGATAGGGAAAGTAGAGCTCAATACGGGGATAGGAAAAGTAGAGCTTGATACGTGGATAGGAAAAGTAGAGCTCGAGACACGGATAGGGAAAGTAGAGCTCGATATGGGGATAGGGAAAGTAGAGCTCGATATGGGGATAGGGAATGTAGAGCTCGATACGCAGATAGGGAAAGTAGAGCATGATATAGGTCTAGGGAGAGTAGAGCTCGATACAGGGAGAGGGAAAGCAGAGCTCAATACATGGATAGGAAAATTGGAACTCAATGCGCGGATAGGGAAAGTAGAGCTCGATACATGAATAGGAAAAGTAGAGCTCGAGACATGGATAGGGAAAGTAGAGCTTGATATGGGGATAGGGAAAGTAGAGCTCGATACGCCCATAGGGAAAGTAGAGAGATACACAGAGAGGGAAAGTAGAGCTCGATATGTGGACAGGGAAAATAGAGCTCGATACGCAGATAGGGATAGTAGAGCTTGAGATGTGGGTAGGGAAAATCGAGCTCGAGATTCGGATAGGGAAAGTAGATCTCAATACGGGAATAGGGAAACTAGAGCTCGATACGCGGATAGGAAAAGTAGGGCTCGAGACACGGATAGGGAAAGTAGAGCTCGATATGGTGATAGGGAAAGTAGAGCTCAATTCTCGGGTAGGGAAAGTAGAGCTCGATAGGGTGATAGGGAAAGTAGAGCTCGATACGTGGATAGGGAAAGTAGAGCTTGGGACAGGGATAGGGAAAGTAGAGCTCGAGATGCGGATAGGGAAAGTAGAGCTCGATACACGGATAGGGAAAGTAGAGCTCGATAGGTGGATAGGGAAAGTACAGCTCGATACGTGGATAGGGAAAGTAGAGTTCGATACCGGGATAGGGAAAGTAGAGCTCGATACGCGGATAGGGAAAGTAGAGCTCGATATGGGGATAGGGAAAGTAGAGCTCGATATGGGGATAGGGAATGTAGAGCTCGATACGCAGATAGGGAAAGTAGAGCGCGATACGCAGATAGGGAAATTAGAGCTCGATACGGGGATAGGGAAAGTAGAGCATGATTTTGGGCTAGGGAAAGTAGAGCTCGATACGGGGATAGGGAAAGTAGAGCATGATATAGGGCTGGGGAGAGTAGAGCTCGATACGGGGAGAGGGAAAGTAGAGCTCAATACATGGATAGGAAAATTAGAACTCAATGCGCAGATAGGGAAAGCAGAGCTCGATACATGAGTAGGAAAAGTAGAGCTCGAGACACGGATAGGGAAAGTAGAGCTTGATATGGGGTTTGGGAAATTAGAGCTCGATACGCGCATAGGGAATTTAGAGTGATACACAGATAGGGAATGTAGAGCTCGATATGTGGACAGGGAAAATAGAGCTCGATACGCAGATAGGGATAGTAGAGCTTGAGATGTGGGTAGGGAATATAGAGCTCGAGATGCGGATAGGGAAAGTAGAGCTTAATACGGGAATAGGGAAGGTAGAGCTCGATACGCGGATAGGAAAAGTAGGGCTCGAGACACGGATAGGGAAAGTAGAGCTCGATATGGTAATAGGGAAAGTAGAGCTCGATACGCGGATAGGAAAAGTAGGGCTCGAGACACGGATAGGGAAAGTAGAGCTCGATATGGTGATAGGGAAAGTAGAGCTCAATACGCGGATAGGGAAAGTAGAGCTCGATAGGGTGATAGGGAAAGTAGAGCTCGATACTTGAATAGGGAAAGTAGAGCTTGGGACAGGGATAGGGAAAGTAGAGCTCAAGATGCGGATAGGGAAAGTAGCGCTCGATACACGGATAGGGAAAGTAGAGCTCGATAGGCGGATAGGGAAAGTACAGCTCGATACGCGGATAGGGAAAGTAGAGTTCGATACCGGGATAGGGAAAGTAGAGCTCAATACGCAGATAGGGAAAGTGGAGCTCGATAAGCGGATCGGAAAAGTAGAGCTTGAGACATGGATAGCAAAAGTAGAGCTTGGGACAGGGATAGGGAAAATAGAGCTCGACACGCGGATTGGGAAAATAGAGTTCGATACGTGGATAGGGAAAGTAGAGCTCGATACGCGGATAGGGAAAGTAGAGCTCGATACGCGGAGAGGGAAAGTAGAGCGCGATATGCGGAAAGGGAAAGTAGAGCTCGATATGGGGATAGGGAAAGTAGAGCTCGATATGGGGATAGGGAATGTAGAGCTCGATACGCAGGTAGGGAAAGTCGAGCGCGATATGCAGATAGGGAAATTAGAGCTCGATATGGGGATAGGGAAAGTAGAGCATGATTTTGGGCTAGGGAAAGTGGAGCTCGATACAGGGATAGGGAAAGTAGACCTCAATACATGGATAGGAAAATTAGAACTCAATGCGCAGATAGGGACAGTAGAGCTCGATACGTGAATAGGGAAAGAAGAGCTCATTACGCAGATAGGGAAATTAGAGCTCGATAAGCGGATAGGGAAAGTAGAGCTCAATACGCAGAAAGGGTAATAAGAGCTCGAGATGTGGATAGAGAAAATAGAGATCAATATATGAAAACGGAAAGTAGAGCTCAATACACAGAGAGGGAAATTGGAGCACGATACGCAGATAGGGAATGTAGAGCTCGATACGGGGGTAGGGAAAGTAGAGCTCGAGATGTGGATAGAGAAAGTAGAGCTCGAGATGCGGATAGGGAAAGTAGAGCTCACAACGCGGATAAGGAAAGTGGAGCTCGATACGGGGATAGGGAAACTAGATCTTAAGATGTGAACAGGGAAGTACAGCTCGATACACGCATAGGGAAAGTAGAGCTCGATACAAAGATAGGGAAAGTAGAGCTCGAGAAAAGGATGGGAAAGTAGAGCTCAATACGGGGATAGGGAAAGTAGAGCTCGAGATGCGGTTAGGGAAAATAGAGCTCGAGATGCGGATAGGGAAAGTAGAGCTCGATATGGAGATAGGGAAATTAGAGCTGAATACGAGGATAGGGAATGTAGAGCTCGAGATGCGGTTAGGGAAAATAGAGCTCGAGATGCAGACAGGGAATGAAGAGCTCAATACGGGGATAGGGAAAGTAGAGCTCGATAAGCGGATAGGAAAAGTAGAGCTCGATATGGGGCTAGGGAAAGTAGAGCTCGATACGCAGATAGGGAAAGTAGAGCTTGAGATGTCGGTAGGGAAAATAGAGCTCGAGATGCGGATAGGGAAAGTGGAGCTCAATACGGGGATAGGGAAAGTAGAGCGCGATAAGCGGATCGGAAAAGTAGAGCTCGAGACATGGATAGCAAAAGTAGAGCTTGTGACAGGGATAGGGAAAGTAGAGCTCGACACGCGGATTGGGAAAGTAGAGTTCGATACGTGGATAGGGAAAGTAGAGCTCGATACGTGGATAGGGAAAGTAGAGCTCGATACGCGGATAGGGAAAGTAGAGCTCGATATGGGGATAGGGAAAGTAGAGCTCGAAAAGGGGATAGGGAATGTAGAGCTCGATACGCAGATAGGGAAAGTAGAGCGCGATACGCAGATAGGGAAATTAGAGCTCGATACGGGGATAGGGAAAGTAGAGCATGATTTTGGGCTAGGGAAAGTAGAGCTCGATACGGGGATAGAGAAAGTAGACCTCAATACATGGATAGGAAAATTAGAACTCAATGCGCGGATAGGGAAAGTAGAGCTCGATACGTGAATAGGAAAAGTAGAGCTCGAGACACGGATAGGGAAAGTAGAGCTTGATATGGGGATAGGGAAAGTAGAGCTCGATACGCCCATAGGGAAAGTGGAGTGATACACAGAGAGGGAAAGTAGAGCCCGATATGTGGACAGGGAAAATAGAGCTCGATACGCAGATAGGGATAGTAGAGCTTGAGATGTGGGTAGGGAAAATAGAGCTCGAGATGCGGATAGGGAAAGTAGATCTCAATACGGGCATAGAGGAAGTAGAGCTCAATACGCAGATAGGAAAAGTAGGGCTCGAGACACGGATAGGGAAAGTAGAGCTCGATCTGGTGATAGGGAAAGTAGAGCTCAATACGCGGGTAGGGAAAGTAGAGCTCGATAGGGTGATAGGGAAAGTAGAGCTCGATACGTGGATAGGGAAAGTAGAGCTTGGGACAGGGATAGGGAAAGTAGAGCTCGAGATGCGGATAGGGAAAGTAGAGCTCGATACACGGATAGGGAAAGTAGAGCTCGATAGGTGGATAGGGAAAGTACAGCTCGATACGTGGATAGGGAAAGTAGAGTTCGATACCGGGATAGGGAAAGTAGAGCTCGATACGCGGATAGGGAAAGTAGAGCTCGATATGGGGATAGGGAAAGTAGAGCTCGATATGGGGATAGGGAATGTAGAGCTCGATACGCAGATAGGGAAAGTAGAGCGCGATATGCAGATAGGGAAATTAGAGCTCGATACGGGGATAGGGAAAGTAGAGCATGAATTTGGGCTAGGGAAAGTAGAGCTCGATACGGGGATAGGGAAAGTAGAGCATGATATAGGGCTAGGGAGAGTAGAGCTCGATACGGGGAGAGGGAAAGTAGAGCTCAATACATGGATAGGAAAATTAGAACTCAATGCGCAGATAGGGAAAGCAGAGCTCGATAAGTGAGTAGGAAAAGTAGAGCTCGAGACACGGATAGGGAAAGTAGAGCTTGATGTGGGGTTAGGGAAATTAGAGCTCGATACGCGCATAGGGAATTTAGAGTGATACACAGATAGGGAAAGTAGAGCTCGATATGTGGACAGGGAAAATAGAGCTCGATACGCAGATAGGGATAGTAGAGCTTGAGATGTGGGTAGGGAAAATAGAGCTCGAGATGCGGATAGGGAAAGTAGATCTCAATACGGGCATAGGGAAAGTAGAGCTCGATACGCGGATAGGAAAAGTAGGGCTCGAGACACGGATAGGGAAAGTAGAGCTCGATATGGTAATAGGGAAAGTAGAGCTCGATACGCGGATAGGAAAAGTAGGGCTCGAGACACGGATAGGGAAAGTAGAGCTCGATATGGTGATAGGGAAAGTAGAGCTCAATACGCGGATAGGGAAAGTAGAGCTCGATAGGGGATAGGGAAAGTAGAGCTCGATACGTGAATAGGGAAAGTAGAGCTTGGGACAGGGATAGGGAAAGTAGAGCTCGAGATGCGGATAGGGAAAGTAGCGCTCGATACACGGATAGGGAAAGTAGAGCTCGATAGGCGGATAGGGAAAGTACAGCTCGATACGCGGATAGGGAAAGTAGAGTTCGATACCGGGATAGGGAAAGTAGAGCTCGATACGCAGATAGGGAAAGTAGAGCTCGATATGGGGATAGGGAAAGTAGAGCTCGATATGGGGATAGGGAATGTAGAGCTCGATACGCAGGTAGGGAAAGTCGAGCGCGATATGCAGATAGGGAAATTAGAGCTCGATATGGGGATAGGGAAAGTAGAGCATGATTTTGGGCTAGGGAAAGTGGAGCTCGATACAGGGATAGGGAAAGTAGACCTCAATACATGGATAGGAAAATTAGAACTCAATGCGCAGATAGGGAAAGTAGAGCTCGATACGTGAATAGGGAAAGAAGAGCTCAATACGCAGATAGGGAAATTAGAGCTCGATACGCGGATAGGGAAAGTAGAGCTCAATACGCAGAAAGGGTAATAAGAGCTCGAGATGTGGATAGAGAAAATAGAGATCAATATATGAAAACGGAAAGTAGAGCTCAATACACAGAGAGGGAAATTGGAGCACGATACGCAGATAGGGAATGTAGAGCTCGATACGGGGGTAGGGAAAGTAGAGCTCGAGATGTGGATAGAGAAAGTAGAGCTCGAGATGCGGATAGGGAAAGTAGAGCTCACAACGCGGATAAGGAAAGTGGAGCTCGATACGGGGATAGGGAAACTAGATCTTAAGATGTGAACAGGGAAGTACAGCTCGATACACGCATAGGGAAAGTAGAGCTCGATACAAAGATAGGGAAAGTAGAGCTCGAGAAAAGGATGGGAAAGTAGAGCTCAATACGGGGATAGGGAAAGTAGAGCTCGAGATGCGGTTAGGGAAAATAGAGCTCGAGATGCGGATAGGGAAAGTAGAGCTCGATATGGAGATAGGGAAATTAGAGCTGAATACGAGGATAGGGAATGTAGAGCTCGAGATGCGGTTAGGGAAAATAGAGCTCGAGATGCAGACAGGGAATGAAGAGCTCAATACGGGGATAGGGAAAGTAGAGCTCGATAAGCGGATAGGAAAAGTAGAGCTCGAGACACGGATAGGGAAAGTAGAGCTCGATATGGGGATAGGGAAAGTAGAGCTCGATACATGGATTTGGAAAGAAGAGCTTGATACACAGATAGGGAAAGTAGAGCTCGATATGCGGATAGGGAAAGTAGAGCTCAATACGGGGATAGGGAAAGTGGAGCTCGATACGCGGATAGGGAAAGTAGAGCATGGGACAGGGATAGGGAAAGTAGAGCACGAGATGCGGATAGGGAAATTAGAGCTCGATACACAGTTAGGGAAAGTAGAGCTTGATACGCGGATAAGGAAAGTAGAGCTCAATATGCGGATAGGGAAAGTAGAGCGCGATATGCGGATAGGGAAAGTAGAGCTCAATATGGTGATAGGGAAAGTAGAGCTCGATATGCAGATAGGGAAATTAGAGCTCGATACACGGATTTGGAAAGTAGACCTCGATACGGGGATAGGGAGAGTAGAGCTCGATATGCGGATAGGGAAAGTAGAGCTTAATATGAGGATCGTGAAAGAAGAGTTCGATATGGGGATAGGGAAAGTAGAGCTCGATACGCGGATAGGGAAAGTAGAGCTCGATATGGGGCTAGGGAAAGTAGAGCTCGATACGCAGATAGGGAAAGTAGAGCTTGAGATGTCGGTAGGGAAAATAGAGCTCGAGATGCGGATAGGGAAAGTGGAGCTCAATACGGGGATAGGGAAAGTAGAGCGCGATAAGCGGATCGGAAAAGTAGAGCTCGAGACATGGATAGCAAAAGTAGAGCTTGTGACAGGGATAGGGAAAGTAGAGCTCGACACGCGGATTGGGAAAGTAGAGTTCGATACGTGGATAGGGAAAGTAGAGCTCGATACGCGGATAGGGAAAGTAGAGCTCGATACGCAGATAGGGAAAGTAGAGCTCGATATGGTAATAGGGAAAGTAGAGCTCGATACGCGGATAGGAAAAGTAGGGCTCGAGGCACGGATAGGGAAAGTAGAGCTCGATATGGTGATAGGGAAAGTAGAGCTCAATACGCGGATAGGGAAAGTAGAGCTCGATAGGGTGATAGGGAAAGTAGAGCTCGATACTTGAATAGGGAAAGTAGAGCTTGGGACAGGGATAGGGAAAGTAGAGCTCAAGATGCGGATAGGGAAAGTAGCGCTCGATACACGGATAGGGAAAGTAGAGCTCGATAGGCGGATAGGGAAAGTACAGCTCGATACGCGGATAGGGAAAGTAGAGTTCGATACCGGGATAGGGAAAGTAGAGCTCAATACGCAGATAGGGAAAGTAGAGCTCGATAAGCGGATCGGAAAAGTAGAGCTCGAGACATGGATAGCAAAAGTAGAGCTTGGGACAGGGATAGGGAAAATAGAGCTCGACACGCGGATTGGGAAAGTAGAGTTCGATACGTGGATAGGGAAAGTAGAGCTCGATACGCGGATAGGGAAAGTAGAGCTCCATACGCGGAGAGGGAAAGTAGAGCGCGATATGCGGAAAGGGAAAGTAGAGCTCGATATGGTGATAGGGAAAGTAGAGCTCGATACGCGGATAGGGAAATTAGAGCTCGATAAGCAGATAGGGAAAGTAAAGCTCGATTTGGGGCTAGGGAAATTAGAGCTCGATAAGCAGATAGGGAAAGTAGAGCTTGAGATGTGGTTAGGGAAAATAGAGCTCGAGATGCAGATAGGGAAAGTAGAGCTCAATACGGGGATAGGAAAAGTAGAGCTCGATACGTGGATAGGAAAAGTAGAGCTCGAGACACGGATTGGGAAAGTAGAGCTCGATATGGGGATAGGGAAATTAGAGCTCGATATGGGGATAGGGAATGTAGAGCTCGATACGCAGATAGGGAAAGTAGAGCGCGATACGCAGATAGGGAAATTAGAGCTCGATACGGGGATAGGGAAAGTAGAGCATGATTTTGGGCTAGGGAAAGTAGAGCTCGATACGGGGATAGGGAAAGTAGAGCATGATATAGGTCTAGGGAGAGTAGAGCTCGATACAGGGAGAGGGAAAGCAGAGCTCAATACATGGATAGGAAAATTAGAACTCAATGCGCGGATAGGGAAAGTAGAGCTCGATACATGAATAGGAAAAGTAGAGCTCGAGACATGGATAGGGAAAGTAGAGCTTGATATGGGGATAGGGAAAGTAGAGCTCGATACGCCCATAGGGAAAGTAGAGAGATACACAGAGAGGGAAAGTAGAGCTCGATATGTGGACAGGGAAAATAGAGCTCGATACGCAGATAGGGATAGTAGAGCTTGAGATGTGGGTAGGGAAAATAGAGCTCGAGATTCGGATAGGGAAAGTAGATCTCAATACGGGAATAGGGAAACTAGAGCTCGATACGCGGATAGGAAAAGTAGGGCTCGAGACACGGATAGGGAAAGTAGAGCTCGATATGGTGATAGGGAAAGTAGAGCTCAATACGCGGGTAGGGAAAGTAGAGCTCGATAGGGTGATAGGGAAAGTAGAGCTCGATACGTGGAAAGGGAAAGTAGAGCTTGGGACAGGGATAGGGAAAGTAGAGCTCGAGATGCGGATAGGGAAAGTAGAGCTCGATACACGGATAGGGAAAGTAGAGCTCGATAGGTGGATAGGGAAAGTACAGCTCGATACGTGGATAGGGAAAGTAGAGTTCGATACCGGGATAGGGAAAGTAGAGCTCGATACGCGGATAGGGAAAGTAGAGCTCGATATGGGGATAGGGAAAGTAGAGCTCGATATGGGGATAGGGAATGTAGAGCTCGATACGCAGATAGGGAAAGTAGAGCGCGATACGCAGATAGGGAAATTAGAGCTCGATACGGGGATAGGGAAAGTAGAGCATGATATAGGGCTGGGGAGAGTAGAGCTCGATACGGGGAGAGGGAAAGTAGAGCTCAATACATGGATAGGAAAATTAGAACTCAATGCGCAGATAGGGAAAGCAGAGCTCGATACGTGAGTAGGAAAAGTAGAGCTCGAGACACGGATAGGGAAAGTAGAGCTTGATATGGGGTTAGGGAAATTAGAGCTCGATACGCGCATAGGGAATTTAGAGTGATACACAGATAGGGAAAGTAGAGCTCGATATGTGGACAGGGAAAATAGAGCTCGATACGCAGATAGGGATAGTAGAGCTTGAGATGAGGGTAGGGAATATAGAGCTCGAGATGCGGATAGGGAAAGTAGAGCTTAATACGGGAATAGGGAAAGTAGAGCTCGATACGCGGATAGGAAAAGTAGGGCTCGAGACACGGATAGGGAAAGTAGAGCTCGATATGGTAATAGGGAAAGTAGAGCTCGAAACGCGGATAGGAAAAGTAGGGCTCGAGACACGGATAGGGAAAGTAGAGCTCGATATGGTGATAGGGAAAGTAGAGCTCAATACGCGGATAGGGAAAGAAGAGCTCGATAGGGTGATAGGGAAAGTAGAGCTCGATACTTGAATAGGGAAAGTAGAGCTTGGGACAGGGATAGGGAAAGTAGAGCTCAAGATGCGGATAGGGAAAGTAGCGCTCGATACACGGATAGGGAAAGTAGAGCTCGATAGGCGGATAGGGAAAGTACAGCTCGATACGAGGATAGGGAAAGTAGAGTTCGATACCGGGATAGGGAAAGTAGAGCTCAATACGCAGATAGGGAAAGTAGAGCTCGATAAGCGGATCGGAAAAGTAGAGCTCGAGACATGGATAGCAAAAGTAGAGCTTGGGACAGGGATAGGGAAAATAGAGCTCGACACGCGGATTGGGAAAGTAGAGTTCGATACGTGGATAGGGAAAGTAGAGATCGATACGCGGATAGGGAAAGTAGAGCTCGATACGCGGAGAGGGAGAGTAGAACGCGATATGCGGAAAGGGAAAGTAGAGCTCGATATGGTGATAGGGAAAGTAGAGCTCGATACGCGGATAGGGAAATTAGAGCTCGATACGCGGATAGGGAAAGTAAAGCTCGATTTGGGGCTAGGGAAATTAGAGCTCGATAAGCAGATAGGGAAAGTAGAGCTTGAGATGTGGTTAGGGAAAATAGAGCTCGAGATGCAGATAGGGAAAGTAGAGCTCAATACGGGGATAGGAAAAGTAGAGCTTGATACGTGGATAGGAAAAGTAGAGCTCGAGACACGGATAGGGAAAGTAGAGCTCGATATGGGGATAGGGAAAGTAGAGCTCGATATGGGGATAGGGAATGTAGAGCTCGATACGCAGATAGGGAAAGTAGAGCACGATACGCAGATAGGGAAATTAGAGCTCGATACGGGGATAGGGAAAGTAGAGCATGATTTTGGGCTAGGGAAAGTAGAGCTCGATACGGGGACAGGGAAAGTAGAGCATGATATAGGTCTAGGGAGAGTAGAGCTCGATACAGGGAGAGGGAAAGCAGAGCTCAATACATGGATAGGAAAATTAGAACTCAATGCGCGGATAGGGAAAATAGAGCTCGATACATGAATAGGAAAAGTAGAGCTCGAGACATGGATAGGGAAAGTAGAGCTTGATATGGGGATAGGGAAAGTAGAGCTCGATATGCCCATAGGGAAAGTAGAGAGATACACAGAGAGGGAAAGTAGAGCTCGATATGTGGACAGGGAAAATAGAGCTCGATACGCAGATAGGGATAGTAGAGCTTGAGATGTGGGTAGGGAAAATCGAGCTCGAGATTCGGATAGGGAAAGTAGATCTCAATACGGGAATAGGGAAACTAGAGCTCGATACGCGGATAGGAAAAGTAGGGCTCGAGACACGGATAGGGAAAGTAGCGCTCGATATGGTGATAGGGAAAGTAGAGCTCAATACGCGGGTAGGGAAAGTAGAGCTCGATAGGGTGATAGGGAAAGTAGAGCTCGATACGTGGATAGGGAAAGTAGAGCTTGGGACAGGGATAGGGAAAGTAGAGCTCGAGATGCGGATAGGGAAAGTAGAGCTCGATACACGGATAGGGAAAGTAGAGCTCGATAGGTGGATAGGGAAAGTACAGCTCGATACGTGGATAGGGAAAGTAGAGTTCGATACCGGGATAGGGAAAGTAGAGCTCGATACGCGGATAGGGAAAGTAGAGCTCGATATGGGGATAGGGAAAGTAGAGCTCGATATGGGGATAGGGAATGTAGAGCTCGATACGCAGATAGGGAAAGTAGAGCGCGATACGCAGATAGGGAAATTAGAGCTCGATACGGGGATAGGGAAAGTAGAGCATGATTTTGGGCTAGGGAAAGTAGAGCTCGATACGGGGATAGGGAAAGTAGAGCATGATATAGGGCTGGGGAGAGTAGAGCTCGATACGGGGAGAGGGAAAGTAGAGCTCAATACATGGATAGGAAAATTAGAACTCAATGCGCAGATAGGGAAAGCAGAGCTCGATACGTGAGTAGGAAAAGTAGAGCTCGAGACACGGATAGGGAAAGTAGAGCTTGATATGGGGTTAGGGAAATTAGAGCTCGATACGCGCATAGGGAATTTAGAGTGATACACAGATAGGGAATGTAGAGCTCGATATGTGGACAGGGAAAATAGAGCTCGATACGCAGATAGGGATAGTAGAGCTTGAGATGTGGGTAGGGAATATAGAGCTCGAGATGCGGATAGGGAAAGTAGAGCTTAATATGGGAATAGGGAAAGTAGAGCTCGATACGCGGATAGGAAAAGTAGGGCTCGAGACACGGATAGGGAAAGTAGAGCTCGATATGGTAATAGGGAAAGTAGAGCTCGATACGCGGATAGGAAAAGTAGGGCTCGAGACACGGATAGGGAAAGTAGTGCTCGATATGGTGATAGGGAAAGTAGAGCTCAATACGCGGATAGGGAAAGTAGAGCTCGAAAGGGTGATAGGGAAAGTAGAGCTCGATACTTGAATAGGGAAAGTAGAGCTTGGGACAGGGATAGGGAAAGTAGAGCTCAAGATGCGGATAGGGAAAGTAGCGCTCGATACACGGATAGGGAAAGTAGAGCTCGATAGGCGGATAGGGAAAGTACAGCTCGATACGCGGATAGGGAAAGTAGAGTTCGATACCGGGATAGGGAAAGTAGAGCTCAATACGCAGATAGGGAAAGTAGAGCTCGATAAGCGGATCGGAAAAGTAGAGCTTGAGACATGGATAGCAAAAGTAGAGCTTGGGACAGGGATAGGGAAAATAGAGCTCGACACGCGGATTGGGAAAGTAGAGTTCGATACGTGGATAGGGAAAGTAGAGCTCGATACGCGGATAGGGAAAGTAGAGCTCGATACGCGGAGAGGGAAAGTAGAGCGCGATATGCGGAAAGGGAAAGTAGAGCTCGATATGGTGATAGGGAAAGTAGAGCTCGATACGCGGATAGGGAAATTAGATCTCGATACGCGGATAGGGAAAGTAAAGCTCGATTTGGGGCTAGGGAAATTAGAGCTCGATAAGCAGATAGGGAAAGTAGAGCTTGAGATGTGGTTAGGGAAAATAGAGCTCGAGATGCAGATAGGGAAAGTAGAGCTCAATACGGGGATAGGAAAAGTAGAGCTTGATACGTGGATAGGAAAAGTAGAGCTCGAGACACGGATAGGGAAAGTAGAGCTCGATATGGGGATAGGGAAAGTAGAGCTCGATATGGGGATAGGGAATGTAGAGCTCGATACGCAGATAGGGAAAGTAGAACGCGATATGCAGATAGGGAAATTAGAGCTCGATACGGGGATAGGGAAAGTAGAGCATGATTTTGGGCTAGGGAAAGTAGAGCTCGATACGGGGATAGGGAAAGTAGAGCATGATACAGGTCTAGGGAGAGTAGAGCTCGATACAGGGAGAGGGAAAGCAGAGCTCAATACATGGATAGGAAAATTAGAACTCAATGCGCGGATAGGGAAAGTAGAGCTCGATACATGAATAGGAAAAGTAGAGCTCGAGACATGGATAGGGAAAGTAGAGCTTGATATGGGGATAGGGAAAGTAGAGCTCGATACGCCCATAGGGAAAGTAGAGAGATACACAGAGAGGGAAAGTAGAGCTCGATATGTGGACAGGGAAAATAGAGCTCGATACGCAGATAGGGATAGTAGAGCTTGAGATGTGGGTAGGGAAAATCGAGCTCGAGATTCGGATAGGGAAAGTAGATCTCAATACGGGAATAAGGAAACTAGAGCTCGATACGCGGATAGGAAAAGTAGGGCTCGAGACACGGATAGGGAAAGTAGAGCTCGATATGGTGATAGGGAAAGTAGAGCTCAATACGCGGGTAGGGAAAGTAGAGCTCGATAGGGTGATAGGGAAAGTAGAGCTCGATACGTGGATAGGGAAAGTAGAGCTTGGGACAGGGATAGGGAAAGTAGAGCTCGAGATGCGGATAGGGAAAGTAGAGCTCGATACACGGATAGGGAAAGTAGAGCTCAATAGGCGTATAGGGAAAGTACAGCTCGATACGCGGATAGGGAAAGTAGAGTTCGATACCGGGATAGGGAATGTAGAGCTCGATACGCGGATAGGGAAAGTAGAGCTCGATATGGGGATAGGGAAAGTAGAGCTCGATATGGGGATAGGGAATGTAGAGCTCGATACGCAGATGGGGAATGTAGAGCGCGATACGCAGAAGGGAAATTAGAGGTCGATACGGTGATAGGGAAAGTAGAGCATGATTTTGGGCTAGGGAAAGTAGAGCTCGATACGGGGATAGGGAAAGTAGAGCATGATAAAGGGCTAGGGAGAGTAGAGCTCGATACGGGGAGAGGGAAAGTAGAGCTCAATACATGGATAGGAAAATTAGAGCTCAATGCGCGGATAGGGAAAGTAGAGCTCGATACGTGAATAGGAAAAGTAGAGCTCGAGACACGGATAGGGAAAGTAGAGCTTGATATGGGGATAGGGAAAGTAGAGCTCGATACGCGCATAGGGAAAGTAGAGTGATACACAGATAGGGAAAGTAGAGCTCGATATATGGACAGGGAAAATAGAGATCGATACGCAGATAGGGATAGTAGAGCTTGAGATGTCTGTAGGGAATATAGAGCTTGAGATGCGGATCGGGAAAGTAGAGCTTAATACGGGAATACGGAAAGTGGAGCTCGATACGCGGATAGGAAAAGTAGGGCTCGAGACACGCATAGGGAAAGTAGAGCTTGATATGGGGATAGGGAAAGTAGAGCTCGATACGCGCATAACGAAAGTAGAGTGATACACAGATAGGGAAAGTAGAGCTCGATATGTGGACAGGGAAAATAGAGCTCGATACGCAGATAGGGATAGTAGAGCTTGAGATGTGGGTAGGGAAAATAGAGCTCGAGATGCGGATAGGGAAAGTAGATCTCAATACGGGAATAGGGAAAGTAGAGCTCGATACGCGGATAGGAAAAGTAGGGCTCGAGACACGGATAGGGAAAGTAGAGCTCGATATGGTAATAGGGAAAGTAGAGCTCGATACGCGGATAGGAAAAGTAGGGCTCGAGACATGGATAGGGAAAGTAGAGCTCGATATGGTGATAGGGAAAGTAGAGCTCAATACGCGGATAGGGAAAGTAGAGCTCGATAGGGTGATAGGGAAAGTAGAGCTCGATACGTGGATAGGGAAAGTAGAGCTTGGGACAGGGATAGGGAAAGTAGAGCTCGAGATGCGGATAGGGAAAGTAGCGCTCGATACACGGATAGGGAAAGTAGAGCTCGATAGGCGGATAGGGAAAGTACAGCTCGATACGCGGATAGGGAAAGTAGAGTTCGATACCGGGATAGGGAAAGTAGAGCTCGATACGCGGATAGGGAAAGTAGAGCTCGATATGGGGATAGGGAAAGTAGAGCTCGATACGCAGATAGGGAAATTAGAGCTCGATACGGGGATAGGGAAAGTAGAGCATGATTTTGGGCTAGGGAAAATAGAGCTCGATACGCGGATAGGGAAAGTAGAGCTCGAGACACGGATAGGGAAAGTAGAGCTTGATATGGGGATAGGGAAAGTAGAGCTCGATACGCGCATAGGGAAAGTAGAGTGATACACAGATAGGGAAAGTAGAGCTCGATATGTGGACAGGGACAATAGAGCTCGATACGCAGATAGGGATAGTAGAGTTTGAGATGTCTGTAGGGAATATAGAGCTCGAGATGCGGATAGGGAAAGTAGAGCTTAATACGGGAATAGGGAAAGTAGAGCTCGATACGCGGTTAGGAAAAGTAGGGTTCGAGACACGGATAGGGAAAGTAGAGCTCGATATGGTGATAGGGAAAGTAGGGCTCAATATGCGGATAGGGAAAGTAGAGCTCGATAGGGTGATAGGGAAAGCAGAGCTCGATACGTGGATAGGGAAAGTAGAGCTTGGGACAGGGATAGGGAAAGTAGAGCTCGAGATGCGGATAGGGAAAGTAGAGCCCGATACATGGATAGGGAAAGTAGAGCTCGATAGGCGGACAGTGAAAGTACAGCTCGATACGTGGATAGGGAAAGTAGAGTTCGATACCGGGATAGGGAAAGTAGAGCTCGATACGCGGATAGGGAAAGTAGAGCTCGATATGGGGATAGGGAATGTAGAGCTCGATACGCAGATAGGGAAAGTAGAGCGCGATACGCAGATAGGGAAATTAGAGCTCGATATGGGGATAGGGAAAGTAGAGCATGATTTTGTGCTAGGGAGAGTAGAGCTCGATACGGGGAGAGGGAAAGTAGAGCTCAATACATGGATAGGAAAATTAGAACTCAATGCGCGGATAGGGAAATTAGAGCTCGATACGTGAACAGGAAAAGTAGAGCTCGTGACACGGATAGGGAAAGTAGAGCTTGATACGTGGATAGGGAAAGTAGAGCTTGGGACAGGGATAGGGAAAGTAGAGCTCGAGATGCGGATAGGGAAAGTAGAGCCCGATACACGGATAGGGAAAGTAGAGCTCGATAGGCAGACAGTGAAAGTACAGCTCGATACGTGGATAGGGAAAGTAGAGTTCGATACCGGGATAGGGAAAGTAGAGCTCGATACGCGGATAGGGAAAGTAGAGCTCGATATGGGGATAGGGAATGTAGAGCTCGATACGCAGATAGGGAAAGTAGAGCGCGATACGCAGATAGGGAAATTAGAGCTCGATATGGGGATAGGGAAAGTAGAGCATGATTTTGTGCTAGGGAGAGTAGAGCTCGATACGGGGAGAGGGAAAGTAGAGCTCAATACATGGATAGGAAAATTAGAACTCAATGCACGGATAGGGAAATTAGAGCTCGATACGTGAACAGGAAAAGTAGAGCTCGAGACACGGATAGGGAAAGTAGAGCTTGATATGGGGATAGGGAAAGTAGAGCTCGATACGCGCATAGGGAAAGTAGAGTGATACACAGATAGGGAAAGTAGAGCTCGATATGTGGACAAGGAAAATAGAGCTCGATACGCAGATAGGGATAGTAGAGCTTGAGATGTGGGTAGGGAAAATAGAGCTCGAGATGCGGAGAGGGAAAGTAGATCTCAATACGGGAATAGGGAAAGTAGAGCTCGATACGCGGATAGGAAAAGTAAAGCTCGAGACACGGATAGGGAAAGTAGAGCTCGATATGGTGATAGGGAAAGTAGAGCTCAATACGCGGGTAGGGAAAGTAGAGCTCGATAGTGTGATAGGGAAAGTAGAGCTCGATACGTGGATAGGGAAAGTAGAGCTTGGGACAGGGATAGGGAAAGTAGAGCTCGAGATGCGGATAGGGAAAGTAGAGCTCGATACACGGATAGGGAAAGTAGAGCTCGATAGGCGGATAGGGAAAGTAGAGCTCGATACGCGGATAGGGAAAGTAGAGCTCGATATGGGGTTAGGGAAAGCAGAGCTCGATATGTGGATAGGGAATGTAGAGCTCGATACGCAGATAGGGAAAGTAGAGCGCGATAGGCAGATAGGGAAATTAGAGCTAGATACGGGGATAGGGAAAGTAGAGCATGATTTTGGGCTAGGGAAAGTAGAGCTCGATACGGGGATAGGGAAAGTAGAGCATGATATAGGGCTAGGGAGAGTAGAGCTCAATACGGGGAGAGGGAAAGTAGTGCTCAATACATGGATAGGAAAATTAGAACTCAATGCGCGGATAGGGAAAGTAGAGCTCGAGACATGGATAGGGAAAGTAGAGCTTTATATGGGGACAGGGAAAGTAGAGCTCGATACGCCCTTAGGGAAAGTAGAGTGATACTCAGAGAGGGAAAGTAGAGCTCGATATGTGGACAGGGAAAATAGAGCTTGATACGCAGATAGGGATAGTAGATCTTGAGATGTGGGTAGGGAAAATAGAGCTCGAGATGCGGATAGTGAAAGTAGATCTCAATACTGGAATAGGGAAAGTAGAGCTCGATATGGTGATAGGGAAAGTAGAGCTCAATACGCGGGTAGGGAAAGTAGAGCTCGATACGTGGATAGGGAAAGTAGAGCTTGGGACAGGGATAGGGAAAGTAGAGCTCGAGATGCGGATAGGGAAAGTAGCGCTCAATACACGGATAGGGAAAGTAGAGCTTGATAGGTGGATAGGGAAAGTACAGCTCGATACGCGGATAGGGAAAGTAGAGTTCGGTACGCAGATAGGGAAAGTAGAGCTCGTTATGGGGATAGGGAAAGTAGAGCTCGAAGTGGGGATAGGGAATGTTGAGCTCGATATGCAGATAGGGAAAGTAGAGCACGATACGCAGATAGGGAAATTAGAGCTCGATACGGGGATAGGGAAAGTAGAGCATGATTTTGGGCTAGGGAAAGTAGAGCTCGATACAGGGATAGGGAAAGTAGAGCATGATATAGGGCTAGGGAGAGTAGAGCTCGATACGGGGAGAGGGAAAGTAGAGCTCAATACATGGATAGGAAAATTAGAACTCAATGCACGGATAGGGAAAGTAGAGCTCGATACGTGAATAGGAAAAGTAGAGCTCGAGACACGGATAGGGAAAGTAGAGCTTGATATGGGGATAGGGAAAGTAGAGCTCGATACGCGCATAGGGAAAGTAGAGTGATACACAGATAGGGAAAGTAGAGCTCGATATGTGGACAGGGAAAATAGAGCTCGATACGCAGATAGGGATAGTAGAGCTTGAGATGTCTGTAGGGAATATAGAGCTCGAGATGCGGATAGGGAAAGTAGAGCTTAATACGGGAATAGGGAAAGTAGGGCTCGATACGTGGATAGGAAAAGTAGGGCTCGAGACACGGATAGGGAAAGTAGAGCTCGATATGGTGATAGGGAAAGTAGGGCTCAATACGCGGATAGGGAAAGTAGAGCTCGATAGGGTGATAGGGAAAGCAGAGCTCGATACGTGGATAGGGAAAGTAGAGCTTGGGACAGGGATAGGGAAAGTAGAGCTCGAGATGCGGATAGGGAAAGTAGAGCCCGATACACGGATAGGGAAAGTAGAGCTCGATAGGCGGATAGGGAAAGTACAGCTCAATACGTGGATAGGGAAAGTAGAGTTCGATACCGGGATAAGGAAAGTAGAGCTCGATACGTGGATAGGGAAAGTAGAGCTCGATATGGGGATAGGGAAAGTAGAGCTCGATATGGGGATAGGGAATGTAGAGCTCGATACGCAGATAGGGAAAGTAGAGCGCAATACGCAGATAGGGAAATTAGAGCTCGATACGGGGATAGGGAAAGTAGAGCATGATTTTGGGCTAGGGAAAGTAGAGCTCGATACGGGGATAGGGAAAGTAGAGCATGATATAGGGCTAGGGAGAGTAGAGCTCGATACGGGGAGAGGGAAAGTAGAGCTCAATACATGGATAGGAAAATTAGAACTCAATGCGCAGATTGGGAAAGCAGAGCTCGATACGTGAATAGGAGAAGTAGAGCTCGAGACACGGATAGGGAAAGTAGAGCTTGATATGGGGTTAGGGAAATTAGAGCTCGATACGCGCATAGGGAATTTAGAGTGATACACAGATAGGGAAAGTAGAGCTCGATATGCGGATAGGGAAAGTAGAGCTCAATACGGGGATAGGGAAAGTGGAGCTCGATATGCGGATAGGGAAAGTAGAGCATGGGACAGGGATAGGGAAAGTAGAGCACGAGATGCGGATAGGGAAATTAGAGCTCGATACACAGATAGGGAAAGTAGAGCTTGATACGCGGATAAGGAAAGTAGAGCTCAATATGCGGATAGGGAAAGTAGAGTGCGATATGCGGATAGGGAAAGTAGAGCTCAATATGGTGATAGGGAAAGTAGAGCTCGATATGCAGATAGGGAAATTAGAGCTCGATACACGGTTTTGGAAAGTAGAGCTCGATACGGGGATAGGGAGAGTAGAGCTCGATATGCGGATAGGGAAAGTAGAGCTTGATATGAGGATAGTGAAAGAAGAGTTCGATATGGGGCTAGGGAAAGTAGAGCTCGATACGCGGATACGGAAAGTAGAGCTCGATATGGGGCTAGGGAAAGTAGAGCTCGATACGCAGATAGGGAAAGTAGAGCTTGAGATGTCGGTAGGGAAAATAGAGCTCGAGATGCGGATAGGGAAAGTGGAGCTCAATACGGGGATAGGGAAAGTAGAGCGCAATAAGCGGATCGGAAAAGTAGAGCTCGAGACATGGATAGCAAAAGTAGAGCTTGGGACAGGGATAGGGAAAGTAGAGCTCGACACGCGGATTGGGAAAGTAGAGTTCGATACATGGATAGGGAAAGTAGAGCTCGATACGCGGATAGGGAAAGTAGAGCTCGATACGCGGAGAGGGAAAGTAGAGCGCGATATGTGGAAAGGGAAAGTAGAGCTCGATATGGTGATAGGGAAAGTAGAGCTCGATACGCGGATAGGGAAATTAGAGCTCGATACGCGGATAGGGAAAGTAAAGCTCGATTTGGGGCTAGGGAAATTAGAGCTCGATAAGCAGATAGGGAAAGTAGAGCTTGAGATGTGGTTAGGGAAAATAGAGCTCGAGATGCAGATAGGGAAAGTAGAGCTCAATACGGGGATAGGAAAAGTAGAGCTCGATACGTGGATAGGAAAAGTAGAGCTCGAGACACGGATAGGGAAAGTAGAGCTTGATATGGGGATAGGGAAAGTAGAGCTCGATACGTGCATAGGGAAAGTAGAGTGATACACAGATAGGGAAAGTAGAGCATGATTTTGGGCTAGGGAAAGTAGAGCTCGATACGGGGATAGGGAAAGTAGAGCATGATATAGGGCTACGGAGAGTAGAGCTCGATATGGGGAGAGGGAAAGTAGAGCTCAATACATGGATAGGAAAATTAGAACTCAATGCGCGGATAGGGAAAGTAGAGCTCGATACGTGAATTGGAAAAGTAGAGCTCGAGACACGGATAGGGAAAGTAGAGCTTTATATGGGGACAGGGAAAGTAGAGCTCGATACGCCCTTAGGGAAAGTAGAGTGATACTCAGAGAGGGAAAGTAGAGCTCGATATGTGGACAGGGAAAATAGAGCTTGATACGCAGATAGGGATAGTAGATATTGAGATGTGGGTAGGGAAAATAGAGCTCGAGATGCGGATAGGGAAAGTAGAGCTCGATAGGGTGATAGGGAAAGTAGAGCTCGTTACGTGGATAGGGAAAGTAGAGCTTGGGACAGGGATAGGGAAAGTAGAGCTCGAGATGCGGATAGGGAAAGTAGAGCTCAATACACGGATAGGGAAAGTAGAGCTCGCTAGGCATATAGGGAAAGTAGAGCTCGATACGCGGATAGGGAAAGTAGAGTTCGATACCGGGATAGGGAAAGTAGAGCTCGATACGCGGATAGGGAAAGTAGAGCTCGATATGGGGATAGGGAAAGTAGAGCTCGATATGGGGATAGGGAATGTAGAGCTCGATACGCAGATAGGGAAAGTAGAGCGCGATATGCAGAAGGGAAATTAGAGCTCGATATGGGGATAGGGAAAGTAGAGCTCGATATGGGGATAGGGAATGTAGAGCTCGATACGCAGATAGGGAAAGTAGAGCGCGATACGCAGAAGGGAAATTAGAGCTCGATACGGGGATAGGGAAAGTAGAGCATGATTTTGGGCTAGTGAAAGTAGAGCTCGATACGGGGATAGGGAAAGTAGAGCATGATACAGGGCTAGGGAGAGTAGAGCTCGATACGGGGAGAGGGAAAGTAGAGCTCAATACATGGATAGGAAAATTAGAACTCAATGCGCGGATAGGGAAAGTAGAGCTCGATACATGAATAGGAAAAGTAGAGCTCGAGACACGGATAGGGAAAGTAGAGCTTGATATGGGGACAGGGAAAGTAGAGCTCGATACGCCCTTAGGGAAAGTAGAGTGATACTCAGAGAGGGAAAGTAGAGCTCGATATGTGGACAGGGAAAATAGAGCTTGATACGCAGATAGGGATAGTAGATCTTGAGATGTGGGTAGGGAAAATAGAGCTCGAGATGCGGATAGGGAAAGTAGAGCTCGATAGGGTGATAGGGAAAGTAGAGCTCGTTACGTGGATAGGGAAAGTAGAGCTTGGGACAGGGATAGGGAAAGTAGAGCTCGAGATGCGGATAGGGAAAGTAGAGCTCAATACACGGATAGAGAAAGTAGAGCTCGCTAGGCATATAGGGAAAGTAGAGCTCGATACGTGGAAAGGGAAAGTAGAGTTCGATACCGGGATAGGGAAAGTAGAGCTCGATACGCGGATAGGGAAAGTAGAGCTCGATATGGGGATAGGGAAAGTAGAGCTCGATATGGGGATAGGGAATGTAGAGCTCGATACGCAGATAGGGAAAGTAGAGCGCGATACGCAGAAGGGAAATTAGAGCTCGATACGGGGATAGGGAAAGTAGAGCATGATTTTGGGCTAGTGAAAGTAGAGCTCGATACGGGGATAGGGAAAGTAGAGCATGATACAGGGCTAGGGAGAGTAGAGCTCGATACGGGGAGAGGGAAAGTAGAGCTCTATACATGGATAGGAAAATTAGAACTCAATGCGCGGATAGGGAAAGTAGAGCTCGATACATGAATAGGAAAAGTAGAGCTCGAGACACGGATAGGGAAAGTAGAGCTTGATATGGGGATAGGGAAAGTAGAGCTCGATACGCGCATAGGGAAAGTAGAGTGATACACAGATAGGGAAAGTAGAGCTCGATATGTGGACAGGAAAAGTAGAGCTCGATACGCAGATAGTGATAGTAGAGCTTGAGAATTCTGTAGGGAATATAGAGCTCGAGATGCGGATAGGGAAAGTAGAGCTTAATACGGGAATAGGGAAAGTAGAGCTCGATACGCGGATAGGAAAAGTAGGGCTCGAGACACGGATAGGGAAAGTAGAGCTCGATATGGTGATAGGGAAAGTAGAGCTCAATACGCGGATAGGGAAAGTAGAGCTCGATAGGGTGATAGGGAAAGTAGAGCTCGATACGTGGATAGGGAAAGTAGAGCTTGGGACAGGGATAGGGAAAGAAGAGATCAAGATGCAGATAGGGAAAGTAGAGCTCGATACACGGATAGGGAAAGTAGAGCTCGATAGGCGGATAGGGAAAGTACAGCTCGATACGCGGATAGGGAAAGTAGAGTTCGATACCGGGATAGGGAAAGTAGAGCTCGATACGTGGATAGGGAAAGTAGAGCTCGATATGGGGATAGGGAAAGTAGAGCTCGATATGGGGATAGGGAATGTAGAGCTCGATACGCAGATAGGGAAAGTAGAGCGCGATACGCAGATAGGGAAATTAGAGCTCCATACGGGGATAGTGAAAGTAGAGCATGATTTTGGGCTAGGGAGAATAGAGCTCGATACGGGGAGAGGGAAAGTAGACCTCAATACATGGATAGGAAAATTAGAACTCAATGCGTGGATAGGGAAAGTAGAGCTCGATATATGAATAGGAAAAGTAGAGCTTGAGACACGGATAGGGAAAGTAGAGCTTGATATGGGGATAGGGAAAGTAGAGCTTGATACGTGCATAGGGAAAGTAGAGTGATACACAGATAGGGAAAGTAGAGCTCGATATGTGGACAGGGAAAATAGAGCTCGATACGCAGATAGGGATAGTAGAGCTTGAGATGTGGGTAGGGAAAATAGAGCTCGAGATGCGGATAGGGAAAGTAGATCTCAATACGGGAATAGGGAAAGTAGAGCTCGATACGCGGATAGGAAAAGTAGGGCTCAAGACACGGATAGGGAAAGTAGAGCTCGATATGGTGATAGGGAAAGTAGAGCTCAATACGCGGGTAGGGAAAGTAGAGCTCGATAGGTTGATAGGGAAAGTAGAGCTCGATACATGGATAGGGAAAGTAGAGCTTGGGACAGGGATAGGGAAAGTTGAGCTCGAGATGCGGATAGGGAAAGTAGAGCTCGATACACGGATAGGGAAAGTAGAGCTCGATAGGCGGATAGGGAAAGTACAGCTCGATACGCGGATAGGGAAAGTAGAGTTCGATACCGGGATAGGGAAAGTAGAGCTCGATACGCGGATAGGGAAAGTAGAGCTCGATATGGGGATAGGGAAAGTAGAGCTCGATATGGGGATAGGGAATGTAGAGCTTGATACGCAGATAGGGAATGTAGAGCGCGATACGCAGATAGGGAAATTAGAGCTCGATACGGGGATAGGGAAAGTAGAGCATGATTTTGGGCTCGGGAAAGTAGAGCTCGATACGGGGATAGGGAAAGTAGAGCATGATATAGGTCTAGGGAGAGTAGAGCTCGATACAGGGAGTGGGAAAGCAGAGCTCAATACATGGATAGGAAAATTAGAACTCAATGCGCGGATAGGGAAAGTAGAGCTCGATACGTGAAAAGGAAAAGTAGAGCTCGAGACACGGATAGGGAAAATAGAGCTTGATATGGGGATAGGGAAAGTAGAGCTCGATACGCCCATAGGGAAAGTAGAGTGATAAACAGATAGGGAAAGTAGAGCTCGATATGTGGACAGGGAAAATAGAGCTCGATACGCAGATAGGGATAGTAGAGCTTGAGATGTGGGTAGGGAAAATAGAGCTCGAGATGCGGATAGGGAAAGTAGATCTCAATACGGGAATAGGGAAAGTAGAGCTCGATACGTGAATAGGAAAAGTAGAGCTCGAGACACGGATAGGGAAAATAGAGCTTGATATGGTGATAGGGAAAGTAGAGCTCGATACGCGCATAGGGAAAGTAGAGTGATACACAGATAGGGAAAGTAGAGCTCGATATGTGGACAGGGAAAATAGAGCTCGATACGCAGATAGGGATAGTAGAGCTTGAGAAGTGGGTAGGGAATATAGAGCTCGAGATGCGGATAGGGAAAGTAGAGCTTAATACGGGAATAGGGAAAGTAGAGCTCGATACGCGGATAGGAAAAGTAGGGCTCGAGACACGGATAGGGAAAGTAGAGCTCGATATGGTAATAGGGAAAGTAGAGCTCGATACGCGGATAGGAAAAGTAGGGCTCGAGACATGGATAGGGAAAGTAGAGCTCGATATGGTGATAGGGAAAGTAGAGCTCAATACGCGGATAGGGAAAGTAGAGCTCGATAGGGTGATAGGGAAAGTAGAGCTCGATACGTGGATAGGGAAAGTAGAGCTGGGGACAGGGATAGGGAAAGTAGAGCTCGAGATGCGGATAGGGAAAGTAGCGCTCGATACACGGATAGGGAAAGTAGAGCTCGATAGGCGGATAGGGAAAGTACAGCTCGATACGCGGATAGGGAAAGTAGAGTTCGATACCGGGATAGGGAATGTAGAGCTCGATACGCGGATAGGGAAAGTAGAGCTCGATATGGGGATAGGGAAAGTAGAGCTCGATATGGGGATAGGGAATGTAGAGCTCGATACGCAGATAGGGAAAGTAGAGCGCGATACGCAGATAGGGAAATTAGAGCTCGATACGGGGATAGGGAAAGTAGAGCATGATTTTGGGCTAGGGAAAAAAGAGCTCGATACGGGGATAGGGAAAGTAGAGCATGATATAGGGCTAGGGAGAGTAGAGCTCGATACGGGGAGAGGGAAAGTAGACCTCAATACATGGATAGGAAAATTAGAACTCAATGCGCGGATAGGGAAAGTAGAGCTCGATACGTGAATAGGAAAAGTAGAGCTCGAGACACGGATAGGGAAAGTAGAGCTTGATATGGGGATAGGGAAAGTAGAGCTCGATACGCGCATAGGGAAAGTAGAGTGATACACAGATAGGGAAAGTAGAGCTCGATATGTGGACAGGGACAATAGAGCTCGATACGCAGATAGGGATAGTAGAGCTTGAGATGTCTGTAGGGAATATAGAGCTCGAGATGCGGATAGGGAAAGTAGAGCTTAATACGGGAATAGGGAAAGTAGAGCTCGATACGCGGTTAGGAAAAGTAGGGTTCGAGACACGGATAGGGAAAGTAGAGCTCGATATGGTGATAGGGAAAGTAGGGCTCAATATGCGGATAGGGAAAGTAGAGCTCGATAGGGTGATAGGGAAAGCAGAGCTCGATACGTGGATAGGGAAAGTAGAGATTGGGACAGGGATAGGGAAAGTAGAGCTCGAGATGCGGATAGGGAAAGTAGAGCCCGATACACGGATAGGGAAAGTAGAGCTCGATAGGCAGACAGTGAAAGTACAGCTCGATACATGGATAGAGAAAGTAGAGTTCGATACCGGGATAGGGAAAGTAGAGCTCGATACGCGGATAGGGAAAGTAGAGCTCGATATGGGGATAGGGAATGTAGAGCTCGATACGCAGATAGGGAAAGTAGAGCGCGATACGCAGATAGGGAAATTAGAGCTCGATATGGGGATAGGGAAAGTAGAGCATGATTTTGTGCTAGGGAGAGTAGAGCTCGATACGGGGAGAGGGAAAGTAGAGCTCAATACATGGATAGGAAAATTAGAACTCAATGCGCGGATAGGGAAATTAGAGCTCGATACGTGAACAGGAAAAGTAGAGCTCGAGACACGGATAGGGAAAGTAGAGCTTGATATGGGGATAGGGAAAGTAGAGCTCGATACGCGCATAGGGAAAGTAGAGTGATACACAGATAGGGAAAGTAGAGCTCGATATGTGGACAAGGAAAATAGAGCTCGATACGCAGATAGGGATAGTAGAGCTTGAGATGTGGGTAGGGAAAATAGAGCTCGAGATGCGGATAGGGAAAGTAGATCGCAATACGGGAATAGGGAAAGTAGAGCTCGATTCGCGGATAGGAAAAGTAGGGCTCGAGACACGGATAGGGAAAGTAGAGCTCGATATGGTGATAGGGAAAGTAGAGCTCAATACGCGGGTAGGGAAAGTAGAGCTCGATAGGGTGATAGGGAAAGTAGAGCTCGATACGTGGATAGGGAAAGTAGAGCTTGGGACAGGGATAGGGAAAGTAGAGCTCGAGATGCGGATAGGGAAAGTAGAGCTCGATACACGGATAGGGAAAGTAGAGCTCGATAGGCGGATAGGGAAAGTAGAGCTCGATACGCGGATAGGGAAAGTAGAGCTCGATATGGGGTTAGGGAAAGCAGAGCTCGATATGTGGATAGGGAATGTAGAGCTCGATACGCAGATAGGGAAAGTAGAGCGCGATAGGCAGATAGGGAAATTAGAGCTAGATACGGGGATAGGGAAAGTAGAGCATGATTTTGGGCTAGGGAAAGTAGAGCTCGATACGGGGATAGGGAAAGTAGAGCATGATATATGGCTAGGGAGAGTAGAGCTCAATACGGGGAGAGGGAAAGTAGAGCTCAATACATGGATAGGAAAATTAGAACTCAATGCGCGGATAGGGAAAGTAGAGCTCGATACGTGAATTGGAAAAGTAGAGCTCGAGACACGGATAGGGAAAGTAGAGCTTTATATGGGGACAGGGAAAGTAGAGCTCGATACGCCCTTAGGGAAAGTAGAGTGATACTCAGAGAGGGAAAGTAGAGCTCGATATGTGGACAGGGAAAATAGAGCTTGATACGCAGATAGGGATAGTAGATCTTGAGATGTGGGTAGGGAAAATAGAGCGCGAGATGCGGATAGTGAAAGTAGATCTCAATACGGGAATAGGGAAAGTAGAGCTCGATACGCGGATAGGAAAAGTAAAGCTTGAGACATGTATAGGGAAAGTAGAGCTCGATCTGGTGATAGGGAAAGTAGAGCTCAATACGCGGGTAGGGAAAGTAGAGCTCGATACGTGGATAGGGAAAGTAGAGCTTGGGACAGGGATAGGGAAAGTAGAGCTCGAGATGCGGATAGGGAAAGTAGCGCTCAATACACGGATAGGGAAAGTAGAGCTTGATAGGTGGATAGGGAAAGTACAGCTCGATACGCGGATAGGGAAAGTAGAGTTCGATACCGGGATAGGGAATGTAGAGCTCGTTATGGGGATAGGGAAAGTAGAGCTCGAAGTGGGGATAGGGAATGTTGAGCTCGATATGCAGATAGGGAAAGTAGAGCACGATACGCAGATAGGGAAATTAGAGCTCGATACGGGGATAGGGAAAGTAGAGCATGATTTTGGGCTAGGGAAAGTAGAGCTCGATATGGGGATAGGGAAAGTAGAGCATGATATAGGGCTAGGGAGAGTAGAGCTCGATACGGGGAGAGGGAAAGTAGAGCTCAATACATGGATAGGAAAATTAGAACTCAATGCACGGATAGGGAAAGTAGAGCTCGATACGTGAATAGGAAAAGTAGAGCTCGAGACACGGATAGGGAAAGTAGAGCTTGATATGGGGATAGGGAAAGTAGAGCTCGATACGCGCATAGGGAAAGTAGAGTGATACACAGATAGGGAAAGTAGAGCTCGATATGTGGACAGGGAAAATAGAGCTCGATACGCAGATAGGGATAGTAGAGCTTGAGATGTCTGTAGGGAATATAGAGCTCGAGATGCGGATAGGGAAAGTAGAGCTTAATACGGGAATAGGGAAAGTAGGGCTCGATACGTGGATAGGAAAAGTAGGGCTCGAGACACGGATAGGGAAAGTAGAGCTCGATATGGTGATAGGGAAAGTATTCTCAATACGCGGATAGGGAAAGTAGAGCTCGATAGGGTGATAGGGAAAGCAGAGCTCGATACGTGGATAGGGAAAGTAGAGCTTGGGACAGGGATAGGGAAAGTAGAGCTCGAGATGCGGATAGGGAAAGTAGAGCCCGATACACGGATAGGGAAAGTAGAGCTCGATAGGCGGATAGGGAAAGTACAGCTCGATACGTGGATAGGGAAAGTAGAGTTCAATACCGGGATAGGGAAAGTAGAGCTCGATACGCGGATAGGGAAAGTAGAGCTCGATATGGGGATAGGGAAAGTAGAGCTCGATATGGGGATAGGGAATGTAGAGCTCGATACGCAGATAGGGAAAGTAGAGCGCAATACGCAGATAGGGAAATTAGAGCTCGATACGGGGATAGGGAAAGTAGAACATGATTTTGGGCTAGGGAAAGTAGAGCTCGATACGGGGATAGGGAAAGTAGAGCATGATATAGGGCTAGGGAGAGTAGAGCTCGATACGGGGAGAGGGAAAGTAGAGCTCAATACATGGATAGGAAAATTAGAACTCAATGCGCAGATAGGGAAAGCAGAGCTCGATACGTGAATAGGAGAAGTAGAGCTCGAGACACGTATAGGGAAAGTAGAGCTTGATATGGGGTTAGGGAAATTAGAGCTCGATACGCGCATAGGGAATTTAGAGTGATACACAGATAGGGAAAGTAGAGCTCGATATGCGGATAGGGAAAGTAGAGCTCAATACGGGGATAGGGAAAGTGGAGCTCGATACGCGGATAGGGAAAGTAGAGCATGGGACAGGGATAGGGAAAGTAGAGCACGAGATGCGGATAGGGAAATTAGAGCTCGATACACAGATAGGGAAAGTAGAGCTTGATACGCGGATAAGGAAAGTAGAGCTCAATATGCGGATAGGGAAAGTAGAGCGCGATATGCGGATAGGGAAAGTAGAGCTCAATATGGTGATAGGGAAAGTAGAGCTCGATATGCAGATAGGGAAATTAGAGCTCGATACACGGTTTTGGAAAGTAGAGCTCGATACGGGGATAGGGAGAGTAGAGCTCGATATGCGGATAGGGAAAGTAGAGCTTGAGATGTCGGTAGGGAAAATAGAGCTCGAGATGCGGATAGGGAAAGTGGAGCTCAATACGGGGATAGGGAAAGTAGAGCGCAATAAGCGGATCGGAATAGTAGAGCTCGAGACATGGATAGCAAAAGTAGAGATTGGGACAGGGATAGGGAAAGTAGAGCTCGACACGCGGATTGGGAAAGTAGAGTTCAATACATGGATAGGGAAAGTAGAGCTCGATACGCGGATAGGGAAAGTAGAGCTCGATACGCGGAGAGGGAAAGTAGAGCGCGATATGCGGAAAGGGAAAGTAGAGCTCGATATGGTGATAGGGAAAGTAGAGCTCGATACGCGGATAGGGAAATTAGAGCTCGATACGCGGATAGGGAAAGTAAAGCTCGATTTGGGGCTAGGGAAATTAGAGCTCGATAAGCAGATAGGGAAAGTAGAGCTTGAGATGTGGTTAGGGAAAATAGAGCTCGAGATGCAGATAGGGAAAGTAGAGCTCAATACGGGGATAGGAAAAGTAGAGCTCGATACGTGGATAGGAAAAGTAGAGCTCGAGACACGGATAGGGAAAGTAGAGCTTGATATGGGGATAGGGAAAGTAGAGCTCGATACGTGCATAGGGAAAGTAGAGTGATACACAGATAGGGAAAGTAGAGCATGATTTTGGGCTAGGGAAAGTAGAGCTCGATACGGGGATAGGGAAAGTAGAGCATGATATAGGGCTACGGAGAGTAGAGCTCGATATGGGGAGAGGGAAAGTAGAGCTCAATACATGGATAGGAAAATTAGAACTCAATGCGCGGATAGGGAAAGTAGAGCTCGATACGTGAATTGGAAAAGTAGAGCTCGAGACACGGATAGGGAAAGTAGAGCTTGATATGGGGACAGGGAAAGTAGAGCTCGATACGCCCTTAGGGAAAGTAGAGTGATACTCAGAGAGGGAAAGTAGAGCTCGATATGTGGACAGGGAAAATAGAGCTTGATACGCAGATAGGGATAGTAGATCTTGAGATGTGGGTAGGGAAAATAGAGCTCGAGATGCGGATAGGGAAAGTAGAGCTCGATAGGGTGATAGGGAAAGTAGAGCTCGTTACGTGGATAGGGAAAGTAGAGCTTGGGACAGGGATAGGGAAAGTAGAGCTCGAGATGCGGATAGGGAAAGTAGAGCTCAATACACGGATAGGGAAAGTAGAGCTCGCTAGGCATATAGGGAAAGTAGAGCTCGATACGTGGAAAGGGAAAGTAGAGTTCGATACCGGGATAGGGAAAGTAGAGCTCGATACGCGGATAGGGAAAGTAGAGCTCGATATGGGGATAGGGAAAGTAGAGCTCGATATGGGGATAGGGAATGTAGAGCTCGATACGCAGATAGGGAAAGTAGAGCGCGATACGCAGAAGGGAAATTAGAGCTCGATACGGGGATAGGGAAAGTAGAGCATGATTTTGGGCTAGTGAAAGTAGAGCTCGATACGGGGATAGGGAAAGTAGAGCATGATACAGGGCTAGGGAGAGTAGAGCTCGATACGGGGAGAGGGAAAGTAGAGCTCAATACATGGATAGGAAAATTAGAACTCAATGCGCGGATAGGGAAAGTAGAGCTCGATACATGAATAGGAAAAGTAGAGCTCGAGACACGGATAGGGAAAGTAGAGCTTGATATGGGGATAGGGAAAGTAGAGCTCGATACGCGCATAGGGAAAGTAGAGTGATACACAGATAGGGAAAGTAGAGCTCGATATGTGGACAGGGAAAATAGAGCTCGATACGCAGATAGTGACAGTAGAGCTTGAGAATTCTGTAGGGAATATAGAGCTCGAGATGCGGATAGGGAAAGTAGAGCTTAATACGGGAATAGGGAAAGTAGAGCTCGATACGCGGATAGGAAAAGTAGGGCTCGAGACACGGATAGGGAAAGTAGAGCTCGATATGGTGATAGGGAAAGTAGAGCTCAATACGCGGATAGGGAAAGTAGAGCTCGATAGGGTGATAGGGAAAGTAGAGCTCGATACGTGGATAGGGAAAGTAGAGCTTGGGACAGGGATAGGGAAAGAAGAGATCAAGATGCGGATAGGGAAAGTAGAGCTCGATACACAGATAGGGAAAGTAGAGCTCGATAGGCGGATAGGGAAAGTACAGCTCGATACGCGGATAGGGAAAGTAGAGTTCGATACCGGGATAGGGAAAGTAGAGCTCGATACGCGGATAGGGAAAGTAGAGCTCGATATGGGGATAGGGAAAGTAGAGCTCGATATGGGGATAGGGAATGTAGAGCTCGATACGCAGATAGGGAAAGTAGAGCGCGATACGCAGATAGGGAAATTAGAGCTCCATACGGGGATAGTGAAAGTAGAGCATGATTTTGGGCTAGGGAGAATAGAGCTCGATACGGGGAGAGGGAAAGTAGACCTCAATACATGGATAGGAAAATTAGAACTCAATGCGCGGATAGGGAAAGTAGAGCTCGATACGTGAATAGGAAAAGTAGAGCTTGAGACACGGATAGGGAAATTAGAGCTTGATATGGGGATAGGGAAAGTAGAGCTCGATACGCGCATAGGGAAAGTAGAGTGATACACAGATAGGGAAAGTAGAGCTCGATATGTGGACAGGGAAAATAGAGCTCGATACGCAGATAGGGATAGTAGAGCTTGAGATGTGGGTAGGGAAAATAGAGCTCGAGATGCGGATAGGGAAAGTAGATCTCAATACGGGAATAGGGAAAGTAGAGCTCGATACGCGGATAGGAAAAGTAGGGCTCAAGACACGGATAGGGAAAGTAGAGCTCGATATGGTAATGGGAAAGTAGAGCTCAATACGCGGGTAGGGAAAGTAGAGCTCGATAGGTTGATAGGGAAAGTAGAGCTCGATACATGGATAGGGAAAGTAGAGCTTGGGACAGGGATAGGGAAAGTTGAGCTCGAGATGCGGATAGGGAAAGTAGAGCTCGATACACGGATAGGGAAAGTAGAGCTCGATAGGCGGATAGGGAAAGTACAGCTCGATACGCGGATAGGGAAAGTAGAGTTCGATACCGGGATAGGGAAAGTAGAGCTCGATACGCGGATAGGGAAAGTAGAGCTCGATATGGGGATAGGGAAAGTAGAGCTCGATATGGGGATAGGGAATGTAGAGCTTGATACGCAGATAGGGAATGTAGAGCACGATACGCAGATAGGGAAATTAGAGCTCGATACGGGGATAGGGAAAGTAGAGCATGATTTTGGGCTCGGGAAAGTAGAGCTCGATACGGGGATAGGGAAAGTAGAGCATGATATAGGTCTAGGGAGAGTAGAGCTCGATACAGGGAGTGGGAAAGCAGAGCTCAATACATGGATAGGAAAATTAGAACTCAATGCGCGGATAGGGAAAGTAGAGCTCGATACGTGGATAGGAAAAGTAGAGCTCGAGACACGGATAGGGAAAGTAGAGCTTGATATGGGGATAGGGAAAGTAGAGCTTGATACGCGCATAGGGAAAGTAGAGTGATAGACAGATAGGGAACGTAGAGCTCGATATGTGGACAGGGAAAATAGAGCTCGATACGCAGATAGGGATAGTAGAGCTTGGGACAGGGAGAGGGAAAGTAGAGCTCGATACTCGGATAGGGAAAGTAGAGCACAATACGCAAATAGGGAAAGTAGAGCTTCGGACAGGGATAGGGAAAGTAGAGCTTGAGATGCGGATAGGGAAAGTAGAGCTCGATACAGAGAAAGGGAAAGTAGAGCTTGATACGCAGATAGGGAAATTAGAGCTCAATACGCGGATAGGGAAAGTAGAGCTCGATAGGCGGATACGGAAAGTAGAGCTCGATAGGCGGATAGGGAAAGTAGTGCTCGATATGTGGATAGGGAAAGTAGAGCTCGATAGGCAGATAGGGAAAATAGAGCTCGATAAGTGGATAGGGAAAGTAGAGCTCGATATGGTGATAGGGAAATTAGAGCTCGATACGCAGATAGGGAAAGTAGAGCTTGAGATGTGGTTAGGGAAAATAGAGCTCGAGACGCAGATAGGGAAAGTAGAGCTCGATACACAGGTAGGGAAAGTAGAGCTCGAGACACGGATAGGGAAAGTAGAGCTCAATATGGGGATAGGGAAAGTAGAGCTCGATATAGAGATAGGGAAATTAGAGCTCAATACGGGGATAGGGAAAGTAGAGCTCGAGATGCGGTTAGGGAAAATAGAGGTCGAGATGTGGATAGGGAGAGTAGAGCTCAATACGGGGATAGGGAAAGTGGAGCTCGATACGCGGATAGGAAAAGTAGAGCTCGGGACACAGATAGGGAAAGTAGAGCTCGATATGGGGACAGGGAAATTAGAGCTCGATACACGGATATGGAAAGTAGAGCTTGATACACGGATAGGGAAAGTAGAGCTCAATACGGGGATAGGGAAAGTCGAGGTCGATACGCGGATAGGGAAAGTAGAGCTCGATATGCGGATACGAAAAGTAGAGCTCGATACGTGGACTGGGAAAATAGAGCTCGATACACGGATAGGGAAAGTAGAGCTTGGGAGAGCGATAGGGAAAGTAGAGCACAAGATGCGGATAGGGAAAGCATAGCTTGATACGCGCGTAGGGAAAGTAGAGTGATACACAGATAGGGAAAGTAGAGCTCAATATGTGGACAGTGAAAATAGAGCTCGATACATGGATAGGGATAGTAGAGCTTGGGGCAGGGATAGGGAAAGTAGAGCTCAATATGCGGATAGGGAAAGTAGAGTTCGATACCGGGATAGGGAAAGTAGAGCTCGATACGCGGATAGGGAAAGTAGAGCTCGATACGCAGATAGGGAAATTAGAGCTCGATACGCGGATAGGGAAAGTAGAGCTCAATACGCAGAAAGGGAAATAAGAGCTCGAGATGTGGATAGAGAAAGTAGAGCTCAATATATGAAAATGGAAATTAGAGCTCTTTACACAGAGAGGGAAATTGGAGCACGATACGCAGATAGGGAATGTAGAGCTCGATACGGGGGTAGGGAAAGTAGAGCTCGAGATGTGGATAGAGAAAGTAGAGCTCGAGATGCGGGTAGGGAAAGTAGAGCTCGCAACGCGGATAAGGAAAGTAGAGCTCGATACGGGGATAGGGAAATTAGATCTTAAGATGCGAACAGGGAAGTACAGCTCGATACACGCATAGGGAAAGTAGAGCTCGATACACAGATAGGGAAAGTAGAGGTCGAGAAAAGGATGGGAAAGTAGAGCTCAATACGGGGATAGGGAAAGTAGAGCTCGAGATGCGGTTAGGGAAAATAGAGCTCGAGATGCGGATAGGGAAAGTAGAGCTCGATATGGAGATAGGGAAATTAGAGCTGAATACGAGGATAGGGAAAGTAGAGCTCGAGATGCGGTTAGGGAAAATAGAGCTCGAGATGCGGACAGGGAATGAAGAGCTCAATACGGGGATAGGGAAAGTAGAGCTCGATAAGCGGATAGGAAAAGTAGAGCTCGAGACACGGATAGGGAAAGTAGAGCTCGATATGGGAATAGGGAAAGTAGAGCTCGATACGCGGATACGAAAAGTAGAGCTCGATACGCGGATAGGGAAAGTAGAGCTTGGGACAGGGATAGGGAAATTAGAGCTTGAGATGCGCATAGGGAAAGTAGAGCTCGATACAGAGATAGGGAAAGTAGAGCCCGATACGCAGATAGGGAAATTAGAGCTCAATACGCGAATAGGGAAAGTAGAGCTCGATAGGCGGATAGTGGAAGTAGAGCTCGATACGCGAATAGGGAAAGTAGAGCTCGATATGGGGATAGGGAAAGTAGAGCTCGATATGGGGATAGGGAAAGTAGAGCTCGATACGCAGATAGGGAAAGTAGAGCTGGATACGCAGATAGGGAAATTAGAGATCGATACGTGGATAGGGAATTTAGAGCATGATATAGGGTTAGGGAAAGTAGAACTCGATACGGGGATAGAGAAAGTAGAGCATGATATAGGGTTAGGGAAAGTAGAGCTTGATACGGGGATAGGGAAAGTAGAGCATGATATAGGGCTAGGGAGAGTAGAGCTCGATATGGGGAGAGGGAAAGTAGAGCTCAATACGTGGATAGGAAAATTAGAGCTCAATGCGTGGATAGGGAAGGTAGAGCTCGATACATGAATAGGGAAAGAAGAGCTCAATACGCAGAAAGGGAAATAAGAGCTCGAGATGTGGATAGAGAAAATAGAGCTCAATAAATGAATAGGGAAAGTTGAGCTCAATACACAGATAGGGAAATTAGAGCATGATACGCAGATAGGGAATGTAGAGCTCGATACGGGGGTAGGGAAAGTAGAGCTGGAGAAGCGGATAGGGAAAGTAGAGCTCAATACGGGAATAGGGAAAGTAGAGCTCACTACGTGGATAGGAAACGTAGGGCTCGAGACATGGATAGGGAAAGTAGAGCTCGATACGTGGATAGGGAAAGTAGAGCTTGATAGACAGATAGGGAAAGTAGAGCTCGATATGCGGATAGGGCAAGTAGAGATCAATACGGGGATAGGGAAAGTAGAGCTCGATACGCGGACAGGAAAAGTAGAGCGTGGGACAGGGATAGGGAAAGTTTAGATCGATACGCGGATAGGGAAAGTAGAGCTCAATAAATGGATAGGAAAATTAGAGCTCAATGCGCGGATAGGGAAAGTAGAGCTCGATACGTGAATAGGGAAAGAAGAGCTCAATACGCAGATAGGGAAATTAGAGCTCGATACGCGGATAGGGAAAGTAGAGCTCAATACGCAGAAAGGGAAAGAAGAGCTCGAGATGTGGATAGAGAAAATAGAGCTCAATACATGAACAGGGAAAGTAGAGCTCAATACACAGATAGGGAAATTAGAGCATGATACGCCGATAGGGAATGTAGAGCTCGATACGGGGGTAGGGAAAGTAGAGCTCGAGATGTGGATAGAGAAAGTAGAGCTCGAGATGTGGATAGAGAAAGTAGAGCTCGAGATGCGGATAGGGAAAGTAGAGCTCGAGATGCGGATAGGGAAAGTAGAGCACGATACACGGATAGGGAAAGTAGAACTTGAGATGTGGTTAGGGAAAATAGAGCTCGAGATGCAGATAGGGAAAGTAGAGCTCAATAAGGGGATAGGAAAAGTAGAGGTCGATACGTGGATAGGAAAAGTAGAGCTCGAGACACGGATAGGGAAAGTAGAGCTTGATATGGGGATAGGGAAAGTAGAGCTTGATACGCGCATAGGGAAAGTAGAGTGATAGACAGATAGGGAACGTAGAGCTCGATATGTGGACAGGGAAAATAGAGCTCGATACGCAGATAGGGATAGTAGAGCTTGGGACAGGGAGAGGGAAAGTAGAGCTCGATACTCGGATAGGGAAAGTAGAGCACAATACGCAAATAGGGAAAGTCGAGCTTCGGACAGGGATAGGGAAAGTAGACCTTGCGATGCGGATAGGGAAAGTAGAGCTCGATACAGAGAAAGGGAAAGTAGAGCTTGATACGCAGATAGGGAAATTAGAGCTCAATACGCGGATAGGGAAAGTAGAGCTCGATAGGCGGATACGGAAAGTAGAGCTCGATAGGCGGATAGGGAAAGTAGAGCTCGATAAGTGGATAGGGAAAGTAGAGCTCGATATGGGGATAGGGAAATTAGAGCTCGATACGCAGATAGGGAAAGTAGAGCTTGAGATGTGGTTAGGGAAAATAGAGCTCGAGACGCAGATAGGGAAAGTAGAGCTCGATACACAGGTAGGGAAAGTAGAGCTCGAGACACGGATAGGGAAAGTAGAGCTCAATATGGGGATAGGGAAAGTAGAGCTCGATATAGAGATAGGGAAATTAGAGCTCAATACGGGGATAGGGAAAGTAGAGCTCGAGATGCGGTTAGGGAAAATGGAGGTCGAGATGTGGATAGGGAGAGTAGAGCTCAATACGGGGATAGGGAAAGTGGAGCTCGATACGCGGATAGGAAAAGTAGAGCTCGAGACACAGATAGGGAAAGTAGAGCTCGATATGGGGACAGGGAAATAAGAGCTCGATACACGGATATGGAAAGTAGAGCTTGATACACGGATAGGGAAAGTAGAGCTCAATACGGGGATAGGGAAAGTCGAGCTCGATAAGCGGATAGGGAAAGTAGAGCTCGATATGGGGATAGGGAAAGTAGAGCTCGATACGTGCATAGGGAAAGTAGAGTGATACACAGATAGGGAAAGTAGAGCATGATTTTGGGCTAGGGAAAGTAGAGCTCGATACGGGGATAGGGAAAGTAGAGCATGATATAGGGCTACGGAGAGTAGAGCTCGATATGGGGAGAGGGAAAGTAGAGCTCAATACATGGATAGGAAAATTAGAACTCAATGCGCGGATAGGGAAAGTAGAGCTCGATACGTGAATTGGAATAGTAGAGCTCGAGACACGGATAGGGAAAGTAGAGCTTGATATGGGGACAGGGAAAGTAGAGCTCGATACGCCCTTAGGGAAAGTAGAGTGATACTCAGAGAGGGAAAGTAGAGCTCGATATGTGGACAGGGAAAATAGAGCTTGATACGCAGATAGGGATAGTAGATCTTGAGATGTGGGTAGGGAAAATAGAGCTCGAGATGCGGATAGGGAAAGTAGAGCTCGATAGGGTGATAGGGAAAGTAGAGCTCGTTACGTGGATAGGGAAAGTAGAGCTTGGGACAGGGATAGGGAAAGTAGAGCTCGAGATGCGGATAGGGAAAGTAGAGCTCAATACACGGATAGGGAAAGTAGAGCTCGCTAGGCATATAGGGAAAGTAGAGCTCGATACGTGGAAAGGGAAAGTAGAGTTCGATACCGGGATAGGGAAAGTAGAGCTCGATACGCGGATAGGGAAAGTAGAGCTCGATATGGGGATAGGGAAAGTAGAGCTCGATATGGGGATAGGGAATGTAGAGCTCGATACGCAGATAGGGAAAGTAGAGCGCGATACGCAGAAGGGAAATTAGAGCTCGATACGGGGATAGGGAAAGTAGAGCATGATTTTGGGCTAGTGAAAGTAGAGCTCGATACGGGGATAGGGAAAGTAGAGCATGATACAGGGCTAGGGAGAGTAGAGCTCGATACGGGGAGAGGGAAAGTAGAGCTCAATACATGGATAGGAAAATTAGAACTCAATGCGCGGATAGGGAAAGTAGAGCTCGATACATGAATAGGAAAAGTAGAGCTCGAGACACGGATAGGGAAAGTAGAGCTTGATATGGGGATAGGGAAAGTAGAGCTCGATACGCGCATAGGGAAAGTAGAGTGATACACAGATAGGGAAAGTAGAGCTCGATATGTGGACAGGGAAAATAGAGCTCGATACGCAGATAGTGATAGTAGAGCTTGAGAATTCTGTAGGGAATATAGAGCTCGAGATGCGGATAGGGAAAGTAGAGCTTAATACGGGAATAGGGAAAGTAGAGCTCGATACGCGGATAGGAAAAGTAGGGCTCGAGACACGGATAGGGAAAGTAGAGCTCGATATGGTGATAGGGAAAGTAGAGCTCAATACGCGGATAGGGAAAGTAGAGCTCGATAGGGTGATAGGGAAAGTAGAGCTCGATACGTGGATAGGGAAAGTAGAGCTTGGGACAGGGATAGGGAAAGAAGAGATCAAGATGCGGATAGGGAAAGTAGAGCTCGATACACGGATAGGGAAAGTAGAGCTCGATAGGCGGATAGGGAAAGTACAGCTCGATACGCGGATAGGGAAAGTAGAGTTCGATACCGGGATAGGGAAAGTAGAGCTCGATACGCGGATAGGGAAAGTAGAGCTCGATATGGGGATAGGGAAAGTAGAGCTCGATATGGGGATAGGGAATGTAGAGCTCGATACGCAGATAGGGAAAGTAGAGCGCGATACGCAGATAGGGAAATTAGAGCTCCATACGGGGATAGTGAAAGTAGAGCATGATTTTGGGCTAGGGAGAATAGAGCTCGATACGGGGAGAGGGAAAGTAGACCTCAATACATGGATAGGAAAATTAGAACTCAATGCGCGGATAGGGAAAGTAGAGCTCGATACGTGAATAGGAAAAGTAGAGCTTGAGACACGGATAGGGAAAGTAGAGCTTGATATGGGGATAGGGAAAGTAGAGCTCGATACGCGCATAGGGAAAGTAGAGTGATACACAGATAGGGAAAGTAGAGCTCGATATGTGGACAGGGAAAATAGAGCTCGATACGCAGATAGGGATAGTAGAGCTTGAGATGTGGGTAGGGAAAATAGAGCTCGAGATGCGGATAGGGAAAGTAGATCTCAATACGGGAATAGGGAAAGTAGAGCTCGATACGCGGATAGGAAAAGTAGGGCTCAAGACACGGATAGGGAAAGTAGAGCTCGATATGGTGATAGGGAAAGTAGAGCTCAATACGCGGGTAGGGAAAGTAGAGCTCGATAGGTTGATATTGAAAGTAGAGCTCGATACATGGATAGGGAAAGTAGAGCTTGGGACAGGGATAGGGAAAGTTGAGCTCGAGATGCGGATAGGGAAAGTAGAGCTCGATACACGGATAGGGAAAGTAGAGCTCGATAGGCGGATAGGGAAAGAACAGCTCGATACGCGGATAGGGAAAGTAGAGTTCGATACCGGGATAGGGAAAGTAGAGCTCGATACGCGGATAGGGAAAGTAGAGCTCGATATGGGGATAGGGAAAGTAGAGCTCGATATGGGGATAGGGAATGTAGAGCTTGATACGCAGATAGGGAATGTAGAGCGCGATACGCAGATAGGGAAATTAGAGCTCGATACGGGGATAGGGAAAGTAGAGCATGATTTTGGGCTCGGGAAAGTAGAGCTCGATACGGGGATAGGGAAAGTAGAGCATGATATAGGTCTAGGGAGAGTAGAGCTCGATACAGGGAGTGGGAAAGCAGAGCTCAATACATGGATAGGAAAATTAGAACTCAATGCGCGGATAGGGAAAGTAGAGCTCGATACGTGGATAGGAAAAGTAGAGCTCGAGACACGGATAGGGAAAGTAGAGCTTGATATGGGGATAGGGAAAGTAGAGCTTGATACGCGCATAGGGAAAGTAGAGTGATAGACAGATAGGGAACGTAGAGCTCGATATGTGGACAGGGAAAATAGAGCTCGATACGCAGATAGGGATAGTAGAGCTTGGGACAGGGAGAGGGAAAGTAGAGCTCGATACTCGGATAGGGAAAGTAGAGCACAATACGCAAATAGGGAAAGTAGAGCTTCGGACAGGGATAGGGAAAGTAGAGCTTGAGATGCGGATAGGGAAAGTAGAGCTCGATACAGAGAAAGGGAAAGTAGAGCTTGATACGCAGATAGGGAAATTAGAGCTCAATACGCGGATAGGGAAAGTAGAGCTCGATAGGCGGATACGGAAAGTAGAGCTCGATAGGCGGATAGGGAAAGTAGTGCTCGATATGTGGATAGGGAAAGTAGAGCTCGATAGGCAGATAGGGAAAGTAGAGCTCGATAAGTGGATAGGGAAAGTAGAGCTCGATATGGTGATAGGGAAATTAGAGCTCGATACGCAGATAGGGAAAGTAGAGCTTGAGATGTGGTTAGGGAAAATAGAGCTCGAGACGCAGATAGGGAAAGTAGAGCTCGATACACAGGTAGGGAAAGTAGAGCTCGAGACACGGATAGGGAAAGTAGAGCTCAATATGGGGATAGGGAAAGTAGAGCTCGATATAGAGATAGGGAAATTAGAGCTCAATACGGGGATAGGGAAAGTAGAGCTCGAGATGCGGTTAGGGAAAATAGAGGTCGAGATGTGGATAGGGAGAGTAGAGCTCAATACGGGGATAGGGAAAGTGGAGCTCGATACGCGGATAGGAAAAGTAGAGCTCGAGACACAGATAGGGAAAGTAGAGCTCGATATGGGGACAGGGAAATTAGAGCTCGATACACGGATATGGAAAGTAGAGCTTGATACACGGATAGGGAAAGTAGAGCTCAATACGGGGATAGGGAAAGTCGAGGTCGATACGCGGATAGGGAAAGTAGAGCTCGATATGCGGATACGAAAAGTAGAGCTCGATACGTGGACTGGGAAAATAGAGCTCGATACACGGATAGGGAAAGTAGAGCTTGGGAGAGCGATAGGGAAAGTAGAGCACAAGATGCGGATAGGGAAAGCATAGCTTGATACGCGCGTAGGGAAAGTAGTGTGATACACAGATAGGGAAAGTAGAGCTCGATATGTGGACAGTGAAAATAGAGCTCGATACATGGATAGGGATAGTAGAGCTTGGGGCAGGGATAGGGAAAGTAGAGCTCAATATGCGGATAGGGAAAGTAGAGTTCGATACCGGGATAGGGAAAGTAGAGCTCGATACGCGGATAGGGAAAGTAGAGCTCGATACGCAGATAGGGAAATTAGAGCTCGATACGCGGATAGGGAAAGTAGAGCTCAATACGCAGAAAGGGAAATAAGAGCTCGAGATGTGGATAGAGAAAGTAGAGCTCAATATATGAAAATGGAAATTAGAGCTCTTTACACAGAGAGGGAAATTGGAGCACGATACGCAGATAGGGAATGTAGAGCTCGATACGGGGGTAGGGAAAGTAGAGCTCGAGATGTGGATAGAGAAAGTAGAGCTCGAGATGCGGGTAGGGAAAGTAGAGCTCGCAACGCGGATAAGGAAAGTAGAGCTCGATACGGGGATAGGGAAATTAGATCTTAAGATGCGAACAGGGAAGTACAGCTCGATACACGCATAGGGAAAGTAGAGCTCGATACACAGATAGGGAAAGTAGAGGTCGAGAAAAGGATGGGAAAGTAGAGCTCAATACGGGGATAGGGAAAGTAGAGCTCGAGATGCGGTTAGGGAAAATAGAGCTCGAGATGCGGATAGGGAAAGTAGAGCTCGATATGGAGATAGGGAAATTAGAGCTGAATACGAGGATAGGGAAAGTAGAGCTCGAGATGCGGTTAGGGAAAATAGAGCTCGAGATGCGGACAGGGAATGAAGAGCTCAATACGGGGATAGGGAAAGTAGAGCTCGATAAGCGGATAGGAAAAGTAGAGCTCGAGACACGGATAGGGAAAGTAGAGCTCGATATGGGAATAGGGAAAGTAGAGCTCGATACGCGGATACGAAAAGTAGAGCTCGATACGCGGATAGGGAAAGTAGAGCTTGGGACAGGGATAGGGAAATTAGAGCTTGAGATGCGCATAGGGAAAGTAGAGCTCGATACAGAGATAGGGAAAGTAGAGCCCGATACGCAGATAGGGAAATTAGAGCTCAATACGCGAATAGGGAAAGTAGAGCTCGATAGGCGGATAGTGGAAGTAGAGCTCGATACGCGAATAGGGAAAGTAGAGCTCGATATGGGGATAGGGAAAGTAGAGCTCGATATGGGGATAGGGAAAGTAGAGCTCGATACGCAGATAGGGAAAGTAGAGCTGGATACGCAGATAGGGAAATTAGAGATCGATACGTGGATAGGGAATTTAGAGCATGATATAGGGTTAGGGAAAGTAGAACTCGATACGGGGATAGAGAAAGTAGAGCATGATATAGGGTTAGGGAAAGTAGAGCTTGATACGGGGATAGGGAAAGTAGAGCATGATATAGGGCTAGGGAGAGTAGAGCTCGATATGGGGAGAGGGAAAGTAGAGCTCAATACGTGGATAGGAAAATTAGAGCTCAATGCGTGGATAGGGAAGGTAGAGCTCGATACATGAATAGGGAAAGAAGAGCTCAATACGCAGAAAGGGAAATAAGAGCTCGAGATGTGGATAGAGAAAATAGAGCTCAATAAATGAATAGGGAAAGTTGAGCTCAATACACAGATAGGGAAATTAGAGCATGATACGCAGATAGGGAATGTAGAGCTCGATACGGGGGTAGGGAAAGTAGAGCTGGAGAAGCGGATAGGGAAAGTAGAGCTCAATACGGGAATAGGGAAAGTAGAGCTCACTACGTGGATAGGAAACGTAGGGCTCGAGACACGGATAGGGAAAGTAGAGCTCGATACGTGGATAGGGAAAGTAGAGCTTGATAGACAGATAGGGAAAGTAGAGCTCGATATGCGGATAGGGCAAGTAGAGATCAATACGGGGATAGGGAAAGTAGAGCTCGATACGCGGACAGGAAAAGTAGAGCGTGGGACAGGGATAGGGAAAGTAGAGATCGATACGCGGATAGGGAAAGTAGAGCTCAATAAATGGATAGGAAAATTAGAGCTCAATGCGCGGATAGGGAAAGTAGAGCTCGATACGTGAATAGGGAAAGAAGAGCTCAATATGCAGATAGGGAAATTAGAGCTCGATACGCGGATAGGGAAAGTAGAGCTCAATACGCAGAAAGGGAAAGAAGAGCTCGAGATGTGGATAGAGAAAATAGAGCTCAATACATGAACAGGGAAAGTAGAGCTCAATACACAGATAGGGAAATTAGAGCATGATACGCCGATAGGGAATGTAGAGCTCGATACGGGGGTAGGGAAAGTAGAGCTCGAGATGTGGATAGAGAAAGTAGAGCTCGAGATGTGGATAGAGAAAGTAGAGCTCGAGATGCGGATAGGGAAAGTAGAGCTCGAGATGCGGATAGGGAAAGTAGAGCACGATACACGGATAGGGAAAGTAGAACTTGAGATGTGGTTAGGGAAAATAGAGCTCGAGATGCAGATAGGGAAAGTAGAGCTCAATAAGGGGATAGGAAAAGTAGAGGTCGATACGTGGATAGGAAAAGTAGAGCTCGAGACACGGATAGGGAAAGTAGAGCTTGATATGGGGATAGGGAAAGTAGAGCTTGATACGCGCATAGGGAAAGTAGAGTGATAGACAGATAGGGAACGTAGAGCTCGATATGTGGACAGGGAAAATAGAGCTCGATACGCAGATAGGGATAGTAGAGCTTGGGACAGGGAGAGGGAAAGTAGAGCTCGATACTCGGATAGGGAAAGTAGAGCACAATACGCAAGTAGGGAAAGTCGAGCTTCGGACAGGGATAGGGAAAGTAGAGCTTGAGATGCGGATAGGGAAAGTAGAGCTCGATACAGAGAAAGGGAAAGTAGAGCTTGATACGCAGATAGGGAAATTAGAGCTCAATACGCGGATAGGGAAAGTAGAGCTCGATAGGCGGATACGGAAAGTAGAGCTCGATAGGCGGATAGGGAAAGTAGTGCTCGATATGTGGATAGGGAAAGTAGAGCTCGATAGGCAGATAGGGAAAGTAGAGCTCGATAAGTGGATAGGGAAAGTAGAGCTCGATATGGGGATAGGGAAATTAGAGCTCGATACGCAGATAGGGAAAGTAGAGCTTGAGATGTGGTTAGGGAAAATAGAGCTCGAGACGCAGATAGGGAAAGTAGAGCTCGATACACAGGTAGGGAAAGTAGAGCTCGAGACACGGATAGGGAAAGTAGAGCTCAATATGGGGATAGGGAAAGTAGAGCTCGATATAGAGATAGGGAAATTAGAGCTCAATACGGGGATAGGGAAAGTAGAGCTCGAGATGCGGTTAGGGAAAATAGAGGTCGAGATGTGGATAGGGAGAGTAGAGCTCAATACGGGGATAGGGAAAGTGGAGCTCGATACGCGGATAGGAAAAGTAGAGCTCGAGACACAGATAGGGAAAGTAGAGCTCGATATGGGGACAGGGAAATTAGAGCTCGATACACGGATATGGAAAGTAGAGCTTGATACACGGATAGGGAAAGTAGAGCTCAATACGGGGATAGGGAAAGTCGAGCTCGATACGCGGATAGGGAAAGTAGAGCTCGATATGCGGATACGAAAAGTAGAGCTCGATACGTGGACTGGGAAAATAGAGCTCGATACACGGATAGGGAAAGTAGAGCTTGGGAGAGCGATAGGGAAAGTAGAGCACAAGATGCGGATAGGGAAAGCATAGCTTGATACGCGCGTAGGGAAAGTAGAGTGATACACAGATAGGGAAAGTAGAGCTCGATATGTGGACAGTGAAAATAGAGCTCGATACATGGATAGGGATAGTAGAGCTTGGGGCAGGGATAGGGAAAGTAGAGCTCAATATGCGGATAGGGAAAGTAGAGTTCGATACCGGGATAGGGAAAGTAGAGCTCGATACGCGGATAGGGAAAGTAGAGCTCGATACGCAGATAGGGAAATTAGAGCTCGATACGGGGATAGGGAAAGTAGAGCATGACTTTGGGCTAGGGAAAGTAGAGCTCGATACGGGGATAGAGAAAGTAGAGCATGATATAGGGCTAGGGAGATTAGAGCTCGATACGGGGAGAGGGAAAGTAGACCTCAATACATGGATAGGAAAATTAGAACTCAATGCGCGGATAGGGAAAGTAGAGCTCGATACGTGAATAGGGAAAGAAGAGCTCAATACGCAGATAGGGAAATTAGAGCTCGATACGCGGATAGGGAAAGTAGAGCTCAATACGCAGAAAGGGAAATAAGAGCTCGAGATGTGGATAGAGAAAGTAGAGCTCAATATATGAAAATGGAAATTAGAGCTCTTTACACAGAGAGGGAAATTGGAGCACGATACGCAGATAGGGAATGTAGAGCTCGATACGGGGGTAGGGAAAGTAGAGCTCGAGATGTGGATAGAGAAAGTAGAGCTCGAGATGCGGGTAGGGAAAGTAGAGCTCGCAACGCGGATAAGGAAAGTAGAGCTCGATACGGGGATAGGGAAATTAGATCTTAAGATGCGAACAGGGAAGTACAGCTCGATACACGCATAGGGAAAGTAGAGCTCGATACACAGATAGGGAAAGTAGAGGTCGAGAAAAGGATGGGAAAGTAGAGCTCAATACGGGGATAGGGAAAGTAGAGCTCGAGATGCGGTTAGGGAAAATAGAGCTCGAGATGCGGATAGGGAAAGTAGAGCTCGATATGGAGATAGGGAAATTAGAGCTGAATACGAGGATAGGGAAAGTAGAGCTCGAGATGCGGTTAGGGAAAATAGAGCTCGAGATGCGGACAGGGAATGAAGAGCTCAATACGGGGATAGGGAAAGTAGAGCTCGATAAGCGGATAGGAAAAGTAGAGCTCGAGACACGGATAGGGAAAGTAGAGCTCGATATGGGAATAGGGAAAGTAGAGCTCGATACGCGGATACGAAAAGTAGAGCTCGATACGCGGATAGGGAAAGTAGAGCTTGGGACAGGGATAGGGAAATTAGAGCTTGAGATGCGCATAGGGAAAGTAGAGCTCGATACAGAGATAGGGAAAGTAGAGCCCGATACGCAGATAGGGAAATTAGAGCTCAATACGCGAATAGGGAAAGTAGAGCTCGATAGGCGGATAGTGGAAGTAGAGCTCGATACGCGAATAGGGAAAGTAGAGCTCGATATGGGGATAGGGAAAGTAGAGCTCGATATGGGGATAGGGAAAGTAGAGCTCGATACGCAGATAGGGAAAGTAGAGCTGGATACGCAGATAGGGAAATTAGAGATCGATACGTGGATAGGGAATTTAGAGCATGATATAGGGTTAGGGAAAGTAGAACTCGATACGGGGATAGAGAAAGTAGAGCATGATATAGGGTTAGGGAAAGTAGAGCTTGATACGGGGATAGGGAAAGTAGAGCATGATATAGGGCTAGGGAGAGTAGAGCTCGATATGGGGAGAGGGAAAGTAGAGCTCAATACGTGGATAGGAAAATTAGAGCTCAATGCGTGGATAGGGAAGGTAGAGCTCGATACATGAATAGGGAAAGAAGAGCTCAATACGCAGAAAGGGAAATAAGAGCTCGAGATGTGGATAGAGAAAATAGAGCTCAATAAATGAATAGGGAAAGTTGAGCTCAATACACAGATAGGGAAATTAGAGCATGATACGCAGATAGGGAATGTAGAGCTCGATACGGGGGTAGGGAAAGTAGAGCTGGAGAAGCGGATAGGGAAAGTAGAGCTCAATACGGGAATAGGGAAAGTAGAGCTCACTACGTGGATAGGAAACGTAGGGCTCGAGACATGGATAGGGAAAGTAGAGCTCGATACGTGGATAGGGAAAGTAGAGCTTGATAGACAGATAGGGAAAGTAGAGCTCGATATGCGGATAGGGCAAGTAGAGATCAATACGGGGATAGGGAAAGTAGAGCTCGATACGCGGACAGGAAAAGTAGAGCGTGGGACAGGGATAGGGAAAGTTTAGATCGATACGCGGATAGGGAAAGTAGAGCTCAATAAATGGATAGGAAAATTAGAGCTCAATGCGCGGATAGGGAAAGTAGAGCTCGATACGTGAATAGGGAAAGAAGAGCTCAATACGCAGATAGGGAAATTAGAGCTCGATACGCGGATAGGGAAAGTAGAGCTCAATACGCAGAAAGGGAAAGAAGAGCTCGAGATGTGGATAGAGAAAATAGAGCTCAATACATGAACAGGGAAAGTAGAGCTCAATACACAGATAGGGAAATTAGAGCATGATACGCCGATAGGGAATGTAGAGCTCGATACGGGGGTAGGGAAAGTAGAGCTCGAGATGTGGATAGAGAAAGTAGAGCTCGAGATGTGGATAGAGAAAGTAGAGCTCGAGATGCGGATAGGGAAAGTAGAGCTCGAGATGCGGATAGGGAAAGTAGAGCACGATACACGGATAGGGAAAGTAGAACTTGAGATGTGGTTAGGGAAAATAGAGCTCGAGATGCAGATAGGGAAAGTAGAGCTCAATAAGGGGATAGGAAAAGTAGAGGTCGATACGTGGATAGGAAAAGTAGAGCTCGAGACACGGATAGGGAAAGTAGAGCTTGATATGGGGATAGGGAAAGTAGAGCTTGATACGCGCATAGGGAAAGTAGAGTGATAGACAGATAGGGAACGTAGAGCTCGATATGTGGACAGGGAAAATAGAGCTCGATACGCAGATAGGGATAGTAGAGCTTGGGACAGGGAGAGGGAAAGTAGAGCTCGATACTCGGATAGGGAAAGTAGAGCACAATACGCAAATAGGGAAAGTCGAGCTTCGGACAGGGATAGGGAAAGTAGACCTTGCGATGCGGATAGGGAAAGTAGAGCTCGATACAGAGAAAGGGAAAGTAGAGCTTGATACGCAGATAGGGAAATTAGAGCTCAATACGCGGATAGGGAAAGTAGAGCTCGATAGGCGGATACGGAAAGTAGAGCTCGATAGGCGGATAGGGAAAGTAGAGCTCGATAAGTGGATAGGGAAAGTAGAGCTCGATATGGGGATAGGGAAATTAGAGCTCGATACGCAGATAGGGAAAGTAGAGCTTGAGATGTGGTTAGGGAAAATAGAGCTCGAGACGCAGATAGGGAAAGTAGAGCTCGATACACAGGTAGGGAAAGTAGAGCTCGAGACACGGATAGGGAAAGTAGAGCTCAATATGGGGATAGGGAAAGTAGAGCTCGATATAGAGATAGGGAAATTAGAGCTCAATACGGGGATAGGGAAAGTAGAGCTCGAGATGCGGTTAGGGAAAATAGAGGTCGAGATGTGGATAGGGAGAGTAGAGCTCAATACGGGGATAGGGAAAGTGGAGCTCGATACGCGGATAGGAAAAGTAGAGCTCGAGACACAGATAGGGAAAGTAGAGCTCGATATGGGGACAGGGAAATTAGAGCTCGATACACGGATATGGAAAGTAGAGCTTGATACACGGATAGGGAAAGTAGAGCTCAATACGGGGATAGGGAAAGTCGAGGTCGATACGCGGATAGGGAAAGTAGAGCTCGATATGCGGATACGAAAAGTAGAGCTCGATACGTGGACTGGGAAAATAGAGCTCGATACACGGATAGGGAAAGTAGAGCTTGGGAGAGCGATAGGGAAAGTAGAGCACAAGATGCGGATAGGGAAAGCATAGCTTGATACGCGCGTAGGGAAAGTAGTGTGATACACAGATAGGGAAAGTAGAGCTCGATATGTGGACAGTGAAAATAGAGCTCGATACATGGATAGGGATAGTAGAGCTTGGGGCAGGGATAGGGAAAGTAGAGCTCAATATGCGGATAGGGAAAGTAGAGTTCGATACCGGGATAGGGAAAGTAGAGCTCGATACGCGGATAGGGAAAGTAGAGCTCGATACGCAGATAGGGAAATTAGAGCTCGATACGCGGATAGGGAAAGTAGAGCTCAATACGCAGAAAGGGAAATAAGAGCTCGAGATGTGGATAGAGAAAGTAGAGCTCAATATATGAAAATGGAAATTAGAGCTCTTTACACAGAGAGGGAAATTGGAGCACGATACGCAGATAGGGAATGTAGAGCTCGATACGGGGGTAGGGAAAGTAGAGCTCGAGATGTGGATAGAGAAAGTAGAGCTCGAGATGCGGGTAGGGAAAGTAGAGCTCGCAACGCGGATAAGGAAAGTAGAGCTCGATACGGGGATAGGGAAATTAGATCTTAAGATGCGAACAGGGAAGTACAGCTCGATACACGCATAGGGAAAGTAGAGCTCGATACACAGATAGGGAAAGTAGAGGTCGAGAAAAGGATGGGAAAGTAGAGCTCAATACGGGGATAGGGAAAGTAGAGCTCGAGATGCGGTTAGGGAAAATAGAGCTCGAGATGCGGATAGGGAAAGTAGAGCTCGATATGGAGATAGGGAAATTAGAGCTGAATACGAGGATAGGGAAAGTAGAGCTCGAGATGCGGTTAGGGAAAATAGAGCTCGAGATGCGGACAGGGAATGAAGAGCTCAATACGGGGATAGGGAAAGTAGAGCTCGATAAGCGGATAGGAAAAGTAGAGCTCGAGACACGGATAGGGAAAGTAGAGCTCGATATGGGAATAGGGAAAGTAGAGCTCGATACGCGGATACGAAAAGTAGAGCTCGATACGCGGATAGGGAAAGTAGAGCTTGGGACAGGGATAGGGAAATTAGAGCTTGAGATGCGCATAGGGAAAGTAGAGCTCGATACAGAGATAGGGAAAGTAGAGCCCGATACGCAGATAGGGAAATTAGAGCTCAATACGCGAATAGGGAAAGTAGAGCTCGATAGGCGGATAGTGGAAGTAGAGCTCGATACGCGAATAGGGAAAGTAGAGCTCGATATGGGGATAGGGAAAGTAGAGCTCGATATGGGGATAGGGAAAGTAGAGCTCGATACGCAGATAGGGAAAGTAGAGCTGGATACGCAGATAGGGAAATTAGAGATCGATACGTGGATAGGGAATTTAGAGCATGATATAGGGTTAGGGAAAGTAGAACTCGATACGGGGATAGAGAAAGTAGAGCATGATATAGGGTTAGGGAAAGTAGAGCTTGATACGGGGATAGGGAAAGTAGAGCATGATATAGGGCTAGGGAGAGTAGAGCTCGATATGGGGAGAGGGAAAGTAGAGCTCAATACGTGGATAGGAAAATTAGAGCTCAATGCGTGGATAGGGAAGGTAGAGCTCGATACATGAATAGGGAAAGAAGAGCTCAATACGCAGAAAGGGAAATAAGAGCTCGAGATGTGGATAGAGAAAATAGAGCTCAATAAATGAATAGGGAAAGTTGAGCTCAATACACAGATAGGGAAATTAGAGCATGATACGCAGATAGGGAATGTAGAGCTCGATACGGGGGTAGGGAAAGTAGAGCTGGAGAAGCGGATAGGGAAAGTAGAGCTCAATACGGGAATAGGGAAAGTAGAGCTCACTACGTGGATAGGAAACGTAGGGCTCGAGACACGGATAGGGAAAGTAGAGCTCGATACGTGGATAGGGAAAGTAGAGCTTGATAGACAGATAGGGAAAGTAGAGCTCGATATGCGGATAGGGCAAGTAGAGATCAATACGGGGATAGGGAAAGTAGAGCTCGATACGCGGACAGGAAAAGTAGAGCGTGGGACAGGGATAGGGAAAGTAGAGATCGATACGCGGATAGGGAAAGTAGAGCTCAATAAATGGATAGGAAAATTAGAGCTCAATGCGCGGATAGGGAAAGTAGAGCTCGATACGTGAATAGGGAAAGAAGAGCTCAATATGCAGATAGGGAAATTAGAGCTCGATACGCGGATAGGGAAAGTAGAGCTCAATACGCAGAAAGGGAAAGAAGAGCTCGAGATGTGGATAGAGAAAATAGAGCTCAATACATGAACAGGGAAAGTAGAGCTCAATACACAGATAGGGAAATTAGAGCATGATACGCCGATAGGGAATGTAGAGCTCGATACGGGGGTAGGGAAAGTAGAGCTCGAGATGTGGATAGAGAAAGTAGAGCTCGAGATGTGGATAGAGAAAGTAGAGCTCGAGATGCGGATAGGGAAAGTAGAGCTCGAGATGCGGATAGGGAAAGTAGAGCACGATACACGGATAGGGAAAGTAGAACTTGAGATGTGGTTAGGGAAAATAGAGCTCGAGATGCAGATAGGGAAAGTAGAGCTCAATAAGGGGATAGGAAAAGTAGAGGTCGATACGTGGATAGGAAAAGTAGAGCTCGAGACACGGATAGGGAAAGTAGAGCTTGATATGGGGATAGGGAAAGTAGAGCTTGATACGCGCATAGGGAAAGTAGAGTGATAGACAGATAGGGAACGTAGAGCTCGATATGTGGACAGGGAAAATAGAGCTCGATACGCAGATAGGGATAGTAGAGCTTGGGACAGGGAGAGGGAAAGTAGAGCTCGATACTCGGATAGGGAAAGTAGAGCACAATACGCAAGTAGGGAAAGTCGAGCTTCGGACAGGGATAGGGAAAGTAGAGCTTGAGATGCGGATAGGGAAAGTAGAGCTCGATACAGAGAAAGGGAAAGTAGAGCTTGATACGCAGATAGGGAAATTAGAGCTCAATACGCGGATAGGGAAAGTAGAGCTCGATAGGCGGATACGGAAAGTAGAGCTCGATAGGCGGATAGGGAAAGTAGTGCTCGATATGTGGATAGGGAAAGTAGAGCTCGATAGGCAGATAGGGAAAGTAGAGCTCGATAAGTGGATAGGGAAAGTAGAGCTCGATATGGGGATAGGGAAATTAGAGCTCGATACGCAGATAGGGAAAGTAGAGCTTGAGATGTGGTTAGGGAAAATAGAGCTCGAGACGCAGATAGGGAAAGTAGAGCTCGATACACAGGTAGGGAAAGTAGAGCTCGAGACACGGATAGGGAAAGTAGAGCTCAATATGGGGATAGGGAAAGTAGAGCTCGATATAGAGATAGGGAAATTAGAGCTCAATACGGGGATAGGGAAAGTAGAGCTCGAGATGCGGTTAGGGAAAATAGAGGTCGAGATGTGGATAGGGAGAGTAGAGCTCAATACGGGGATAGGGAAAGTGGAGCTCGATACGCGGATAGGAAAAGTAGAGCTCGAGACACAGATAGGGAAAGTAGAGCTCGATATGGGGACAGGGAAATTAGAGCTCGATACACGGATATGGAAAGTAGAGCTTGATACACGGATAGGGAAAGTAGAGCTCAATACGGGGATAGGGAAAGTCGAGCTCGATACGCGGATAGGGAAAGTAGAGCTCGATATGCGGATACGAAAAGTAGAGCTCGATACGTGGACTGGGAAAATAGAGCTCGATACACGGATAGGGAAAGTAGAGCTTGGGAGAGCGATAGGGAAAGTAGAGCACAAGATGCGGATAGGGAAAGCATAGCTTGATACGCGCGTAGGGAAAGTAGAGTGATACACAGATAGGGAAAGTAGAGCTCGATATGTGGACAGTGAAAATAGAGCTCGATACATGGATAGGGATAGTAGAGCTTGGGGCAGGGATAGGGAAAGTAGAGCTCAATATGCGGATAGGGAAAGTAGAGTTCGATACCGGGATAGGGAAAGTAGAGCTCGATACGCGGATAGGGAAAGTAGAGCTCGATACGCAGATAGGGAAATTAGAGCTCGATACGGGGATAGGGAAAGTAGAGCATGACTTTGGGCTAGGGAAAGTAGAGCTCGATACGGGGATAGAGAAAGTAGAGCATGATATAGGGCTAGGGAGATTAGAGCTCGATACGGGGAGAGGGAAAGTAGACCTCAATACATGGATAGGAAAATTAGAACTCAATGCGCGGATAGGGAAAGTAGAGCTCGATACGTGAATAGGGAAAGAAGAGCTCAATACGCAGATAGGGAAATTAGAGCTCGATACGCGGATAGGGAAAGTAGAGCTCAATACGCAGAAAGGGAAATAAGAGCTCGAGATGTGGATAGAGAAAGTAGAGCTCAATATATGAAAATGGAAATTAGAGCTCTTTACACAGAGAGGGAAATTGGAGCACGATACGCAGATAGGGAATGTAGAGCTCGATACGGGGGTAGGGAAAGTAGAGCTCGAGATGTGGATGGAGAAAGTAGAGCTCGAGATGCGGGTAGGGAAAGTAGAGCTCGCAACGCGGATAAGGAAAGTAGAGCTCGATACGGGGATAGGGAAATTAGATCTTAAGATGCGAACAGGGAAGTACAGCTCGATACACGCATAGGGAAAGTAGAGCTCGATACACAGATAGGGAAAGTAGAGGTCGAGAAAAGGATGGGAAAGTAGAGCTCAATACGGGGATAGGGAAAGTAGAGCTCGAGATGCGGTTAGGGAAAATAGAGCTCGAGATGCGGATAGGGAAAGTAGAGCTCGATATGGAGATAGGGAAATTAGAGCTGAATACGAGGATAGGGAAAGTAGAGCTCGAGATGCGGTTAGGGAAAATAGAGCTCGAGATGCGGACAGGGAATGAAGAGCTCAATACGGGGATAGGGAAAGTAGAGCTCGATAAGCGGATAGGAAAAGTAGAGCTCGAGACACGGATAGGGAAAGTAGAGCTCGATATGGGAATAGGGAAAGTAGAGCTCGATACGCGGATACGAAAAGTAGAGCTCGATACGCGGATAGGGAAAGTAGAGCTTGGGACAGGGATAGGGAAATTAGAGCTTGAGATGCGCATAGGGAAAGTAGAGCTCGATACAGAGATAGGGAAAGTAGAGCCCGATACGCAGATAGGGAAATTAGAGCTCAATACGCGAATAGGGAAAGTAGAGCTCGATAGGCGGATAGTGGAAGTAGAGCTCGATACGCGAATAGGGAAAGTAGAGCTCGATATGGGGATAGGGAAAGTAGAGCTCGATATGGGGATAGGGAAAGTAGAGCTCGATACGCAGATAGGGAAAGTAGAGCTGGATACGCAGATAGGGAAATTAGAGATCGATACGTGGATAGGGAATTTAGAGCATGATATAGGGTTAGGGAAAGTAGAACTCGATACGGGGATAGAGAAAGTAGAGCATGATATAGGGTTAGGGAAAGTAGAGCTTGATACGGGGATAGGGAAAGTAGAGCATGATATAGGGCTAGGGAGAGTAGAGCTCGATATGGGGAGAGGGAAAGTAGAGCTCAATACGTGGATAGGAAAATTAGAGCTCAATGCGTGGATAGGCAAGGTAGAGCTCGATACATGAATAGGGAAAGACGAGCTCAATACGCAGAAAGGGAAATAAGAGCTCGAGATGTGGATAGAGAAAATAGAGCTCAATAAATGAATAGGGAAAGTAGAGCTCAATACACAGATAGGGAAATTAGAGCATGATACGCAGATAGGGAATGTAGAGCTCGATACGGGAGTAGGGAAAGTAGAGCTCGAGAAGCGGATAGGGAAAGTAGAGCTCAATACGGGAATAGGGAAAGTAGAGCTCACTACGCGGATAGGAAACGTAGGGCTCGAGACATGGATAGGCAAAGTAGAGCTCGATACGTGGATAGGGAAAGTAGAGCTTGATAGACAGATAGGGAAAGTAGAGCTCGATATGCGGATAGGGGAAGTAGAGATCAATACGGGGATAGGGAAAGTAGAGCTCGATACGCGGACAGGAAAAGTAGAGCGTGGGACAGGGATAGGGATAGTAGAGCTCGATACGCAGATAGGGAAAGTAGAGCTCAATAAATGGATAGGAAAATTAGAGCTCAATGCGCGGATAGGGAAAGTAGAGCTCGATACGTGGATAGGGAAAGTAGAGCTTGGGACAGGGATAGGGAAAGTAGAGCTCGAGATGCAGATAGGGAAAGTAGAGCTCGATACACGGATAGGGAAAATAGAGCTCGATAGGCGGATAGGGTAAGTACAGCTCGATACGTGGATAGGGAAAGTAGAGCTCGATATGGTGATTCGGAAAGTAGAGCTCAATACGCGGGTAGGGAAAGTAGAGCTCGATAGGGTGATAGGGAAAGTAGAGCTCGATATGTGGATAGGGAAAGTAGAGCTGGGGACAGGGATAGGGAAAGTAGAGCTCGAGCTGTGGATAGGGAAAGTAGAGCTCGATACACTGATAGGGAAAGTAGAGCTCGACAGGCGGATAGGGAAAGTACAGCTCGATACGCGGATAGGGAAAGTAGAGTTCGATACCGGGATACGGAAAGTAGAGCTCGATACGCGGATAGGGAAAGTAGAGCTCAATATGGGGATAGGGAAAGTAGAGCTCGATATGGGGATAGGGAATGTAGAGCTTGATACGCAGATAGGGATAGTAGAGCGCGATACGCAGATAGGGAAATTAGAGCTCGATACGGGGATAGGGAAAGTAGAGCATGATTTTGGGCTAGGGAGAGTAGAGCTCGATACGGGGAGAGGGAAAGTAGAGCTCAATACATGGATAGGAAAATTTGAACTAAGTGCGCAGATAGGGAAAGTAGAGCTCGATACGTGAATAGGAAAAGTAGAGTTCGAGACACGGATAGGGAAAGTAGAGCTTGATATGGGGTTAGGGAAAGTAGAGCTCGATACGCGCATAGGGAAAGTAGAGTGATACACAGATAGGGAAAGTAGAGCTCGATATGTGGACAGGGAAAATAGAGCTCGATACGCAGATAGGGATAGTAGAGCTTGAGAATTGGGTAGGGAAAATAGAGCTCAAGATGCGGATAGGGAAAGTAGATCTCAATACGGGAATAGGGAAAGTAGAGCTCGATACGCGGATAGGAAAAGTAGGGCTCGAGAAACGGATAGGGAAAGTAGAGCTCGATATGGTGATAGGGAAAGTAGAGCTCAATACGCGGATAGGGAAAGTAGAGCTCGATAGGGTGATAGGGAAAGCAGAGTTCGATACGTGGATAGGGAAAGTAGAGCTTGGGACAGGGATAGGGAAAGTAGAGCTCGAGATGCGGATAGGGAAAGTAGAGCCCGATACACGGATAGGGAAAGTAGAGCTCGATAGGCAGATAGGGAAAGTACAGCTCGATACGTGGATAGGGAAAGTAGAGTTCGAGACCGGGATAGGGAAAGTAGAGCTCGATACACGGATAGGGAAAGTAGAGCTCGATATGGGGATAGGGAAAGTAGAGCTCGATATGGGGATAGGGAAAGTAGAGCTCGATACGCAGATAGGGGAAGTAGAGCGCGATACGCAGATAGGGAAGTTAGAGCTCGATATGGGGTTAGGGAAAGTAGAGCATGATTTTGGGCTAGGGAAAGTAGAGCTCAATACGGGGATAGAGAAAGTAGAGCATGATATAGGGCTAGGGAGAGTAGAGTTCGATACGGGGAGAGGGAAAGTAGACCTCAATACATGGATAGGAAAATTAGAACTCAATGCGCGGATAGGGAAAGTTGAGCTCGATACGTGAATAGGGAAAGAAGAGCTCAATACGCAGATAGGGAAATTAGAGCTCGATACGCGGATAGGGAAAGTAGAGCTCAATACGCAGAAAGGGAAATAAGAGCTCGAGATGTGGATAGAGAAAATAGAGCTCAATATATGAAAATGGAAAGTAGAGCTCAATACACAGAGAGGGAAATTGGAGCACGATACGCAGATAGGGATAGGAGAGCTTGAGATGTCTGTAGGGAATATAGAGCTCGAGATGCGGATAGGGAAAGTAGAGCTTAATACGGGAATAGCGAAAGTAGAGCTCGATACGCGGATAGGAAAAGTAGGGCTCGAGACACGGATAGGGAAAGTAGAGCTCGATATGGTGATAGGGAAAGTAGAGCTCGAGATGCGGATAGGGAAAGTAGAGCCCGATACACGGATAGGGAAAGTAGAGCTCGATAGGCGGATAGGGAAAGTACAGCTCGATACGTGGATAGGGAAAGTAGAGTTCGATACCGGGATAGGGAAAGTAGAGCTCGATACGCGGATAGGGAAAGTAGAGCTCGATATGGGGATAGGGAAAGTAGAGCTCGATATGGGGATAGGGAAAGTAGAGCTCGATATGCAGATAGGGGAAGTAGAGCGCGATACGCAGATAGGTTAATTAGAGCTCGATACGGGGATAGGGAAAGTAGAGCATGATATAGGGCTAGGGAGAGTAGAGCTCGATATGGGGAGAGGGAAAGTAGAGCTCAATACGCGGATAGGAAAATTAGAGCTCAATGCGTGGATAGGGAAGGTAGAGCTCGATACATGAATAGGGAAAGAAGAGCTCAATACGCAGAAAGGGAAATAAGAGCTCGAGATGTGGATAGAGAAAATAGAGCTCAATAAATGAATAGGGAAAGTAGAGCTCAATACACAGATAGGGAAATTAGAGCATGATACGCAGATAGGGAATGTAGAGCTCGAAACGGGGGTAGGGAAAGTAGAGCTCGAGAAGCGGATAGGGAAAGTAGAGCTCAATACGGGAATAGGGAAAGTAGAGCTCACTACGCAGATAGGAAACGTAGGGCTCGAGACACGGATAGGGAAAGTAGAGCTCGATACGTGGATAGGGAAAGTAGAGCTTGATAGACAGATAGGGAAAGTAGAGCTCAATATGCGGATAGGGGAAGTAGAGATCAATACGGGGATAGGGAAAGTAGAGCTCGATATGCGGAGAGGAAAAGTAGAGCGTGGGACAGGGATAGGGAAAGTAGAGATCGATACGCGGATAGGGAAAGTAGAGCTCAATAAATGGATAGGAAAATTAGAGCTCAATGCGCGGATAGGGAAAGTAGAGCTCGATACGTGAATAGGGAAAGAAGAGCTCAATACGCAGATAGGGAAATTAGAGCTCGATACGCGGATAGGGAAAGTAGAGCTCAATACGCAGAAAGGGAAAGAAGAGCTCGAGATGTGGATATAGAAAATAGAGCTCAATACATGAACAGGGAAAGTAGAGCTCAATACACAGATAGGGAAATTAGAGCATGATACGCCGATAGGGAATGTAGAGCTCGATACGGGGGTAGGGAAAGTAGAGCTCGAGATGTGGATAGAGAAAGTAGAGCTCGAGATGTGGATAGAGAAAGTAGAGCTCGAGATGCGGATAGGGAAAGTAGAACTTGAGATGTGGTTAGGGAAAATAGAGCTCGAGATGCAGATAGGGAAAGTAGAGCTTAATACGGGGATAGGAAAAGTAGAGGTCGATACGTGGATAGGAAAAGTAGAGCTCGAGACACGGATAGGGAAAGTAGAGCTTGATATGGGGATAGGGAAAGTAGAGCTTGATACGCGCATAGGGAAAGTAGAGTGATAGACAGATAGGGAACGTAGAGCTCGATAAGTGGACAGGGAAAATAGAGCTCGATACGCAGATAGGGATAGTAGAGCTTGGGACAGGGAGAGGGAAAGTAGAGCTCAATACGCGGATAGGGAAAGTAGAGCTCGATACTCGGATAGGGAAAGTAAAGCACAATACGCAAATAGGGAAAGTAGAGCTTCGGACAGGGATAGGGAAAGTAGAGCTTGAGATGCGGATACGGAAAGTAGAGCTCGATACAGAGAAAGGGAAAGTAGAGCTTGATACGCAGATAGGGAAATTAGAGCTCAATACGCGGATAGGGAAAGTAGAGCTCGATAGGCGGATACGGAAAGTAGAGCTCGATAGGCGGATAGGGAAAGTAGTGCTCGATATGTGGATAGGGAAAGTAGAGCTCGATAGGCAGATAGGGAAAGTAGAGCTCGATAAGTGGATAGGGAAAGTAGAGCTCGATATGGGGATAGAGAAATTAGAGCTCGATACGCAGATAGGGAAAGTAGAGCTTGAGATGTGGTTAGGGAAAATAGAGCTCGAGACGCAGATAGGGAAAGTAGAGCTCGATACGCAGATAGGGAAATTAGAGCTCAATACGCGAATAGGGAAAGTAGAGCTCGATAGGCGGATAGTGGAAGTAGAGCTCGATACGCGAATAGGGAAAGTAGAGCTCGATATGGGGATAGGGAAAGTAGAGCTCGATATGGGGATAGGGAAAGTAGAGCTCGATACGCAGATAGGGAAAGTAGAGCTGGATACGCAGATAGGGAAATTAGAGATCGATACGTGGATAGGGAATTTAGAGCATGATATAGGGTTAGGGAAAGTAGAACTCGATACGGGGATAGAGAAAGTAGAGCATGATATAGGGTTAGGGAAAGTAGAGCTTGATACGGGGATAGGGAAAGTAGAGCATGATATAGGGCTAGGGAGAGTAGAGCTCGATATGGGGAGAGGGAAAGTAGAGCTCAATACGTGGATAGGAAAATTAGAGCTCAATGCGTGGATAGGCAAGGTAGAGCTCGATACATGAATAGGGAAAGAAGAGCTCAATACGCAGAAAGGGAAATAAGAGCTCGAGATGTGGATAGAGAAAATAGAGCTCAATAAATGAATAGGGAAAGTAGAGCTCAATACACAGATAGGGAAATTAGAGCATGATACGCAGATAGGGAATGTAGAGCTCGATACGGGAGTAGGGAAAGTAGAGCTCGAGAAGCGGATAGGGAAAGTAGAGCTCAATACGGGAATAGGGAAAGTAGAGCTCACTACGCGGATAGGAAACGTAGGGCTCGAGACATGGATAGGGAAAGTAGAGCTCGATACGTGGATAGGGAAAGTAGAGCTTGATAGACAGATAGGGAAAGTAGAGCTCGATATGCGGATAGGGGAAGTAGAGATCAATACGGGGATAGGGAAAGTAGAGCTCGATACGCGGACAGGAAAAGCAGAGCGTGGGACAGGGATAGGGATAGTAGAGCTCGATACGCAGATAGGGAAAGTAGAGCTCAATAAATGGATAGGAAAATTAGAGCTCAATGCGCGGATAGGGAAAGTAGAGCTCGATACGTGGATAGGGAAAGTAGAGCTTGGGACAGGGATAGGGAAAGTAGAGCTCGAGATGCAGATAGGGAAAGTAGAGCTCGATACACGGATAGGGAAAATAGAGCTCGATAGGCGGATAGGGTAAGTACAGCTCGATACGTGGATAGGGAAAGTAGAGCTCGATATGGTGATTCGGAAAGTAGAGCTCAATACGCGGGTAGGGAAAGTAGAGCTCGATAGGGTGATAGGGAAAGTAGAGCTCGATATGTGGATAGGGAAAGTAGAGCTGGGGACAGGGATAGGGAAAGTAGAGCTCGAGCTGTGGATAGGGAAAGTAGAGCTCGATACACTGATAGGGAAAGTAGAGCTCGACAGGCGGATAGGGAAAGTACAGCTCGATACGCGGATAGGGAAAGTAGAGTTCGATACCGGGATACGGAAAGTAGAGCTCGATACGCGGATAGGGAAAGTAGAGCTCAATATGGGGATAGGGAAAGTAGAGCTCGATATGGGGATAGGGAATGTAGAGCTCGATACGCAGATAGGGATAGTAGAGCGCGATACGCAGATAGGGAAATTAGAGCTCGATACGGGGATAGGGAAAGTAGAGCATGATTTTGGGCTAGGGAGAGTAGAGCTCGATACGGGGAGAGGGAAAGTAGAGCTCAATACATGGATAGGAAAATTTGAACTAAGTGCGCAGATAGGGAAAGTAGAGCTCGATACGTGAATAGGAAAAGTAGAGTTCGAGACACGGATAGGGAAAGTAGAGCTTGATATGGGGTTAGGGAAAGTAGAGCTCGATACGCGCATAGGGAAAGTAGAGTGATACACAGATAGGGAAAGTAGAGCTCGATATGTGGACAGGGAAAATAGAGCTCGATACGCAGATAGGGATAGTAGAGCTTGAGAATTGGGTAGGGAAAATAGAGCTCAAGATGCGGATAGGGAAAGTAGATCTCAATACGGGAATAGGGAAAGTAGAGCTCGATACGCGGATAGGAAAAGTAGGGCTCGAGAAACGGATAGGGAAAGTAGAGCTCGATATGGTGATAGGGAAAGTAGAGCTCAATACGCGGATAGGGAAAGTAGAGCTCGATAGGGTGATAGGGAAAGCAGAGTTCGATACGTGGATAGGGAAAGTAGAGCTTGGGACAGGGATAGGGAAAGTAGAGCTCGAGATGCGGATAGGGAAAGTAGAGCCCGATACACGGATAGGGAAAGTAGAGCTCGATAGGCAGATAGGGAAAGTACAGCTCGATACGTGGATAGGGAAAGTAGAGTTCGAGACCGGGATAGGGAAAGTAGAGCTCGATACACGGATAGGGAAAGTAGAGCTCGATATGGGGATAGGGAAAGTAGAGCTCGATATGGGGATAGGGAAAGTAGAGCTCGATACGCAGATAGGGGAAGTAGAGCGCGATACGCAGATAGGGAAGTTAGAGCTCGATATGGGGTTAGGGAAAGTAGAGCATGATTTTGGGCTAGGGAAAGTAGAGCTCAATACGGGGATAGAGAAAGTAGAGCATGATATAGGGCTAGGGAGAGTAGAGTTCGATACGGGGAGAGGGAAAGTAGACCTCAATACATGGATAGGAAAATTAGAACTCAATGCGCGGATAGGGAAAGTTGAGCTCGATACGTGAATAGGGAAAGAAGAGCTCAATACGCAGATAGGGAAATTAGAGCTCGATACGCGGATAGGGAAAGTAGAGCTCAATACGCAGAAAGGGAAATAAGAGCTCGAGATGTGGATAGAGAAAATAGAGCTCAATATATGAAAATGGAAAGTAGAGCTCAATACACAGAGAGGGAAATTGGAGCACGATACGCAGATAGGGATAGGAGAGCTTGAGATGTCTGTAGGGAATATAGAGCTCGAGATGCGGATAGGGAAAGTAGAGCTTAATACGGGAATAGCGAAAGTAGAGCTCGATACGCGGATAGGAAAAGTAGGGCTCGAGACACGGATAGGGAAAGTAGAGCTCGATATGGTGATAGGGAAAGTAGAGCTCGAGATGCGGATAGGGAAAGTAGAGCCCGATACACGGATAGGGAAAGTAGAGCTCGATAGGCGGATAGGGAAAGTACAGCTCGATACGTGGATAGGGAAAGTAGAGTTCGATACCGGGATAGGGAAAGTAGAGCTCGATACGCGGATAGGGAAAGTAGAGCTCGATATGGGGATAGGGAAAGTAGAGCTCGATATGGGGATAGGGAAAGTAGAGCTCGATATGCAGATAGGGGAAGTAGAGCGCGATACGCAGATAGGTTAATTAGAGCTCGATACGGGGATAGGGAAAGTAGAGCATGATATAGGGCTAGGGAGAGTAGAGCTCGATATGGGGAGAGGGAAAGTAGAGCTCAATACGCGGATAGGAAAATTAGAGCTCAATGCGTGGATAGGGAAGGTAGAGCTCGATACATGATTAGGGAAAGAAGAGCTCAATACGCAGAAAGGGAAATAAGAGCTCGAGATGTGGATAGAGAAAATAGAGCTCAATAAATGAATAGGGAAAGTAGAGCTCAATACACAGATAGGGAAATTAGAGCATGATACGCAGATAGGGAATGTAGAGCTCGAAACGGGGGTAGGGAAAGTAGAGCTCGAGAAGCGGATAGGGAAAGTAGAGCTCAATACGGGAATAGGGAAAGTAGAGCTCACTACGCAGATAGGAAACGTAGGGCTCGAGACACGGATAGGGAAAGTAGAGCTCGATACGTGGATAGGGAAAGTAGAGCTTGATAGACAGATAGGGAAAGTAGAGCTCAATATGCGGATAGGGGAAGTAGAGATCAATACGGGGATAGGGAAAGTAGAGCTCGATATGCGGAGAGGAAAAGTAGAGCGTGGGACAGGGATAGGGAAAGTAGAGATCGATACGCGGATAGGGAAAGTAGAGCTCAATAAATGGATAGGAAAATTAGAGCTCAATGCGCGGATAGGGAAAGTAGAGCTCGATACGTGAATAGGGAAAGAAGAGCTCAATACGCAGATAGGGAAATTAGAGCTCGATACGCGGATAGGGAAAGTAGAGCTCAATACGCAGAAAGGGAAAGAAGAGCTCGAGATGTGGATATAGAAAATAGAGCTCAATACATGAACAGGGAAAGTAGAGCTCAATACACAGATAGGGAAATTAGAGCATGATACGCCGATAGGGAATGTAGAGCTCGATACGGGGGTAGGGAAAGTAGAGCTCGAGATGTGGATAGAGAAAGTAGAGCTCGAGATGTGGATAGAGAAAGTAGAGCTCGAGATGCGGATAGGGAAAGTAGAACTTGAGATGTGGTTAGGGAAAATAGAGCTCGAGATGCAGATAGGGAAAGTAGAGCTCAATACGGGGATAGGAAAAGTAGAGGTCGATACGTGGATAGGAAAAGTAGAGCTCGAGACACGGATAGGGAAAGTAGAGCTTGATATGGGGATAGGGAAAGTAGAGCTTGATACGCGCATAGGGAAAGTAGAGTGATAGACAGATAGGGAACGTAGAGCTCGATAAGTGGACAGGGAAAATAGAGCTCGATACGCAGATAGGGATAGTAGAGCTTGGGACAGGGAGAGGGAAAGTAGAGCTCAATACGCGGATAGGGAAAGTAGAGCTCGATACTCGGATAGGGAAAGTAAAGCACAATACGCAAATAGGGAAAGTAGAGCTTCGGACAGGGATAGGGAAAGTAGAGCTTGAGATGCGGATACGGAAAGTAGAGCTCGATACAGAGAAAGGGAAAGTAGAGCTTGATACGCAGATAGGGAAATTAGAGCTCAATACGCGGATAGGGAAAGTAGAGCTCGATAGGCGGATACGGAAAGTAGAGCTCGATAGGCGGATAGGGAAAGTAGTGCTCGATATGTGGATAGGGAAAGTAGAGCTCGATAGGCAGATAGGGAAAGTAGAGCTCGATAAGTGGATAGGGAAAGTAGAGCTCGATATGGGGATAGAGAAATTAGAGCTCGATACGCAGATAGGGAAAGTAGAGCTTGAGATGTGGTTAGGGAAAATAGAGCTCGAGACGCAGATAGGGAAAGTAGAGCTCGATACACAGGTAGGGAAAGTAGAGCTCGAGACACGGATAGGGAAAGTAGAGCTCAATATGGGGATAGGGAAAGTAGAGCTCGATATAGAGATAGGGAAATTAGAGCTCAATACGGGGATAGGGAAAGTAGAGCTCGAGATGCGGTTAGGGAAAATAGAGGTCGAGATGTGGATAGGGAGAGTAGAGCTCAATACGGGGATAGGGAAAGTGGAGCTCGATACGCGGATAGGAAAAGTAGAGCTCGAGACACAGATAGGGAAAGTAGAGCTCGATATGGGGACAGGGAAATTAGAGCTCGATACACGGATATGGAAAGTAGAGCTTGATACACGGATAGGGAAAGTAGAGCTCAATACGGGGATAGGGAAAGTAGAGCTCGATACGCGGATAGGGAAAGTAGAGCTCGATATGCGGATACGAAAAGTAGAGCTCGATACGTGGACTGGGAAAATAGAGCTCGATACACGGATAGGGAAAGTAGAGCTTGGGAGAGCGATAGGGAAAGTAGAGCACAAGATGCGGATAGGGAAAGCATAGCTTGATACGCGCGTAGGGAAAGTAGAGTGATACACAGATAGGGAAAGTAGAGCTCGATATGTGGACAGTGAAAATAGAGCTCGATACATGGATAGGGATAGTAGAGCTTGGGGCAGGGATAGGGAAAGTAGAGCTCAATATGCGGATAGGGAAAGTAGAGTTCGATACCGGGATAGGGAAAGTAGAGCTCGATACGCGGATAGGGAAAGTAGAGCTCGATACGCAGATAGGGAAATTAGAGCTCGATACGGGGATAGGGAAAGTAGAGCATGATTTTGGGCTAGGGAAAGTAGAGCTCGATACGGGGATAGAGAAAGTAGAGCATGATATAGGGCTAGGGAGATTAGAGCTCGATACGGGGAGAGGGAAAGTAGACCTCAATACATGGATTGGAAAATTAGAACTCAATGCGCGGATAGGGAAAGTAGAGCTCGATACGTGAATAGGGAAAGAAGAGCTCAATCCGCAGATAGGGAAATTAGAGCTCGATACGCGGATAGGGAAAGTAGAGCTCAATACGCAGAAAGGGAAATAAGAGCTCGAGATGTGGATAGAGAAAGTAGAGCTCAATATATGAAAATGGAAATTAGAGCTCTTTACACAGAGAGGGAAATTGGAGCACGATACGCAGATAGGGCATGTAGAGCTCGATACGGGGGTAGGGAAAGTAGAGCTCGAGATGTGGATAGAGAAAGTAGAGCTCGAGATGCGGGTAGGGAAAGTAGAGCTCGCAACGCGGATAAGGAATGTAGAGCTCGATACGGGGATAGGGAAATTAGATCTTAAGATGCGAACAGGGAAGTACAGCTCGATACACGCATAGGGAAAGTAGAGCTCGATACACAGATAGGGAAAGTAGAGGTCGAGAAAAGGATGGGAAAGTAGAGCTCAATACGGGGATAGGGAAAGTAGAGCTCGAGATGCGGTTAGGGAAAATAGAGCTCGAGATGCGGATAGGGAAAGTAGAGCTCGATATGGAGATAGGGAAATTAGAGCTGAATACGAGGATAGGGAAAGTAGAGCTCGAGATGCGGTTAGGGAAAATAGAGCTCGAGATGCGGACAGGGAATGAAGATCTCAATACGGGGATAGGGAAAGTAGAGCTCGATAAGCGGATAGGAAAAGTAGAGCTCGAGACACGGATAGGGAAAGTAGAGCTCGATATGGGAATAGGGAAAGTAGGGCTCGATACGCGGATACGAAAAGTAGAGCTCGATACGCGGATAGGGAAAGTAGAGCTTGGGACAGGGATAGGGAAATTAGAGCTTGAGATGCGCATAGGGAAAGTAGAGCTCGATACAGAGATAGGGAAAGTAGAGCCCGATACGCAGATAGGGAAATTAGAGCTCAATACGCGAATACGGAAAGTAGAGCTCGATAGGCGGATAGTGGAAGTAGAGCTCGATACGCGAATAGGGAAAGTAGAGCTTGATATGGGGATAGGGAAAGTAGAGCTCGATATGGGGATAGGGAAAGTAGAGCTCGATACGCAGATAGGGAAAGTAGAGCTGGATACGCAGATAGGGAAATTAGAGATCGATACGTGGATAGGGAATTTAGAGCATGATATAGGGTTAGGGAAAGTAGAACTCGATACGGGGATAGAGAAAGTAGAGCATGATATAGGGTTAGGGAAAGTAGAGCTTGATACGGGGATAGGGAAAGTAGAGCATGATATAGGGCTAGGGAGAGTAGAGCTCGATATGGGGAGAGGGAAAGTAGAGCTCAATACGTGGATAGGAAAATTAGAGCTCAATGCGTGGATAGGCAAGGTAGAGCTCGATACATGAATAGGGAAAGAAGAGCTCAATACGCAGAAAGGGAAATAAGAGCTTGAGATGTGGATAGAGAAAATAGAGCTCAATAAATGAATAGGGAAAGTAGAGCTCAATACACAGATAGGGAAATTAGAGCATGATACGCAGATAGGGAATGTAGAGCTCGATACGGGGGTAGGGAAAGTAGAGCTCGAGAAGCGGATAGGGAAAGTAGAGCTCAATACGGGAATAGGGAAAGTAGAGCTCACTACGCGGATAGGAAACGTAGGGCTCGAGACACGGATCGGGAAAGTAGAGCTCGATACGTGGATAGGGAAAGTAGAGCTTGATAGACAGATAGGGAAAGTAGAGCTCGATATGCGGATAGGGGAAGTAGAGATCAATACGGGGATAGGGAAAGTAGAGCTCGATACGCGGACAGGAAAAGTAGAGCGTGGAACAGGGATAGGGATAGTAGAGCTCGATACGTGGATAGGGAAAGTAGAGCTCAATAAATGGATAGGAAAATTAGAGCTCAATGCGCGGATAGGGAAAGTAGAGCTCGATACGTGAATAGGGAAAGAAGAGCTCAATGCGCAGATAGGGAAATTAGAGCTCGATACGCGGATAGGGAAAGTAGAGCTCAATACGCAGAAAGGGAAAGAAGAGCTCGAGATGTGGATAGAGAAAATAGAGCTCAATACATGAATAGGGAAAGTAGAGCTCAATACACAGATAGGGAAATTAGAGCATGATACGCTGATAGGGAATGTAGAGCTCGATACGGGGGTAGGGAAAGTAGAGCTCGAGATGTGGATAGAGAAAGTAGAGATCGAGATGTGGATAGAGAAAGTAGAGCTCGAGATGTGGAAAGGGAAAGTAGAGCTCGATACGCAGATAGGGATAGTAGTGCTTGGGACAGGGAGAGGGAAAGTAGAGCTCAATACGCGGATAGGGAAAGTAGAGCTCGATACTCGGATAGGGAAAGTAGAGGACAATACGCAAATAGGGAAAGTAGAGCTTCGGACAGGGATAGGGAAAGTAGAGCTTGAGATGCGGATAGGAAAAGTAGAGCTCGATACAGAGAAAGGGAAAGTAGAGCTTGATACGCAGATAGGGAAATTAGAGCTCAATACGCGGATAGGGAAAGTAGAGCTCGATAGGTGGATACGGAAAGTAGAGCTCGATAGGCGGATAGGGAAAGTAGAGCTCGATATGTGGATAGGGAAAGTAGAGCTCGATAGGCAGTTAGGGAAAGTAGAGCTCGATAAGTGGATAGGGAAAGTAGAGCTCGATATGGGGATAGGGAAATTAGAGCTCGATACGCAGATAGGGAAAGTAGAGCTTGAGATGTGGTTAGGGAAAATAGAGCTCGAGACGCAGATAGGGAAAGTAGAGCTCGATACACAGGTACGGAAAGTAGAGCTCGAGACACGGATAGGGAAAGTAGAGCTCAATATGGGGATAGGGAAAGTAGAGCTCGATATAGAGATAGGGAAATTAGAGCTCAATACGGGGATAGGGAAAGTAGAGCTCGAGATGCGGTTAGGGAAAATAGAGGTCGAGATGTGGATAGGGAGAGTAGAGCTCAATACGGGGATAGGGAAAGTGGAGCTCGATACGCGGATAGGAAAAGTAGAGCTCGAGACACAGATAGGGAAAGTAGAGCTCGATATGGGGACAGGGAAATTAGAGCTCGATACATGGATATGGAAAGTAGAGCTTGATACATGGATAGGGAAATTAGAGCTCAATACGGGGATAGGGAAAGTAGAGCTCGATACGCGGATAGGGAAAGTAGAGCTCGATATGCGGATACGAAAAGTAGAGCTCGATACGTGGACTGGGAAAATAGAGCTCGATACACGGATAGGGAAAGTAGAGCTTGGGAGAGGGATAGGGAAAGTAGAGCACAAGATGCGGATAGGGAAAGCATAGCTTGATACGCGCGTAGGGAAAGTAGAGTGATACACAGATAGGGAAAGTAGAGCTCGATATGTGGACAGTGAAAATAGAGCTCGATACATGGATAGGGATAGTAGAGCTTGGGACAGGGCTAGGGAAAGTAGAGCTCAATATGCGGATAGGGAAAGTAGAGCTCGATACTCGGATAGGGAAAGTAGAGTTCGATACGCGGATAGGGAAAGTAGAGCACAATACGCGAATAAGGAAAGTAAAGCTCGATACGCAGATAGGGAAAGTAGAGCTTGGGACAGGGATAGGGAAAGTAGAGCTTGAGATGCGGATAGGGAAAGAGCTCGATAGGCGGATAGGGAAAGTAGAGCTCGATAGGCAGATAGGGAAAGTAGAGCTCGATAAGCGGATAGGGAAAGTAGAGCTCGATAGGCGGATAGGGAAAGTAGAGCTCGATACGCAGATAGGGAAAGTAGAGCTCGATTGGCAGATAGGGAAAGTAGAGGTGATACGGGGATTGGGAAAGTAGAGCTTGAGATGTGGGTAGGGAAAATAGAGCTCGAGATGCGGATAGGGAAAGTAGAGCTCAATACGGGAATAGGGAAAGTAGAGCTCGCTACGCGGATAGGAAACGTAGGGCTCGAGACACGGATAGGGAAAGTAGAGCTCGATATGCGGATAGGGAAAGTAGAGCTCGATACGTGGATAGGGAAAGTAGAGCTTGATAGACAGATAGGGAAAGTAGAGCTCGATATGCGGATAGGGGAAGTAGAGATCAATACGGGGATAGGGAAAGTAGAGCTCGATACGCGGATAGGAAAAGTAGAGCGTGGGACAGGGATAGGGAAAGTAGAGCTCGATACGCGGAAAGGGAAAGTAGAGTTCGATACGCGGATAGGGAAAGTAGAGCTCGATATGGTGATAGGGAAAGTAGAGCTTGATACGTGGATAGGGAAAGTAGAGCTTGGGACAGGGATAGGGAAAGTAGAGCTCGAGGTGCTAATAGGGAAAGTAGAGCTCGATAGACCTATAGGGAAAGTAGAGCTCGATAGGCGGATAGGGAAATTACAGCTCGATATGCGGATAGGGAAAGTAGAGTTCGATACCTGGATAGGGAAAGTAGAGCTCGATACGCGGATAGGGAAAGTAGAGCTCGATATTGGGATAGGGAAAGTAGAGCTCTATATGGGGATAGGGAAAGTAGAGCTCGATACGCAGATAGGGAAGGTAGAGCTCGACACGCAGATAGGGAAATTAGAGCTCGATATGGGGATAGGGAAAGTAGAGCATGATTTTGGTCTAGGGAAAGTAGAGCTCGATACGGGGATGGAGAAAATAGAGCATGATAGAGGGCTAGGGAAAGTAGAGCTCGATACGGGGATAGGGAAAGTAGAGCTCAATAAATGGATAGGAAAATTAGAGCTCAATGCGCGAATAGGGAAAGTAGAGCTCGATACGTGAATAGGGAAAGAAGAGCTCAATACGCAGATAGGGAAATTAGAGCTCGATACGCGGATAGGGAAAGTAGAGCTCAATACGCAGAAAGGGAAAGAAGAGCTCGTGATGTGGATAGAGAAAATAGAGCTCAATACATGAATAGGGAAAGTAGAGCTCAATACACAGATAGGGAAATTAGAGCATGATACGCTGATAGGGAATGTAGAGCTCGTTACGGGGGTAGGGAAAGTAGAGCTCGAGATGTGGATAGAGAAAGTAGAGATCGAGATGTGGATAGAGAAAGTAGAGCTCGAGATGTGGTTAGGGAAAGTAGAGCTCAATACGGGGATAGGAAAAGTAGAGGTCGATACGGGGATAGGAAAAGTAGAGCTCGAGACACGGATAGGGAAAGTAGAGCTTGATATGGGGATAGGGAAAGTAGAGCTTGATACGCGCATAGGGAAAGTAGAGTGATAGACAGGTAGGGAACGTAGAGCTCGATATGTGGACAGGGAAATTAGAGCTCAATACGCGGATAGGGAAAGTAGAGCTCGATAGGCGGATACGGAAAGTAGAGCTCGATAGGCGGATAGGGAAAGTAGTGCTCGATATGTGGATAGGGAAAGTAGAGCTCGATAGGCAGATAGGGAAAGTAGAGCTCGATAAGTGGATAGGGAAAGTAGAGCTCGATATGGGGATAGAGAAATTAGAGCTCGATACGCAGATAGGGAAAGTAGAGCTTGAGATGTGGTTAGGGAAAATAGAGCTCGAGACGCAGATAGGGAAAGTAGAGCTCGATACACAGGTAGGGAAAGTAGAGCTCGAGACACGGATAGGGAAAGTAGAGCTCAATATGGGGATAGGGAAAGTAGAGCTCGATATAGAGATAGGGAAATTAGAGCTCAATACGGGGATAGGGAAAGTAGAGCTCGAGATGCGGTTAGGGAAAATCGAGGTCGAGATGTGGATAGGGAGAGTAGAGCTCAATACGGGGATAGGGAAAGTGGAGCTCGATACGCGGATAGGAAAAGTAGAGCTCGAGACACAGATAGGGAAAGTAGAGCTCGATATGGGGACAGGGAAATTAGAGCTCGATACACGGATATGGAAAGTAGAGCTTGATACACGGATAGGGAAAGTAGAGCTCAATACGGGGATAGGGAAAGTAGAGCTCGATACGCGGATAGGGAAAGTAGAGCTCGATATGCGGATACGAAAAGTAGAGCTCGATACGTGGACTGGGAAAATAGAGCTCGATACACGGATAGGGAAAGTAGAGCTTGGGAGAGCGATAGGGAAAGTAGAGCACAAGATGCGGATAGGGAAAGCATAGCTTGATACGCGCGTAGGGAAAGTAGAGTGATACACAGATAGGGAAAGTAGAGCTCGATATGTGGACAGTGAAAATAGAGCTCGATACATGGATAGGGATAGTAGAGCTTGGGGCAGGGATAGGGAAAGTAGAGCTCAATATGCGGATAGGGAAAGTAGAGTTCGATACCGGGATAGGGAAAGTAGAGCTCGATACGCGGATAGGGAAAGTAGAGCTCGATACGCAGATAGGGAAATTAGAGCTCGATACGGGGATAGGGAAAGTAGAGCATGATTTTGGGCTAGGGAAAGTAGAGCTCGATACGGGGATAGAGAAAGTAGAGCATGATATAGGGCTAGGGAGATTAGAGCTCGATACGGGGAGAGGGAAAGTAGACCTCAATACATGGATTGGAAAATTAGAACTCAATGCGCGGATAGGGAAAGTAGAGCTCGATACGTGAATAGGGAAAGAAGAGCTCAATCCGCAGATAGGGAAATTAGAGCTCGATACGCGGATAGGGAAAGTAGAGCTCAATACGCAGAAAGGGAAATAAGAGCTCGAGATGTGGATAGAGAAAGTAGAGCTCAATATATGAAAATGGAAATTAGAGCTCTTTACACAGAGAGGGAAATTGGAGCACGATACGCAGATAGGGCATGTAGAGCTCGATACGGGGGTAGGGAAAGTAGAGCTCGAGATGTGGATAGAGAAAGTAGAGCTCGAGATGCGGGTAGGGAAAGTAGAGCTCGCAACGCGGATAAGGAATGTAGAGCTCGATACGGGGATAGGGAAATTAGATCTTAAGATGCGAACAGGGAAGTACAGCTCGATACACGCATAGGGAAAGTAGAGCTCGATACACAGATAGGGAAAGTAGAGGTCGAGAAAAGGATGGGAAAGTAGAGCTCAATACGGGGATAGGGAAAGTAGAGCTCGAGATGCGGTTAGGGAAAATAGAGCTCGAGATGCGGATAGGGAAAGTAGAGCTCGATATGGAGATAGGGAAATTAGAGCTGAATACGAGGATAGGGAAAGTAGAGCTCGAGATGCGGTTAGGGAAAATAGAGCTCGAGATGCGGACAGGGAATGAAGATCTCAATACGGGGATAGGGAAAGTAGAGCTCGATAAGCGGATAGGAAAAGTAGAGCTCGAGACACGGATAGGGAAAGTAGAGCTCGATATGGGAATAGGGAAAGTAGGGCTCGATACGCGGATACGAAAAGTAGAGCTCGATACGCGGATAGGGAAAGTAGAGCTTGGGACAGGGATAGGGAAATTAGAGCTTGAGATGCGCATAGGGAAAGTAGAGCTCGATACAGAGATAGGGAAAGTAGAGCCCGATACGCAGATAGGGAAATTAGAGCTCAATACGCGAATACGGAAAGTAGAGCTCGATAGGCGGATAGTGGAAGTAGAGCTCGATACGCGAATAGGGAAAGTAGAGCTTGATATGGGGATAGGGAAAGTAGAGCTCGATATGGGGATAGGGAAAGTAGAGCTCGATACGCAGATAGGGAAAGTAGAGCTGGATACGCAGATAGGGAAATTAGAGATCGATACGTGGATAGGGAATTTAGAGCATGATATAGGGTTAGGGAAAGTAGAACTCGATACGGGGATAGAGAAAGTAGAGCATGATATAGGGTTAGGGAAAGTAGAGCTTGATACGGGGATAGGGAAAGTAGAGCATGATATAGGGCTAGGGAGAGTAGAGCTCGATATGGGGAGAGGGAAAGTAGAGCTCAATACGTGGATAGGAAAATTAGAGCTCAATGCGTGGATAGGCAAGGTAGAGCTCGATACATGAATAGGGAAAGAAGAGCTCAATACGCAGAAAGGGAAATAAGAGCTTGAGATGTGGATAGAGAAAATAGAGCTCAATAAATGAATAGGGAAAGTAGAGCTCAATACACAGATAGGGAAATTAGAGCATGATACGCAGATAGGGAATGTAGAGCTCGATACGGGGGTAGGGAAAGTAGAGCTCGAGAAGCGGATAGGGAAAGTAGAGCTCAATACGGGAATAGGGAAAGTAGAGCTCACTACGCGGATAGGAAACGTAGGGCTCGAGACACGGATCGGGAAAGTAGAGCTCGATACGTGGATAGGGAAAGTAGAGCTTGATAGACAGATAGGGAAAGTAGAGCTCGATATGCGGATAGGGGAAGTAGAGATCAATACGGGGATAGGGAAAGTAGAGCTCGATACGCGGACAGGAAAAGTAGAGCGTGGAACAGGGATAGGGATAGTAGAGCTCGATACGTGGATAGGGAAAGTAGAGCTCAATAAATGGATAGGAAAATTAGAGCTCAATGCGCGGATAGGGAAAGTAGAGCTCGATACGTGAATAGGGAAAGAAGAGCTCAATGCGCAGATAGGGAAATTAGAGCTCGATACGCGGATAGGGAAAGTAGAGCTCAATACGCAGAAAGGGAAAGAAGAGCTCGAGATGTGGATAGAGAAAATAGAGCTCAATACATGAATAGGGAAAGTAGAGCTCAATACACAGATAGGGAAATTAGAGCATGATACGCTGATAGGGAATGTAGAGCTCGATACGGGGGTAGGGAAAGTAGAGCTCGAGATGTGGATAGAGAAAGTAGAGATCGAGATGTGGATAGAGAAAGTAGAGCTCGAGATGTGGAAAGGGAAAGTAGAGCTCGATACGCAGATAGGGATAGTAGTGCTTGGGACAGGGAGAGGGAAAGTAGAGCTCAATACGCGGATAGGGAAAGTAGAGCTCGATACTCGGATAGGGAAAGTAGAGGACAATACGCAAATAGGGAAAGTAGAGCTTCGGACAGGGATAGGGAAAGTAGAGCTTGAGATGCGGATAGGAAAAGTAGAGCTCGATACAGAGAAAGGGAAAGTAGAGCTTGATACGCAGATAGGGAAATTAGAGCTCAATACGCGGATAGGGAAAGTAGAGCTCGATAGGTGGATACGGAAAGTAGAGCTCGATAGGCGGATAGGGAAAGTAGAGCTCGATATGTGGATAGGGAAAGTAGAGCTCGATAGGCAGTTAGGGAAAGTAGAGCTCGATAAGTGGATAGGGAAAGTAGAGCTCGATATGGGGATAGGGAAATTAGAGCTCGATACGCAGATAGGGAAAGTAGAGCTTGAGATGTGGTTAGGGAAAATAGAGCTCGAGACGCAGATAGGGAAAGTAGAGCTCGATACACAGGTACGGAAAGTAGAGCTCGAGACACGGATAGGGAAAGTAGAGCTCAATATGGGGATAGGGAAAGTAGAGCTCGATATAGAGATAGGGAAATTAGAGCTCAATACGGGGATAGGGAAAGTAGAGCTCGAGATGCGGTTAGGGAAAATAGAGGTCGAGATGTGGATAGGGAGAGTAGAGCTCAATACGGGGATAGGGAAAGTGGAGCTCGATACGCGGATAGGAAAAGTAGAGCTCGAGACACAGATAGGGAAAGTAGAGCTCGATATGGGGACAGGGAAATTAGAGCTCGATACATGGATATGGAAAGTAGAGCTTGATACATGGATAGGGAAATTAGAGCTCAATACGGGGATAGGGAAAGTAGAGCTCGATACGCGGATAGGGAAAGTAGAGCTCGATATGCGGATACGAAAAGTAGAGCTCGATACGTGGACTGGGAAAATAGAGCTCGATACACGGATAGGGAAAGTAGAGCTTGGGAGAGGGATAGGGAAAGTAGAGCACAAGATGCGGATAGGGAAAGCATAGCTTGATACGCGCGTAGGGAAAGTAGAGTGATACACAGATAGGGAAAGTAGAGCTCGATATGTGGACAGTGAAAATAGAGCTCGATACATGGATAGGGATAGTAGAGCTTGGGACAGGGCTAGGGAAAGTAGAGCTCAATATGCGGATAGGGAAAGTAGAGCTCGATACTCGGATAGGGAAAGTAGAGTTCGATACGCGGATAGGGAAAGTAGAGCACAATACGCGAATAAGGAAAGTAAAGCTCGATACGCAGATAGGGAAAGTAGAGCTTGGGACAGGGATAGGGAAAGTAGAGCTTGAGATGCGGATAGGGAAAGAGCTCGATAGGCGGATAGGGAAAGTAGAGCTCGATAGGCAGATAGGGAAAGTAGAGCTCGATAAGCGGATAGGGAAAGTAGAGCTCGATAGGCGGATAGGGAAAGTAGAGCTCGATACGCAGATAGGGAAAGTAGAGCTCGATTGGCAGATAGGGAAAGTAGAGGTGATACGGGGATTGGGAAAGTAGAGCTTGAGATGTGGGTAGGGAAAATAGAGCTCGAGATGCGGATAGGGAAAGTAGAGCTCAATACGGGAATAGGGAAAGTAGAGCTCGCTACGCGGATAGGAAACGTAGGGCTCGAGACACGGATAGGGAAAGTAGAGCTCGATATGCGGATAGGGAAAGTAGAGCTCGATACGTGGATAGGGAAAGTAGAGCTTGATAGACAGATAGGGAAAGTAGAGCTCGATATGCGGATAGGGGAAGTAGAGATCAATACGGGGATAGGGAAAGTAGAGCTCGATACGCGGATAGGAAAAGTAGAGCGTGGGACAGGGATAGGGAAAGTAGAGCTCGATACGCGGAAAGGGAAAGTAGAGTTCGATACGCGGATAGGGAAAGTAGAGCTCGATATGGTGATAGGGAAAGTAGAGCTTGATACGTGGATAGGGAAAGTAGAGCTTGGGACAGGGATAGGGAAAGTAGAGCTCGAGGTGCTAATAGGGAAAGTAGAGCTCGATAGACCTATAGGGAAAGTAGAGCTCGATAGGCGGATAGGGAAATTACAGCTCGATATGCGGATAGGGAAAGTAGAGTTCGATACCTGGATAGGGAAAGTAGAGCTCGATACGCGGATAGGGAAAGTAGAGCTCGATATTGGGATAGGGAAAGTAGAGCTCTATATGGGGATAGGGAAAGTAGAGCTCGATACGCAGATAGGGAAGGTAGAGCTCGACACGCAGATAGGGAAATTAGAGCTCGATATGGGGATAGGGAAAGTAGAGCATGATTTTGGTCTAGGGAAAGTAGAGCTCGATACGGGGATGGAGAAAATAGAGCATGATAGAGGGCTAGGGAAAGTAGAGCTCGATACGGGGATAGGGAAAGTAGAGCTCAATAAATGGATAGGAAAATTAGAGCTCAATGCGCGAATAGGGAAAGTAGAGCTCGATACGTGAATAGGGAAAGAAGAGCTCAATACGCAGATAGGGAAATTAGAGCTCGATACGCGGATAGGGAAAGTAGAGCTCAATACGCAGAAAGGGAAAGAAGAGCTCGTGATGTGGATAGAGAAAATAGAGCTCAATACATGAATAGGGAAAGTAGAGCTCAATACACAGATAGGGAAATTAGAGCATGATACGCTGATAGGGAATGTAGAGCTCGTTACGGGGGTAGGGAAAGTAGAGCTCGAGATGTGGATAGAGAAAGTAGAGATCGAGATGTGGATAGAGAAAGTAGAGCTCGAGATGTGGTTAGGGAAAGTAGAGCTCAATACGGGGATAGGAAAAGTAGAGGTCGATACGGGGATAGGAAAAGTAGAGCTCGAGACACGGATAGGGAAAGTAGAGCTTGATATGGGGATAGGGAAAGTAGAGCTTGATACGCGCATAGGGAAAGTAGAGTGATAGACAGGTAGGGAACGTAGAGCTCGATATGTGGACAGGGAAATTAGAGCTCAATACGCGGATAGGGAAAGTAGAGCTCGATAGGCGGATACGGAAAGTAGAGCTCGATAGGCGGATAGGGAAAGTAGTGCTCGATATGTGGATAGGGAAAGTAGAGCTCGATAGGCAGATAGGGAAAGTAGAGCTCGATAAGTGGATAGGGAAAGTAGAGCTCGATATGGGGATAGAGAAATTAGAGCTCGATACGCAGATAGGGAAAGTAGAGCTTGAGATGTGGTTAGGGAAAATAGAGCTCGAGACGCAGATAGGGAAAGTAGAGCTCGATACACAGGTAGGGAAAGTAGAGCTCGAGACACGGATAGGGAAAGTAGAGCTCAATATGGGGATAGGGAAAGTAGAGCTCGATATAGAGATAGGGAAATTAGAGCTCAATACGGGGATAGGGAAAGTAGAGCTCGAGATGCGGTTAGGGAAAATCGAGGTCGAGATGTGGATAGGGAGAGTAGAGCTCAATACGGGGATAGGGAAAGTGGAGCTCGATACGCGGATAGGAAAAGTAGAGCTCGAGACACAGATAGGGAAAGTAGAGCTCGATATGGGGACAGGGAAATTAGAGCTCGATACACGGATATGGAAAGTAGAGCTTGATACACGGATAGGGAAAGTAGAGCTCAATACGGGGATAGGGAAAGTAGAGCTCGATACGCGGATAGGGAAAGTAGAGCTCGATATGCGGATACGAAAAGTAGAGCTCGATACGTGGACTGGGAAAATAGAGCTCGATACACGGATAGGGAAAGTAGAGCTTGGGAGAGCGATAGGGAAAGTAGAGCACAAGATGCGGATAGGGAAAGCATAGCTTGATACGCGCGTAGGGAAAGTAGAGTGATACACAGATAGGGAAAGTAGAGCTCGATATGTGGACAGTGAAAATAGAGCTCGATACATGGATAGGGATAGTAGAGCTTGGGGCAGGGATAGGGAAAGTAGAGCTCAATATGCGGATAGGGAAAGTAGAGTTCGATACCGGGATAGGGAAAGTAGAGCTCGATACGCGGATAGGGAAAGTAGAGCTCGATACGCAGATAGGGAAATTAGAGCTCGATACGGGGATAGGGAAAGTAGAGCATGATTTTGGGCTAGGGAAAGTAGAGCTCGATACGGGGATAGAGAAAGTAGAGCATGATATAGGGCTAGGGAGATTAGAGCTCGATACGGGGAGAGGGAAAGTAGACCTCAATACATGGATTGGAAAATTAGAACTCAATGCGCGGATAGGGAAAGTAGAGCTCGATACGTGAATAGGGAAAGAAGAGCTCAATCCGCAGATAGGGAAATTAGAGCTCGATACGCGGATAGGGAAAGTAGAGCTCAATACGCAGAAAGGGAAATAAGAGCTCGAGATGTGGATAGAGAAAGTAGAGCTCAATATATGAAAATGGAAATTAGAGCTCTTTACACAGAGAGGGAAATTGGAGCACGATACGCAGATAGGGCATGTAGAGCTCGATACGGGGGTAGGGAAAGTAGAGCTCGAGATGTGGATAGAGAAAGTAGAGCTCGAGATGCGGGTAGGGAAAGTAGAGCTCGCAACGCGGATAAGGAATGTAGAGCTCGATACGGGGATAGGGAAATTAGATCTTAAGATGCGAACAGGGAAGTACAGCTCGATACACGCATAGGGAAAGTAGAGCTCGATACACAGATAGGGAAAGTAGAGGTCGAGAAAAGGATGGGAAAGTAGAGCTCAATACGGGGATAGGGAAAGTAGAGCTCGAGATGCGGTTAGGGAAAATAGAGCTCGAGATGCGGATAGGGAAAGTAGAGCTCGATATGGAGATAGGGAAATTAGAGCTGAATACGAGGATAGGGAAAGTAGAGCTCGAGATGCGGTTAGGGAAAATAGAGCTCGAGATGCGGACAGGGAATGAAGATCTCAATACGGGGATAGGGAAAGTAGAGCTCGATAAGCGGATAGGAAAAGTAGAGCTCGAGACACGGATAGGGAAAGTAGAGCTCGATATGGGAATAGGGAAAGTAGGGCTCGATACGCGGATACGAAAAGTAGAGCTCGATACGCGGATAGGGAAAGTAGAGCTTGGGACAGGGATAGGGAAATTAGAGCTTGAGATGCGCATAGGGAAAGTAGAGCTCGATACAGAGATAGGGAAAGTAGAGCCCGATACGCAGATAGGGAAATTAGAGCTCAATACGCGAATACGGAAAGTAGAGCTCGATAGGCGGATAGTGGAAGTAGAGCTCGATACGCGAATAGGGAAAGTAGAGCTTGATATGGGGATAGGGAAAGTAGAGCTCGATATGGGGATAGGGAAAGTAGAGCTCGATACGCAGATAGGGAAAGTAGAGCTGGATACGCAGATAGGGAAATTAGAGATCGATACGTGGATAGGGAATTTAGAGCATGATATAGGGTTAGGGAAAGTAGAACTCGATACGGGGATAGAGAAAGTAGAGCATGATATAGGGTTAGGGAAAGTAGAGCTTGATACGGGGATAGGGAAAGTAGAGCATGATATAGGGCTAGGGAGAGTAGAGCTCGATATGGGGAGAGGGAAAGTAGAGCTCAATACGTGGATAGGAAAATTAGAGCTCAATGCGTGGATAGGCAAGGTAGAGCTCGATACATGAATAGGGAAAGAAGAGCTCAATACGCAGAAAGGGAAATAAGAGCTTGAGATGTGGATAGAGAAAATAGAGCTCAATAAATGAATAGGGAAAGTAGAGCTCAATACACAGATAGGGAAATTAGAGCATGATACGCAGATAGGGAATGTAGAGCTCGATACGGGGGTAGGGAAAGTAGAGCTCGAGAAGCGGATAGGGAAAGTAGAGCTCAATACGGGAATAGGGAAAGTAGAGCTCACTACGCGGATAGGAAACGTAGGGCTCGAGACACGGATCGGGAAAGTAGAGCTCGATACGTGGATAGGGAAAGTAGAGCTTGATAGACAGATAGGGAAAGTAGAGCTCGATATGCGGATAGGGGAAGTAGAGATCAATACGGGGATAGGGAAAGTAGAGCTCGATACGCGGACAGGAAAAGTAGAGCGTGGAACAGGGATAGGGATAGTAGAGCTCGATACGTGGATAGGGAAAGTAGAGCTCAATAAATGGATAGGAAAATTAGAGCTCAATGCGCGGATAGGGAAAGTAGAGCTCGATACGTGAATAGGGAAAGAAGAGCTCAATGCGCAGATAGGGAAATTAGAGCTCGATACGCGGATAGGGAAAGTAGAGCTCAATACGCAGAAAGGGAAAGAAGAGCTCGAGATGTGGATAGAGAAAATAGAGCTCAATACATGAATAGGGAAAGTAGAGCTCAATACACAGATAGGGAAATTAGAGCATGATACGCTGATAGGGAATGTAGAGCTCGATACGGGGGTAGGGAAAGTAGAGCTCGAGATGTGGATAGAGAAAGTAGAGATCGAGATGTGGATAGAGAAAGTAGAGCTCGAGATGTGGAAAGGGAAAGTAGAGCTCGATACGCAGATAGGGATAGTAGTGCTTGGGACAGGGAGAGGGAAAGTAGAGCTCAATACGCGGATAGGGAAAGTAGAGCTCGATACTCGGATAGGGAAAGTAGAGGACAATACGCAAATAGGGAAAGTAGAGCTTCGGACAGGGATAGGGAAAGTAGAGCTTGAGATGCGGATAGGAAAAGTAGAGCTCGATACAGAGAAAGGGAAAGTAGAGCTTGATACGCAGATAGGGAAATTAGAGCTCAATACGCGGATAGGGAAAGTAGAGCTCGATAGGTGGATACGGAAAGTAGAGCTCGATAGGCGGATAGGGAAAGTAGAGCTCGATATGTGGATAGGGAAAGTAGAGCTCGATAGGCAGTTAGGGAAAGTAGAGCTCGATAAGTGGATAGGGAAAGTAGAGCTCGATATGGGGATAGGGAAATTAGAGCTCGATACGCAGATAGGGAAAGTAGAGCTTGAGATGTGGTTAGGGAAAATAGAGCTCGAGACGCAGATAGGGAAAGTAGAGCTCGATACACAGGTACGGAAAGTAGAGCTCGAGACACGGATAGGGAAAGTAGAGCTCAATATGGGGATAGGGAAAGTAGAGCTCGATATAGAGATAGGGAAATTAGAGCTCAATACGGGGATAGGGAAAGTAGAGCTCGAGATGCGGTTAGGGAAAATAGAGGTCGAGATGTGGATAGGGAGAGTAGAGCTCAATACGGGGATAGGGAAAGTGGAGCTCGATACGCGGATAGGAAAAGTAGAGCTCGAGACACAGATAGGGAAAGTAGAGCTCGATATGGGGACAGGGAAATTAGAGCTCGATACATGGATATGGAAAGTAGAGCTTGATACATGGATAGGGAAATTAGAGCTCAATACGGGGATAGGGAAAGTAGAGCTCGATACGCGGATAGGGAAAGTAGAGCTCGATATGCGGATACGAAAAGTAGAGCTCGATACGTGGACTGGGAAAATAGAGCTCGATACACGGATAGGGAAAGTAGAGCTTGGGAGAGGGATAGGGAAAGTAGAGCACAAGATGCGGATAGGGAAAGCATAGCTTGATACGCGCGTAGGGAAAGTAGAGTGATACACAGATAGGGAAAGTAGAGCTCGATATGTGGACAGTGAAAATAGAGCTCGATACATGGATAGGGATAGTAGAGCTTGGGACAGGGCTAGGGAAAGTAGAGCTCAATATGCGGATAGGGAAAGTAGAGCTCGATACTCGGATAGGGAAAGTAGAGTTCGATACGCGGATAGGGAAAGTAGAGCACAATACGCGAATAAGGAAAGTAAAGCTCGATACGCAGATAGGGAAAGTAGAGCTTGGGACAGGGATAGGGAAAGTAGAGCTTGAGATGCGGATAGGGAAAGAGCTCGATAGGCGGATAGGGAAAGTAGAGCTCGATAGGCAGATAGGGAAAGTAGAGCTCGATAAGCGGATAGGGAAAGTAGAGCTCGATAGGCGGATAGGGAAAGTAGAGCTCGATACGCAGATAGGGAAAGTAGAGCTCGATTGGCAGATAGGGAAAGTAGAGGTGATACGGGGATTGGGAAAGTAGAGCTTGAGATGTGGGTAGGGAAAATAGAGCTCGAGATGTGGATAGGGAAAGTAGAGCTCAATACGGGAATAGGGAAAGTAGAGCTCGCTACGCGGATAGGAAACGTAGGGCTCGAGACACGGATAGGGAAAGTAGAGCTCGATATGCGGATAGGGAAAGTAGAGCTCGATACGTGGATAGGGAAAGTAGAGCTTGATAGACAGATAGGGAAAGTAGAGCTCGATATGCGGATAGGGGAAGTAGAGATCAATACGGGGATAGGGAAAGTAGAGCTCGATACGCGGATAGGAAAAGTAGAGCGTGGGACAGGGATAGGGAAAGTAGAGCTCGATACGCGGAAAGGGAAAGTAGAGTTCGATACGCGGATAGGGAAAGTAGAGCTCGATATGGTGATAGGGAAAGTAGAGCTTGATACGTGGATAGGGAAAGTAGAGCTTGGGACAGGGATAGGGAAAGTAGAGCTCGAGGTGCTAATAGGGAAAGTAGAGCTCGATAGACCTATAGGGAAAGTAGAGCTCGATAGGCGGATAGGGAAATTACAGCTCGATATGCGGATAGGGAAAGTAGAGTTCGATACCTGGATAGGGAAAGTAGAGCTCGATACGCGGATAGGGAAAGTAGAGCTCGATATTGGGATAGGGAAAGTAGAGCTCTATATGGGGATAGGGAAAGTAGAGCTCGATACGCAGATAGGGAAGGTAGAGCTCGACACGCAGATAGGGAAATTAGAGCTCGATATGGGGATAGGGAAAGTAGAGCATGATTTTGGTCTAGGGAAAGTAGAGCTCGATACGGGGATGGAGAAAATAGAGCATGATAGAGGGCTAGGGAAAGTAGAGCTCGATACGGGGATAGGGAAAGTAGAGCTCAATAAATGGATAGGAAAATTAGAGCTCAATGCGCGAATAGGGAAAGTAGAGCTCGATACGGGAATAGGGAAAGAAGAGCTCAATACGCAGATAGGGAAATTAGAGCTCGATACGCGGATAGGGAAAGTAGAGCTCAATACGCAGAAAGGGAAAGAAGAGCTCGTGATGTGGATAGAGAAAATAGAGCTCAATACATGAATAGGGAAAGTAGAGCTCAATACACAGATAGGGAAATTAGAGCATGATACGCTGATAGGGAATGTAGAGCTCGTTACGGGGGTAGGGAAAGTAGAGCTCGAGATGTGGATAGAGAAAGTAGAGATCGAGATGTGGATAGAGAAAGTAGAGCTCGAGATGTGGTTAGGGAAAGTAGAGCTCAATACGGGGATAGGAAAAGTAGAGGTCGATACGGGGATAGGAAAAGTAGAGCTCGAGACACGGATAGGGAAAGTAGAGCTTGATATGGGGATAGGGAAAGTAGAGCTTGATACGCGCATAGGGAAAGTAGAGTGATAGACAGGTAGGGAACGTAGAGCTCGATATGTGGACAGGGAAAATAGAGCTCGATACGTGGATAGGGATAGTAGAGCTTGGGACAGGGAGAGGGAAAGTAGAGCTCAATACGCGGATAGGGAAAGTAGAGCTCGATACTCGGATAGGGAAAGTAGAGCACAATACGCAAATAGGGAAAGTAGAGCTTCGGACAGGGATAGGGAAAGTAGAGCTTGAGATGCGGATAGGGAAAGTAGAGCTCGATACAGAGAAAGGGAAAGTAGAGCTTGATACGCAGATAGGGAAATTAGAGCTCAATACGCGGATAGGGAAAGTAGAGCTCGATAGGCGGATACGGAAAGTAGAGCTCGATAGGTGGATAGGGAAAGTAGAGCTCGATATGTGGATAGGGAAAGTAGAGCTCGATAGGCAGATAGGGAAAGTAGAGCTCGATAAGTGGATAGGGAAAGTAGAGCTCGATAGGCGGATACGGAAAGTAGAGCTCGATAGGCGGATAGGGAAAGTAGAGCTCGATATGTGGATAGGGAAAGTAGAGCTCGATAGGCAGATAGGGAAAGTAGAGCTCAATATGGGGATAGGGAAAGTAGAGCTCGATATAGAGATAGGGAAATTAGAGCTCAATACGGGGATAGCGAAAGTAGAGCTCGAGATGCGGTTAGGGAAAATAGAGATCGAGATGTGGATAGGGAGAGTAGAGCTCAATACGGGGATAGGGAAAGTGGAGCTCGATACGCGGATAGGAAAAGTAGAGCTCGAGACACAAATAGGGAAAGTAGAGATCGATATGGGGACAGGGAAATTAGAGCTCGATACACGGATATGGAAAGTAGAGCTCGATATGGTGATAGTGAAAGTAGGGCTCAATACGCGGATAGGGAAAGTAGAGCTTGATAGGGTGATAGGGAAAGCAGAGCTCGATACGTGGATAGGGAAAGTAGAGCTTGGAACAGGGATAGGGAAAGTAGAGCTCGAGATGCGGAGAGGGAAAGTAGAGCCTGATACACGGATAGGGAAAGTAGAGCTCGATAGGCAGATAGGGAAAGTACATCTCGATACGTGGATAGGGAAAGTAGAGTTCGAGACCGGGATAAGGAAAGTAGAGCTCGAGACACGGATAGGGAAAGTAGAGCTCGATATGGGGATAGAGAAAGTAGAGCTCGATACATGGATTTGGAAAGAAGAGCTTGATACACAGATAGGGAAAGTAGAGCTCGATATGCGGATAGGGAAAGTAGAGCTCAATACGGGGATAGGGAAAGTGGAGCTCGATACGCGGATAGGGAAAGTAGAGCATGGGACAGGGATAGGAAAAGTAGAGCACGAGATGCGGATAGGGAAAGTAGAGCTCGAGACACGGATAGGGAAAGTAGAGCTTGATACGTGGATAAGGAAAGTAGAGCTCAATATGCGGATAGGGAAAGTAGAGCGCGATATGCGGATAGGGAAAGTAGAGCTCAAGATGGTGATAGGGAAAGTAGAGCTCGATATGCAGATAGGGAAATTAGAGCTCGATACGCGGATTGGGAAAGTAGAGCTCGATACGGGGATAGGGAGAGTAGAGCTCGATATGCGGATAGGGAAAGTAGAGCTTGATATGAGGATAGTGAAAGAAGAGTTCGATATGGGGCTAGGGAAAGTAGAGCTCGATACGTGGATAGGGAAAGTAGAGCTCGATATGGGGCTAGGGAAAGTAGAGCTCGATACGCAGATAGGGAATGTAGAACTTGAGATGTCGGTAGGGAAAATAGAGCTCGAGATGCGGATAGGGAAAGTGGAGCTCAATACGGGGATAGGGAAAGTAGAGCGCGATAAGCGGATCGGAAAAGTAGAGCTCGAGACATGGATAGCAAAAGTAGAGCTTGGGACAGGGATAGGGAAAGTAGAGCTTGACACGCCGATTGGGAAAGTAGAGTTCGATACGTGGATAGGGAAAGTAGAGCTCGATACGCGGATAGGGAAAGTAGAGCTCGATACGCGGAGAGGGAAAGTAGAGCGCGATATGCGGAAAGGGAAAGTAGAGCTCGATATGGTGATAGGGAAAGTAGAGCTCGATATGCGGAAAGGGAAATTAGAGCTCGATATGCGGAAAGGGAAAGTAAAGCTCGATTTGGGGCTAGTGAATTAGAGCTCGATAAGCAGATAGGGAAAGTAGAGCTTGAGATGTGGTTAGGGAAAATAGAGCTCGAGATGCAGATAGGGAAAGTAGAGCTCAATACTTGGATAGGAAAAGTAGAGCTCGAGACACGGATAGGGAAAGTAGAGCTTGATATAGGGATAGGGAAAGTAGAGCTTGATACGCGCATAGGGAAAGTAGAGTGATAGACAAATAGGGAACGTAGAGCTCGATATGTGGACAGGGAAAATAGAGCTCGATACGCGGATAGGGATAGTAGAGCTTGGGACAGGGAGAGGGAAAGTAGAGCTCAATACGTGGATAGGGAAAGTAGAGCTCGATACTCGGATAGGGAAAGTAGAGCACAATACGCAAATAGGGAAAGTAGAGCTTCGGACAGGGATAGGGAAAGTAGAGCTTGAGATGCGGATAGGGAAAGTAGAGCTCGATACAGAGAAAGGGAAAGTAGAGCTTGATACGCAGTTAGGGAAATTAGAGCTCAATACGCGGATAGGGAAAGTAGAGCTCGATAGGCGGATACGGAAAGTAGAGCTCGATAGGCGGATAGGGAAAGTAGAGCTCGATATGTGCATAGGGAAAGTAGAGCTCGATACGCGGATAGGGAAAGTAGAGCTCGATAAGCAGATAGGGAAAGTAGAGCTTGAGATGTGGTTAGGGAAAATAGAGCTCGAGATGCAGATAGGGAAAGTAGAGCTCAATACTTGGATAGGAAAAGTAGAGCTCGAGACACGGATAGGGAAAGTAGAGCTTGATATGGGGATAGGGAAAGTAGAGCTTGATACGCGCATAGGGAAAGTAGAGTGATAGACAAATAGGGAATGTAGAGCTCGATATGTGGACAGGGAAAATAGAGCTCGATACGCGGATAGGGATAGTAGAGCTTGGGACAGGGAGAGGGAAAGTAGAGCTCAATACGTGGATAGGGAAAGTAGAGCTCGATACTCGGATAGGGAAAGTAGAGCACAATACGCAAATAGGGAAAGTAGAGCTTCGGACAGGGATAGGGAAAGTAGAGCTTGAGATGTGGATAGGGAAAGTAGAGCTCGATACAGAGAAAGGGAAAGTAGAGCTTGATACGCAGATAGGGAAATTAGAGCTCAATACGCGGATAGGGAAAGTAGAGCTCGATAGGCGGATACGGAAAGTAGAGCTCGATAGGCGGATAGGGAAAGTAGAGCTCGATATGTGGATAGGGAAAGTAGAGCTCGATAGGCAGATAGGGAAAGTAGAGCTCAATAAGTGGATAGGGAAAGTAGAGCTCGATAAGTGGATAGGGAAAGTAGAGCTCGATAAGTGGATAGGGAAAGTAGAGTTCGATACGCAGATAGGGAAAGTAGAGCTCGAGACACGGATAGGGAAAGTAGAGCTCAATATGGGGAGAGGGAAAGTAGAGCTCGATATAGAGATAGGGAAATTAGAGCTCAATACGGGGATAGGGAAAGTAGAGCTCGAGATGCGGTTAGGGAAAATAGAGGTCGAGATGTGGATAGGGAGAGTAGAGCTCAATACGGGGATAGGGAAAGTGGAGCTCGATACGCGGATAGGAAAAGTAGAGCTCGAGACACAGATAGGGAAAGTAGAGCTCGATATGGGGACAGGGAAATTAGAGCTCGATACACGGATATGGAAAGTAGAGCTCTATATGGTGATAGGGAAAGTAGGGCTCAATACGCGGATAGGGAAAGTAGAGCTCGATAGGGTGATAGGGAAAGCAGAGCTCGATACGTGGATAGGGAAAGTAGAGCTTGGGACAGGGATAGGGAAAGTAGAGCTCGAGATGCGGATAGGGAAAGTAGAGCCCGATACACGGATAGGGAAAGTAGAGCTCGATAGGCAGATAGGGAAAGTACAGATCGATACGTGGATAGGGAAAGTAGAGTTCGAGACCGGGATAGGGAAAGTAGAGCTCGATACACGGATAGGGAAAGTAGAGCTCGATATGGGGATAGGGAAAGTAGAGCTCGATATGGGGATAGGGAAAGTAGAGCTTGATACGCAGATAGGGGAAGTAGAGCGCGATACGCAGATAGGGAAGTTAGAGCTCGATACGGGGATAGGGAAAGTAGAGCATGATTTTGGGCTAGGGAAAGTAGAGCTCAATACGGGGATAGAGAAAGTAGAGCATGATATAGTGCTAGGGAGAGTAGAGTTCGATACGGGGAGAGGGAAAGTAGACCTCAATACATGGATAGGAAAATTAGAACTCAATGCGCGGATAGGGAAAGTTGAGCTCGATACGTGAATAGGGAAAGAAGAGCTCAATACGCAGATAGGGAAATTAGAGCTCGATACGCGGATAGGGAAAGTAGAGCTCAATACGCAGAAAGGGAAATAAGAGCTCGAGATGTGGATAGAGAAAATAGAGCTCAATATATGAAAATGGAAAGGAGAGCTCAATACACAGAGAGGGAAATTGGAGCACGATACGCAGATAGGGATAGGAGAGCTTGAGATGTCTGTAGGGAATATAGAGCTCGAGATGCGGATAGGGAAAGTAGAGCTTAATACGGGAATAGGGAAAGTAGAGCTCGATACGCGGATAGGAAAAGTAGGGCTCGAGACACGGATAGGGAAAGTAGAGCTCGATATGGTGATAGGGAAAGTAGAGCTCGAGATGCGGATAGGGAAAGTAGAGCCCGATACACGGATAGGGAAAGTAGAGCTCGATAGGCGGATAGGGAAAGTACAGCTCGATACGTGGATAGGGAAAGTAGAGTTCGATATCGGGATAGGGAAAGTAGAGCTCGATACGCGGATAGGGAAAGTAGAGCTCGATATGGGGATAGGGAAAGTAGAGCTCGATATGGGGATAGGGAAAGTAGAGCTCGATACGCAGATAGGGGAAGTAGAGCGCGATACGCAGATAGGTTAATTAGAGCTCGATACGGGGATAGGGAAAGTAGAGCATGATTTTGGGCTAGGGAAAGTAGAGCTCGATACGGGGATAGAGAAAGTAGAGCATGATATAGGGCTAGGGAGAGTAGAGCTCGATACGGGGAGAGGGAATGTAGACCTCAATACATGGATTGAAAATTAGAACTCAATGCGCGGATAGGGAAAGTAGAGCTCGATACGTGAATAGGGAAAGAAGAGCTCAATACGCAGATAGGGAAATTAGAGCTCGATACGCGGATAGGGAAAGTAGAGCTCAATACGCAGAAAGGGAAATAAGAGCTCGAGATGTGGATAGAGAAAATAGAGCTCAATATATGAAAATGGAAAGTAGAGCTCAATACACAGAGAGGGAAATTGGAGCACGATACGCAGATAGGGAATGTAGAGCTCGATACGGGGGTAGGGAAAGTAGATCTTAAGATGCGAACAGGGAAGTACAGCTCGATAGACGCATAGGGAAAGTAGAGCTCGATACACAGATAGGGAAAGTAGAGGTCGAGAAAAGGATGGGAAAGTAGAGCTCAATACGGGGATAGGGAAAGTAGAGCTCGAGATGCGGTTAGGGAAAATAGAGCTCGAGATGCGGATAGGGAAAGTAGAGCTCGATATGGAGATAGGGAAATTAGAGCTGAATACGAGGATAGGGAAAGTAGAGCTCGAGATGCGGTTAGGGAAAATAGAGCTCGAGATGCGGACAGGGACTGAAGAGCTCAATACGGGGATAGGGAAAGTAGAGCTCGATAAGCGGATAGGAAAAGTAGAGCTCGAGACACGGATAGGGAAAGTGGAGTTCGATATGGGGATAGAGAAAGTAGAGCTCGATACATGGATTTGGAAAGAAGAGCTTGATACACAGATAGGGAAAGTAGAGCTCGATATGCGGATAGGGAAAGTAGAACTCAATACAGGGATAGGGAAAGTAGAGCTTGATACGCGGATAATTAAAGTAGAGCTCAATATGCGGATAGGGAAAGTAGAGCACGATATGCGGATAGGGAAAGTAGAGCTCAATATGATGATAGGGAAAGTAGAGCTCGATTAGCAGATAGGGAAATTAGAGCTCGATACGCAGATTGGGAAATTAGAGCTCGATACGGGGATAGGGAGAGTAGAGCTCGATATGCGGATAGGGAAAGTAGAGCTTGATATGAGGATAGTGAAAGAAGAGTTCGATATGGGGCTAGGGAAAGTAGAGCTCGATACGCGGATAGGGAAAGTAGAGCTCGATATGGGGCTAGGGAAAGTAGAGCTCGATACGCAGATAGGGAATGTAGAGCTTGAGATGTCGGTAGGGAAAATAGAGCTCGAGATGCGGATAGGGAAAGTGGAGCTCAATACGGGGATAGGGAAAGTAGAGCGCGATAAGCGGATCGGAAAAGTAGAGCTCGAGACATGGATAGCAAAAGTAGAGCTTGGGACAGGGATAGGGAAAGTAGAGCTCGACACGCGGATTGGGAAAGTAGAGTTCGATACGTGGATAGGGAAAGTAGAGCTCGATAGGCGGATACGGAAAGTAGAGCTCGATAGGCGGATAGGGAAAGTAGAGCTCGATATGTGGATAGGGAAAGTAGAGCTCGATAGGCAGATAGGGAAAGTAGAGCTCAATAAGTGGATAGGGAAAGTAGAGCTCGATAAGTGGATAGGGAAAGTAGAGCTCGATAAGTGGATAGGGAAAGTAGAGTTCGATACGCAGATAGGGAAAGTAGAGCTCGAGACACGGATAGGGAAAGTAGAGCTCAATATGGGGAGAGGGAAAGTAGAGCTCGATATAGAGATAGGGAAATTAGAGCTCAATACGGGGATAGGGAAAGTAGAGCTCGAGATGCGGTTAGGGAAAATAGAGGTCGAGATGTGGATAGGGAGAGTAGAGCTCAATACGGGGATAGGGAAAGTGGAGCTCGATACGCGGATAGGAAAAGTAGAGCTCGAGACACAGATAGGGAAAGTAGAGCTCGATATGGGGACAGGGAAATTAGAGCTCGATACACGGATATGGAAAGTAGAGCTCTATATGGTGATAGGGAAAGTAGGGCTCAATACGCGGATAGGGAAAGTAGAGCTCGATAGGGTGATAGGGAAAGCAGAGCTCGATACGTGGATAGGGAAAGTAGAGCTTGGGACAGGGATAGGGAAAGTAGAGCTCGAGATGCGGATAGGGAAAGTAGAGCCCGATACACGGATAGGGAAAGTAGAGCTCGATAGGCAGATAGGGAAAGTACAGATCGATACGTGGATAGGGAAAGTAGAGTTCAAGACCGGGATAGGGAAAGTAGAGCTCGATACACGGATAGGGAAAGTAGAGCTCGATATGGGGATAGGGAAAGTAGAGCTCGATATGGGGATAGGGAAAGTAGAGCTCGATACGCAGATAGGGGAAGTAGAGCGCGATATGCAGATAGGGAAGTTAGAGCTCGATATGGGGATAGGGAAAGTAGAGCATGATTTTGGGCTAGGGAAAGTAGAGCTCAATACGGGGATAGAGAAAGTAGAGCATGATATAGTGCTAGGGAGAGTAGAGTTCGATACGGGGAGAGGGAAAGTAGACCTCAATACATGGATAGGAAAATTAGAACTCAATGCGCGGATAGGGAAAGTTGAGCTCGATACGTGAATAGGGAAAGAAGAGCTCAATACGCAGATAGGGAAATTAGAGCTCGATACGCGGATAGGGAAAGTAGAGCTCAATACGCAGAAAGGGAAATAAGAGCTCGAGATGTGGATAGAGAAAATAGAGCTCAATATATGAAAATGGAAAGGAGAGCTCAATACACAGAGAGGGAAATTGGAGCACGATACGCAGATAGGGATAGGAGAGCTTGAGATGTCTGTAGGGAATATAGAGCTCGAGATGCGGATAGGGAAAGTAGAGCTTAATACGGGAATAGGGAAAGTAGAGCTCGATACGCGGATAGGAAAAGTAGGGCTCGAGACACGGATAGGGAAAGTAGAGCTCGATATGGTGATAGGGAAAGTAGAGCTCGAGATGCGGATAGGGAAAGTAGAGCCCGATACACGGATAGGGAAAGTGGAGCTCGATAGGCGGATAGGGAAAGTACAGCTCGATACGTGGATAGGGAAAGTAGAGTTCGATATCGGGATAGGGAAAGTAGAGCTCGATACGCGGATAGGGAAAGTAGAGCTCGATATGGGGATAGGGAAAGTAGAGCTCGATATGGGGATAGGGAAAGTAGAGTTCGATACGCAGATAGGGAAAGTAGAGCTAGAGACACGGATAGGGAAAGTAGAGCTCAATATGGGGAGAGGGAAAGTAGAGCTCGATATAGAGATAGGGAAATTAGAGCTCAATACGGGGATAGGGAAAGTAGAGCTCGATACGCGGAAGGGGAAATTAGAGCTCGATACGCGGAAAGGGAAAGTAAAGCTCGATTTGGGGCTAGGGAAATTAGAGCTCGATAAGCAGATAGGGAAAGTAGAGCTTGAGATGTGGTTAGGGAAAATAGAGCTCGAGATGCAGATAGGGAAAGTAGATCTCAATACGGGGATAGGAAAAGTAGAGCTCGAGACACGGATAGGGAAAGTAGAGCTTGATATGGGGATAGGGAAAGTAGAGCTTGATACGCGCATAGGGAAAATAGAGTGATAGACAAATAGGGAAAGTAGAGCTCGATATGTGGACAGGGAAAATAGAGCTCGATACGCGGATAGGGATAGTAGAGCTTGGGATAGGGAGAGGGAAAGTAGAGCTCAATACGTGGATAGGGAAAGTAGAGCTCGATACTCGGATAGGGAAAGTAGAGCACAATACGCAAATAGGGAAAGTAGAGCTTCGGACAGGGATAGGGAAAGTAGAGCTTGAGATGCGGATAGGGAAAGTAGAGCTCGATACAGAGAAAGGGAAAGTAGAGCTTGATACGCAGATAGGGAAATTAGAGCTCAATACGCGGATAGGGAAAGTAGAGCTCGATAGGCGGATACGGAAAGTAGAGCTCGATAGGCGGATAGGGAAAGTAGAGCTCGATATGTGGATAGGGAAAGTAGAGCTCGATACGCGGATAGGGAAAGTAGAGCTCGATAAGCAGATAGGGAAAGTAGAGCTTGAGATGTGGTTAGGGAAAATAGAGCTCGAGATGCAGATAGGGAAAGTAGAGCTCAATACCTGGATAGGAAAAGTAGAGCTCGAGACACGGATAGGGAAAGTAGAGCTTGATATGGGGATAGGGAAAGTAGAGCTTGATACGCGCATAGGGAAAGTAGAGTGATAGACAAATAGGGAACGTAGAGCTCGATATGTGGACAGGGAAAATAGAGCTCGATACGCGGATAGGGATAGTAGAGCTTGGGACAGGGAGAGGGAAAGTAGAGCTCAATACGTGGATAGGGAAAGTAGAGCTCGATACTCGGATAGGGAAAGTAGAGCACAATACGCAAATAGGGAAAGTAGAGCTTCGGACAGGGATAGGGAAAGTAGAGCTTGAGATGCGGATAGGGAAAGTAGAGCTCGATACAGAGAAAGGGAAAGTAGAGCTTGATACGCAGATAGGGAAATTAGAGCTCAATACGCGGATAGGGAAAGTAGAGCTCGATAGGCGGATACGGAAAGTAGAGCTCGATAGGCGGATAGGGAAAGTAGAGCTCGATATGTGGATAGGGAAAGTAGAGCTCGATAGGCAGATAGGGAAAGTAGAGCTCAATAAGTGGATAGGGAAAGTAGAGCTCGATAAGTGGATAGGGAAAGTAGAGCTCGATAAGTGGATAGGGAAAGTAGAGTTCGATACACAGATAGGGAAAGTAGAGCTCGAGACACGGATAGGGAAAGTAGAGCTCAATATGGGGAGAGGGAAAGTAGAGCTCGATATAGAGATAGGGAAATTAGAGCTCAATACGGGGATAGGGAAAGTAGAGCTCGAGATGCGGTTAGGGAAAATAGAGGTCGAGATGTGGATAGGGAGAGTAGAGCTCAATACGGGGATAGGGAAAGTGGAGCTCGTTACGCGGATAGGAAAAGTAGAGCTCGAGACACAGATAGGGAAAGTAGAGCTCGATATGGGGACAGGGAAATTAGAGCTCGATACACGGATATGGAAAGTAGAGCTCTATATGGTGATAGGGAAAGTAGGGCTCAATACGCGGATAGGGAAAGTAGAGCTCGATAGGGTGATAGGGAAAGCAGAGCTCGATACGTGGATAGGGAAAGTAGAGCTTGGGACAGGGATAGGGAAAGTAGAGCTCGAGATGCGGATAGGGAAAGTAGAGCCCGATACACGGATAGGGAAAGTAGAGCTCGATAGGCAGATAGGGAAAGTACAGATCGATACGTGGATAGGGAAAGTAGAGTTCGAGACCGGGATAGGGAAAGTAGAGCTCGATACACGGATAGGGAAAGTAGAGCTCGATATGGGGATAGGGAAAGTAGAGCTCGATATGGGGATAGGGAAAGTAGAGCTCGATACGCAGATAGGGGAAGTAGAGCGCGATACGCAGATAGGGAAGTTAGAGCTCGATACGGGGATAGGGAAAGTAGAGCATGATTTTGGGCTAGGGAAAGTAGAGCTCAATACGGGGATAGAGAAAGTAGAGCATGATATAGTGCTAGGGAGAGTAGAGTTCGATACGGGGAGAGGGAAAGTAGACCTCAATACATGGATAGGAAAATTAGAACTCAATGCGCGGATAGGGAAAGTTGAGCTCGATACGTGAATAGGGAAAGAAGAGCTCAATACGCAGATAGGGAAATTAGAGCTCGATACGCGGATAGGGAAAGTAGAGCTCAATACGCAGAAAGGGAAATAAGAGCTCGAGATGTGGATAGAGAAAATAGAGCTCAATATATGAAAATGGAAAGGAGAGCTCAATACACAGAGAGGGAAATTGGAGCACGATACGCAGATAGGGATAGGAGAGCTTGAGATGTCTGTAGGGAATATAGAGCTCGAGATGCGGATAGGGAAAGTAGAGCTTAATACGGGAATAGGGAAAGTAGAGCTCGATACGCGGATAGGAAAAGTAGGGCTCGAGACACGGATAGGGAAAGTAGAGCTCGATATGGTGATAGGGAAAGTAGAGCTCGAGATGCGGATAGGGAAAGTAGAGCCCGATACACGGATAGGGAAAGTAGAGCTCGATAGGCGGATAGGGAAAGTACAGCTCGATACGTGGATAGGGAAAGTAGAGTTCGATATCGGGATAGGGAAAGTAGAGCTCGATACGCGGATAGGGAAAGTAGAGCTCGATATGGGGATAGGGAAAGTAGAGCTCGATATGGGGATAGGGAAAGTAGAGCTCGATACGCAGATAGGGGAAGTAGAGCGCGATACGCAGATAGGTTAATTAGAGCTCGATACGGGGATAGGGAAAGTAGAGCATGATTTTGGGCTAGGGAAAGTAGAGCTCGATACGGGGATAGAGAAAGTAGAGCATGATATAGGGCTAGGGAGAGTAGAGCTCGATACGGGGAGAGGGAATGTAGACCTCAATACATGGATTGAAAATTAGAACTCAATGCGTGGATAGGGAAAGTAGAGCTCGATACGTGAATAGGGAAAGAAGAGCTCAATACGCAGATAGGGAAATTAGAGCTCGATACGCGGATAGGGAAAGTAGAGCTCAATACGCAGAAAGGGAAATAAGAGCTCGAGATGTGGATAGAGAAAATAGAGCTCAATATATGAAAATGGAAAGTAGAGCTCAATACACAGAGAGGGAAATTGGAGCACGATACGCAGATAGGGAATGTAGAGCTCGATACGGGGGTAGGGAAAGTAGATCTTAAGATGCGAACAGGGAAGTACAGCTCAATAGACGCATAGGGAAAGTAGAGCTCGATACACAGATAGGGAAAGTAGAGGTCGAGAAAAGGATGGGAAAGTAGAGCTCAATACGGGGATAGGGAAAGTAGAGCTCGAGATGCGGTTAGGGAAAATAGAGCTCGAGATGCGGATAGGGAAAGTAGAGCTCGATATGGAGATAGGGAAATTAGAGCTGAATACGAGGATAGGGAAAGTAGAGCTCGAGATGCGGTTAGGGAAAATAGAGCTCGAGATGCGGACAGGGACTGAAGAGCTCAATACGGGGATAGGGAAAGTAGAGCTCGATAAGCGGATAGGAAAAGTAGAGCTCGAGACACGGATAGGGAAAGTGGAGTTCGATATGGGGATAGAGAAAGTAGAGCTCGATACATGGATTTGGAAAGAAGAGCTTGATACACAGATAGGGAAAGTAGAGCTCGATATGCGGATAGGGAAAGTAGAACTCAATACAGGGATAGGGAAAGTAGAGCTTGATACGCGGATAATTAAAGTAGAGCTCAATATGCGGATAGGGAAAGTAGAGCACGATATGCGGATAGGGAAAGTAGAGCTCAATATGATGATAGGGAAAGTAGAGCTCGATTAGCAGATAGGGAAATTAGAGCTCGATACGCAGATTGGGAAATTAGAGCTCGATACGGGGATAGGGAGAGTAGAGCTCGATATGCGGATAGGGAAAGTAGAGCTTGATATGAGGATAGTGAAAGAAGAGTTCGATATGGGGCTAGGGAAAGTAGAGCTCGATACGCGGATAGGGAAAGTAGAGCTCGATATGGGGCTAGGGAAAGTAGAGCTCGATACGCAGATAGGGAATGTAGAGCTTGAGATGTCGGTAGGGAAAATAGAGCTCGAGATGCGGATAGGGAAAGTGGAGCTCAATACGGGGATAGGGAAAGTAGAGCGCGATAAGCGGATCGGAAAAGTAGAGCTCGAGACATGGATAGCAAAAGTAGAGCTTGGGACAGGGATAGGGAAAGTAGAGCTCGACACGCGGATTGGGAAAGTAGAGTTCGATACGTGGATAGGGAAAGTAGAGCTCGATAGGCGGATACGGAAAGTAGAGCTCGATAGGCGGATAGGGAAAGTAGAGCTCGATATGTGGATAGGGAAAGTAGAGCTCGATAGGCAGATAGGGAAAGTAGAGCTCAATAAGTGGATAGGGAAAGTAGAGCTCGATAAGTGGATAGGGAAAGTAGAGCTCGATAAGTGGATAGGGAAAGTAGAGTTCGATACGCAGATAGGGAAAGTAGAGCTCGAGACACGGATAGGGAAAGTAGAGCTCAATATGGGGAGAGGGAAAGTAGAGCTCGATATAGAGATAGGGAAATTAGAGCTCAATACGGGGATAGGGAAAGTAGAGCTCGAGATGCGGTTAGGGAAAATAGAGGTCGAGATGTGGATAGGGAGAGTAGAGCTCAATACGGGGATAGGGAAAGTGGAGCTCGATACGCGGATAGGAAAAGTAGAGCTCGAGACACAGATAGGGAAAGTAGAGCTCGATATGGGGACAGGGAAATTAGAGCTCGATACACGGATATGGAAAGTAGAGCTCTATATGGTGATAGGGAAAGTAGGGCTCAATACGCGGATAGGGAAAGTAGAGCTCGATAGGGTGATAGGGAAAGCAGAGCTCGATACGTGGATAGGGAAAGTAGAGCTTGGGACAGGGATAGGGAAAGTAGAGCTCGAGATGCGGATAGGGAAAGTAGAGCCCGATACACGGATAGGGAAAGTAGAGCTCGATAGGCAGATAGGGAAAGTACAGATCGATACGTGGATAGGGAAAGTAGAGTTCAAGACCGGGATAGGGAAAGTAGAGCTCGATACACGGATAGGGAAAGTAGAGCTCGATATGGGGATAGGGAAAGTAGAGCTCGATATGGGGATAGGGAAAGTAGAGCTCGATACGCAGATAGGGGAAGTAGAGCGCGATATGCAGATAGGGAAGTTAGAGCTCGATATGGGGATAGGGAAAGTAGAGCATGATTTTGGGCTAGGGAAAGTAGAGCTCAATACGGGGATAGAGAAAGTAGAGCATGATATAGTGCTAGGGAGAGTAGAGTTCGATACGGGGAGAGGGAAAGTAGACCTCAATACATGGATAGGAAAATTAGAACTCAATGCGCGGATAGGGAAAGTTGAGCTCGATACGTGAATAGGGAAAGAAGAGCTCAATACGCAGATAGGGAAATTAGAGCTCGATACACGGATAGGGAAAGTAGAGCTCAATACGCAGAAAGGGAAATAAGAGCTCGAGATGTGGATAGAGAAAATAGAGCTCAATATATGAAAATGGAAAGGAGAGCTCAATACACAGAGAGGGAAATTGGAGCACGATACGCAGATAGGGATAGGAGAGCTTGAGATGTCTGTAGGGAATATAGAGCTCGAGATGCGGATAGGGAAAGTAGAGCCCGATACACGGATAGGGAAAGTAGAGCTCGATAGGCGGATAGGGAAAGTACAGCTCGATACGTGGATAGGGAAAGTAGAGTTCGATATCGGGATAGGGAAAGTAGAGCTCGATACGCGGATAGGGAAAGTAGAGCTCGATATGGGGATAGGGAAAGTAGAGCTCGATATGGGGATAGGGAAAGTAGAGCTCGATACGCAGATAGGGGAAGTAGAGCGCGATACGCAGATAGGTTAATTAGAGCTCGATACGGGGATAGGGAAAGTAGAGCATGATTTTGGGCTATGGAAAGTAGAGCTCGATACGGGGATAGAGAAAGTAGAGCATGATATAGGGCTAGGGAGAGTAGAGCTCGATACGGGGAGAGGGAATGTAGACCTCAATACATGGATTGAAAATTAGAACTCAATGCGTGGATAGGGAAAGTAGAGCTCGATACGTGAATAGGGAAAGAAGAGCTCAATACGCAGATAGGGAAATTAGAGCTCGATACGCGGATAGGGAAAGTAGAGCTCAATACGCAGAAAGGGAAATAAGAGCTCGAGATGTGGATAGAGAAAATAGAGCTCAATATATGAAAATGGAAAGTAGAGCTCAATACACAGAGAGGGAAATTGGAGCACGATACGCAGATAGGGAATGTAGAGCTCGATACGGGGGTAGGGAAAGTAGATCTTAAGATGCGAACAGGGAAGTACAGCTCGATAGACGCATAGGGAAAGTAGAGCTCGATACACAGATAGGGAAAGTAGAGGTCGAGAAAAGGATGGGAAAGTAGAGCTCAATACGGGGATAGGGAAAGTAGAGCTCGAGATGCGGTTAGGGAAAATAGAGCTCGAGATGCGGATAGGGAAAGTAGAGCTCGATATGGAGATAGGGAAATTAGAGCTGAATACGAGGATAGGGAAAGTAGAGCTCGAGATGCGGTTAGGGAAAATAGAGCTCGAGATGCGGACAGGGACTGAAGAGCTCAATACGGGGATAGGGAAAGTAGAGCTCGATAAGCGGATAGGAAAAGTAGAGCTCGAGACACGGATAGGGAAAGTGGAGTTCGATATGGGGATAGAGAAAGTAGAGCTCGATACATGGATTTGGAAAGAAGAGCTTGATACACAGATAGGGAAAGTAGAGCTCGATATGCGGATAGGGAAAGTAGAACTCAATACAGGGATAGGGAAAGTAGAGCTTGATACGCGGATAATTAAAGTAGAGCTCAATATGCGGATAGGGAAAGTAGAGCACGATATGCGGATAGGGAAAGTAGAGCTCAATATGATGATAGGGAAAGTAGAGCTCGATTAGCAGATAGGGAAATTAGAGCTCGATACGCAGATTGGGAAATTAGAGCTCGATACGGGGATAGGGAGAGTAGAGCTCGATATGCGGATAGGGAAAGTAGAGCTTGATATGAGGATAGTGAAAGAAGAGTTCGATATGGGGCTAGGGAAAGTAGAGCTCGATACGCGGATAGGGAAAGTAGAGCTCGATATGGGGCTAGGGAAAGTAGAGCTCGATACGCAGATAGGGAATGTAGAGCTTGAGATGTCGGTAGGGAAAATAGAGCTCGAGATGCGGATAGGGAAAGTGGAGCTCAATACGGGGATAGGGAAAGTAGAGCGCGATAAGCGGATCGGAAAAGTAGAGCTCGAGACATGGATAGCAAAAGTAGAGCTTGGGACAGGGATAGGGAAAGTAGAGCTCGACACGCGGATTGGGAAAGTAGAGTTCGATACGTGGATAGGGAAAGTAGAGCTCGATAGGCGGATACGGAAAGTAGAGCTCGATAGGCGGATAGGGAAAGTAGAGCTCGATATGTGGATAGGGAAAGTAGAGCTCGATAGGCAGATAGGGAAAGTAGAGCTCAATAAGTGGATAGGGAAAGTAGAGCTCGATAAGTGGATAGGGAAAGTAGAGCTCGATAAGTGGATAGGGAAAGTAGAGTTCGATACGCAGATAGGGAAAGTAGAGCTCGAGACACGGATAGGGAAAGTAGAGCTCAATATGGGGAGAGGGAAAGTAGAGCTCGATATAGAGATAGGGAAATTAGAGCTCAATACGGGGATAGGGAAAGTAGAGCTCGAGATGCGGTTAGGGAAAATAGAGGTCGAGATGTGGATAGGGAGAGTAGAGCTCAATACGGGGATAGGGAAAGTGGAGCTCGATACGCGGATAGGAAAAGTAGAGCTCGAGACACAGATAGGGAAAGTAGAGCTCGATATGGGGACAGGGAAATTAGAGCTCGATACACGGATATGGAAAGTAGAGCTCTATATGGTGATAGGGAAAGTAGGGCTCAATACGCGGATAGGGAAAGTAGAGCTCGATAGGGTGATAGGGAAAGCAGAGCTCGATACGTGGATAGGGAAAGTAGAGCTTGGGACAGGGATAGGGAAAGTAGAGCTCGAGATGCGGATAGGGAAAGTAGAGCCCGATACACGGATAGGGAAAGTAGAGCTCGATAGGCAGATAGGGAAAGTACAGATCGATACGTGGATAGGGAAAGTAGAGTTCAAGACCGGGATAGGGAAAGTAGAGCTCGATACACGGATAGGGAAAGTAGAGCTCGATATGGGGATAGGGAAAGTAGAGCTCGATATGGGGATAGGGAAAGTAGAGCTCGATACGCAGATAGGGGAAGTAGAGCGCGATATGCAGATAGGGAAGTTAGAGCTCGATATGGGGATAGGGAAAGTAGAGCATGATTTTGGGCTAGGGAAAGTAGAGCTCAATACGGGGATAGAGAAAGTAGAGCATGATATAGTGCTAGGGAGAGTAGAGTTCGATACGGGGAGAGGGAAAGTAGACCTCAATACATGGATAGGAAAATTAGAACTCAATGCGCGGATAGGGAAAGTTGAGCTCGATACGTGAATAGGGAAAGAAGAGCTCAATACGCAGATAGGGAAATTAGAGCTCGATACACGGATAGGGAAAGTAGAGCTCAATACGCAGAAAGGGAAATAAGAGCTCGAGATGTGGATAGAGAAAATAGAGCTCAATATATGAAAATGGAAAGGAGAGCTCAATACACAGAGAGGGAAATTGGAGCACGATACGCAGATAGGGATAGGAGAGCTTGAGATGTCTGTAGGGAATATAGAGCTCGAGATGCGGATAGGGAAAGTAGAGCTTAATACGGGAATAGGGAAAGTAGAGCTCGATACGCGGATAGGAAAAGTAGGGCTCGAGACACGAATAGGGAAAGTAGAGCTCGATATGGTGATAGGGAAAGTAGAGCTCGAGATGCGGATAGGGAAAGTAGAGCCCGATACACGGATAGGGAAAGTGGAGCTCGATAGGCGGATAGGGAAAGTACAGCTCGATACGTGGATAGGGAAAGTAGAGTTCGATATCGGGATAGGGAAAGTAGAGCTCGATACGCGGATAGGGAAAGTAGAGCTCGATATGGGGATAGGGAAAGTAGAGCTCGATATGGGGATAGGGAAAGTAGAGTTCGATACGCAGATAGGGAAAGTAGAGCTAGAGACACGGATAGGGAAAGTAGAGCTCAATATGGGGAGAGGGAAAGTAGAGCTCGATATAGAGATAGGGAAATTAGAGCTCAATACGGGGATAGGGAAAGTAGAGCTCGATACGCGGAAGGGGAAATTAGAGCTCGATACGCGGAAAGGGAAAGTAAAGCTCGATTTGGGGCTAGGGAAATTAGAGCTCGATAAGCAGATAGGGAAAGTAGAGCTTGAGATGTGGTTAGGGAAAATAGAGCTCGAGATGCAGATAGGGAAAGTAGATCTCAATACGGGGATAGGAAAAGTAGAGCTCGAGACACGGATAGGGAAAGTAGAGCTTGATATGGGGATAGGGAAAGTAGAGCTTGATACGCGCATAGGGAAAATAGAGTGATAGACAAATAGGGAAAGTAGAGCTCGATATGTGGACAGGGAAAATAGAGCTCGATACGCGGATAGGGATAGTAGAGCTTGGGATAGGGAGAGGGAAAGTAGAGCTCAATACGTGGATAGGGAAAGTAGAGCTCGATACTCGGATAGGGAAAGTAGAGCACAATACGCAAATAGGGAAAGTAGAGCTTCGGACAGGGATAGGGAAAGTAGAGCTTGAGATGCGGATAGGGAAAGTAGAGCTCGATACAGAGAAAGGGAAAGTAGAGCTTGATACGCAGATAGGGAAATTAGAGCTCAATACGCGGATAGGGAAAGTAGAGCTCGATAGGCGGATACGGAAAGTAGAGCTCGATAGGCGGATAGGGAAAGTAGAGCTCGATATGTGGATAGGGAAAGTAGAGCTCGATACGCGGATAGGGAAAGTAGAGCTCGATAAGCAGATAGGGAAAGTAGAGCTTGAGATGTGGTTAGGGAAAATAGAGCTCGAGATGCAGATAGGGAAAGTAGAGCTCAATACCTGGATAGGAAAAGTAGAGCTCGAGACACGGATAGGGAAAGTAGAGCTTGATATGGGGATAGGGAAAGTAGAGCTTGATACGCGCATAGGGAAAGTAGAGTGATAGACAAATAGGGAACGTAGAGCTCGATATGTGGACAGGGAAAATAGAGCTCGATACGCGGATAGGGATAGTAGAGCTTGGGACAGGGAGAGGGAAAGTAGAGCTCAATACGTGGATAGGGAAAGTAGAGCTCGATACTCGGATAGGGAAAGTAGAGCACAATACGCAAATAGGGAAAGTAGAGCTTCGGACAGGGATAGGGAAAGTAGAGCTTGAGATGCGGATAGGGAAAGTAGAGCTCGATACAGAGAAAGGGAAAGTAGAGCTTGATACGCAGATAGGGAAATTAGAGCTCAATACGCGGATAGGGAAAGTAGAGCTCGATAGGCGGATACGGAAAGTAGAGCTCGATAGGCGGATAGGGAAAGTAGAGCTCGATATGTGGATAGGGAAAGTAGAGCTCGATAGGCAGATAGGGAAAGTAGAGCTCAATAAGTGGATAGGGAAAGTAGAGCTCGATAAGTGGATAGGGAAAGTAGAGCTCGATAAGTGGATAGGGAAAGTAGAGTTCGAGACACGGATAGGGAAAGTAGAGCTCAATATGGGGAGAGGGAAAGTAGAGCTCGATATAGAGATAGGGAAATTAGAGCTCAATACGGGGATAGGGAAAGTAGAGCTCGAGATGCGGTTAGGGAAAATAGAGGTCGAGATGTGGATAGGGAGAGTAGAGCTCAATACGGGGATAGGGAAAGTGGAGCTCGTTACGCGGATAGGAAAAGTAGAGCTCGAGACACAGATAGGGAAAGTAGAGCTCGATATGGGGACAGGGAAATTAGAGCTCGATACACGGATATGGAAAGTAGAGCTCTATATGGTGATAGGGAAAGTAGGGCTCAATACGCGGATAGGGAAAGTAGAGCTCGATAGGGTGATAGGGAAAGCAGAGCTCGATACGTGGATAGGGAAAGTAGAGCTTGGGACAGGGATAGGGAAAGTAGAGCTCGAGATGCGGATAGGGAAAGTAGAGCCCGATACACGGATAGGGAAAGTAGAGCTCGATAGGCAGATAGGGAAAGTACAGATCGATACGTGGATAGGGAAAGTAGAGTTCGAGACCGGGATAGGGAAAGTAGAGCTCGATACACGGATAGGGAAAGTAGAGCTCGATATGGGGATAGGGAAAGTAGAGCTCGATATGGGGATAGGGAAAGTAGAGCTCGATACGCAGATAGGGGAAGTAGAGCGCGATACGCAGATAGGGAAGTTAGAGCTCGATACGGGGATAGGGAAAGTAGAGCATGATTTTGGGCTAGGGAAAGTAGAGCTCAATACGGGGATAGAGAAAGTAGAGCATGATATAGTGCTAGGGAGAGTAGAGTTCGATACGGGGAGAGGGAAAGTAGACCTCAATACATGGATAGGAAAATTAGAACTCAATGCGCGGATAGGGAAAGTTGAGCTCGATACGTGAATAGGGAAAGAAGAGCTCAATACGCAGATAGGGAAATTAGAGCTCGATACGCGGATAGGGAAAGTAGAGCTCAATACGCAGAAAGGGAAATAAGAGCTCGAGATGTGGATAGAGAAAATAGAGCTCAATATATGAAAATGGAAAGGAGAGCTCAATACACAGAGAGGGAAATTGGAGCACGATACGCAGATAGGGATAGGAGAGCTTGAGATGTCTGTAGGGAATATAGAGCTCGAGATGCGGATAGGGAAAGTAGAGCTTAATACGGGAATAGGGAAAGTAGAGCTCGATACGCGGATAGGAAAAGTAGGGCTCGAGACACGGATAGGGAAAGTAGAGCTCGATATGGTGATAGGGAAAGTAGAGCTCGAGATGCGGATAGGGAAAGTAGAGCCCGATACACGGATAGGGAAAGTAGAGCTCGATAGGCGGATAGGGAAAGTACAGCTCGATACGTGGATAGGGAAAGTAGAGTTCGATATCGGGATAGGGAAAGTAGAGCTCGATACGCGGATAGGGAAAGTAGAGCTCGATATGGGGATAGGGAAAGTAGAGCTCGATATGGGGATAGGGAAAGTAGAGCTCGATACGCAGATAGGGGAAGTAGAGCGCGATACGCAGATAGGTTAATTAGAGCTCGATACGGGGATAGGGAAAGTAGAGCATGATTTTGGGCTAGGGAAAGTAGAGCTCGATACGGGGATAGAGAAAGTAGAGCATGATATAGGGCTAGGGAGAGTAGAGCTCGATACGGGGAGAGGGAATGTAGACCTCAATACATGGATTGAAAATTAGAACTCAATGCGCGGATAGGGAAAGTAGAGCTCGATACGTGAATAGGGAAAGAAGAGCTCAATACGCAGATAGGGAAATTAGAGCTCGATACGCGGATAGGGAAAGTAGAGCTCAATACGCAGAAAGGGAAATAAGAGCTCGAGATGTGGATAGAGAAAATAGAGCTCAATATATGAAAATGGAAAGTAGAGCTCAATACACAGAGAGGGAAATTGGAGCACGATACGCAGATAGGGAATGTAGAGCTCGATACGGGGGTAGGGAAAGTAGATCTTAAGATGCGAACAGGGAAGTACAGCTCGATAGACGCATAGGGAAAGTAGAGCTCGATACACAGATAGGGAAAGTAGAGGTCGAGAAAAGGATGGGAAAGTAGAGCTCAATACGGGGATAGGGAAAGTAGAGCTCGAGATGCGGTTAGGGAAAATAGAGCTCGAGATGCGGATAGGGAAAGTAGAGCTCGATATGGAGATAGGGAAATTAGAGCTGAATACGAGGATAGGGAAAGTAGAGCTCGAGATGCGGTTAGGGAAAATAGAGCTCGAGATGCGGACAGGGACTGAAGAGCTCAATACGGGGATAGGGAAAGTAGAGCTCGATAAGCGGATAGGAAAAGTAGAGCTCGAGACACGGATAGGGAAAGTGGAGTTCGATATGGGGATAGAGAAAGTAGAGCTCGATACATGGATTTGGAAAGAAGAGCTTGATACACAGATAGGGAAAGTAGAGCTCGATATGCGGATAGGGAAAGTAGAACTCAATACAGGGATAGGGAAAGTAGAGCTTGATACGCGGATAATTAAAGTAGAGCTCAATATGCGGATAGGGAAAGTAGAGCACGATATGCGGATAGGGAAAGTAGAGCTCAATATGATGATAGGGAAAGTAGAGCTCGATTAGCAGATAGGGAAATTAGAGCTCGATACGCAGATTGGGAAATTAGAGCTCGATACGGGGATAGGGAGAGTAGAGCTCGATATGCGGATAGGGAAAGTAGAGCTTGATATGAGGATAGTGAAAGAAGAGTTCGATATGGGGCTAGGGAAAGTAGAGCTCGATACGCGGATAGGGAAAGTAGAGCTCGATATGGGGCTAGGGAAAGTAGAGCTCGATACGCAGATAGGGAATGTAGAGCTTGAGATGTCGGTAGGGAAAATAGAGCTCGAGATGCGGATAGGGAAAGTGGAGCTCAATACGGGGATAGGGAAAGTAGAGCGCGATAAGCGGATCGGAAAAGTAGAGCTCGAGACATGGATAGCAAAAGTAGAGCTTGGGACAGGGATAGGGAAAGTAGAGCTCGACACGCGGATTGGGAAAGTAGAGTTCGATACGTGGATAGGGAAAGTAGAGCTCGATAGGCGGATACGGAAAGTAGAGCTCGATAGGCGGATAGGGAAAGTAGAGCTCGATATGTGGATAGGGAAAGTAGAGCTCGATAGGCAGATAGGGAAAGTAGAGCTCAATAAGTGGATAGGGAAAGTAGAGCTCGATAAGTGGATAGGGAAAGTAGAGCTCGATAAGTGGATAGGGAAAGTAGAGTTCGATACGCAGATAGGGAAAGTAGAGCTCGAGACACGGATAGGGAAAGTAGAGCTCAATATGGGGAGAGGGAAAGTAGAGCTCGATACGCGGAAGGGGAAATTAGAGCTCGATACGCGGAAAGGGAAAGTAAAGCTCGATTTGGGGCTAGGGAAATTAGAGCTCGATAAGCAGATAGGGAAAGTAGAGCTTGAGATGTGGTTAGGGAAAATAGAGCTCGAGATGCAGATAGGGAAAGTAGATCTCAATACGGGGATAGGAAAAGTAGAGCTCGAGACACGGATAGGGAAAGTAGAGCTTGATATGGGGATAGGGAAAGTAGAGCTTGATACGCGCATAGGGAAAATAGAGTGATAGACAAATAGGGAAAGTAGAGCTCGATATGTGGACAGGGAAAATAGAGCTCGATACGCGGATAGGGATAGTAGTGCTTGGGATAGGGAGAGGGAAAGTAGAGCTCAATACGTGGATAGGGAAAGTAGAGCTCGATACTCGGATAGGGAAAGTAGAGCACAATACGCAAATAGGGAAAGTAGAGCTTCGGACAGGGATAGGGAAAGTAGAGCTTGAGATGCGGATAGGGAAAGTAGAGCTCGATACAGAGAAAGGGAAAGTAGAGCTTGATACGCAGATAGGGAAATTAGAGCTCAATACGCGGATAGGGAAAGTAGAGCTCGATAGGCGGATACGGAAAGTAGAGCTCGATAGGCGGATAGGGAAAGTAGAGCTCGATATGTGGATAGGGAAAGTAGAGCTCGATACGCGGATAGGGAAAGTAGAGCTCGATAAGCAGATAGGGAAAGTAGAGCTTGAGATGTGGTTAGGGAAAATAGAGCTCGAGATGCAGATAGGGAAAGTAGAGCTCAATACCTGGATAGGAAAAGTAGAGCTCGAGACACGGATAGGGAAAGTAGAGCTTGATATGGGGATAGGGAAAGTAGAGCTTGATACGCGCATAGGGAAAGTAGAGTGATAGACAAATAGGGAACGTAGAGCTCGATATGTGGACAGGGAAAATAGAGCTCGATACGCGGATAGGGATAGTAGAGCTTGGGACAGGGAGAGGGAAAGTAGAGCTCAATACGTGGATAGGGAAAGTAGAGCTCGATACTCGGATAGGGAAAGTAGAGCACAATACGCAAATAGGGAAAGTAGAGCTTCGGACAGGGATAGGGAAAGTAGAGCTTGAGATGCGGATAGGGAAAGTAGAGCTCGATACAGAGAAAGGGAAAGTAGAGCTTGATACGCAGATAGGGAAATTAGAGCTCAATACGCGGATAGGGAAAGTAGAGCTCGATAGGCGGATACGGAAAGTAGAGCTCGATAGGCGGATAGGGAAAGTAGAGCTCGATATGTGGATAGGGAAAGTAGAGCTCGATAGGCAGATAGGGAAAGTAGAGCTCAATAAGTGGATAGGGAAAGTAGAGCTCGATAAGTGGATAGGGAAAGTAGAGCTCGATAAGTGGATAGGGAAAGTAGAGTTCGATACACAGATAGGGAAAGTAGAGCTCGAGACACGGATAGGGAAAGTAGAGCTCAATATGGGGAGAGGGAAAGTAGAGCTCGATATAGAGATAGGGAAATTAGAGCTCAATACGGGGATAGGGAAAGTAGAGCTCGAGATGCGGTTAGGGAAAATAGAGGTCGAGATGTGGATAGGGAGAGTAGAGCTCAATACGGGGATAGGGAAAGTGGAGCTCGTTACGCGGATAGGAAAAGTAGAGCTCGAGACACAGATAGGGAAAGTAGAGCTCGATATGGGGACAGGGAAATTAGAGCTCGATACACGGATATGGAAAGTAGAGCTCTATATGGTGATAGGGAAAGTAGGGCTCAATACGCGGATAGGGAAAGTAGAGCTCGATAGGGTGATAGGGAAAGCAGAGCTCGATACGTGGATAGGGAAAGTAGAGCTTGGGACAGGGATAGGGAAAGTAGAGCTCGAGATGCGGATAGGGAAAGTAGAGCCCGATACACGGATAGGGAAAGTAGAGCTCGATAGGCAGATAGGGAAAGTACAGATCGATACGTGGATAGGGAAAGTAGAGTTCGAGACCGGGATAGGGAAAGTAGAGCTCGATACACGGATAGGGAAAGTAGAGCTCGATATGGGGATAGGGAAAGTAGAGCTCGATATGGGGATAGGGAAAGTAGAGCTCGATACGCAGATAGGGGAAGTAGAGCGCGATACGCAGATAGGGAAGTTAGAGCTCGATACGGGGATAGGGAAAGTAGAGCATGATTTTGGGCTAGGGAAAGTAGAGCTCAATACGGGGATAGAGAAAGTAGAGCATGATATAGTGCTAGGGAGAGTAGAGTTCGATACGGGGAGAGGGAAAGTAGACCTCAATACATGGATAGGAAAATTAGAACTCAATGCGCGGATAGGGAAAGTTGAGCTCGATACGTGAATAGGGAAAGAAGAGCTCAATACGCAGATAGGGAAATTAGAGCTCGATACGCGGATAGGGAAAGTAGAGCTCAATACGCAGAAAGGGAAATAAGAGCTCGAGATGTGGATAGAGAAAATAGAGCTCAATATATGAAAATGGAAAGGAGAGCTCAATACACAGAGAGGGAAATTGGAGCACGATACACAGATAGGGATAGGAGAGCTTGAGATGTCTGTAGGGAATATAGAGCTCGAGATGCGGATAGGGAAAGTAGAGCTTAATACGGGAATAGGGAAAGTAGAGCTCGATACGCGGATAGGAAAAGGAGGGCTCTAGACACGGATAGGGAAAGTAGAGCTCGATATGGTGATAGGGAAAGTAGAGCTCGAGATGCGGATAGGGAAAGTAGAGCCCGATACACGGATAGGGAAAGTAGAGCTCGATAGGCGGATAGGGAAAGTACAGCTCGATACGTGGATAGGGAAAGTAGAGTTCGATACGCGGATAGGGAAAGTAGAGCTCGATATGGGGATAGGGAAAGTAGAGCTCGATATGGGGATAGGGAAAGTAGAGTTCGATACGCAGATAGGGGAAGTAGAGCGCGATACGCAGATAGGTTAATTAGAGCTCGATACGGGGATAGGGAAAGTAGAGCATGATTTTGGGCTAGGGAAAGTAGAGCTCGATACGGGGATAGAGAAAGTAGAGCATGATATAGGGCTAGGGAGAGTAGAGCTCGATACGGGGAGAGGGAAAGTAGACCTCAATACATGGATAGGAAAATTAGAACTCAATGCGCGGATAGGGAAAGTAGAGCTCGATACGTGAATAGGGAAAGAAGAGCTCAATACGCAGATAGGGAAATTAGAGCTCGATACGCGGATAGGGAAAGTAGAGCTCAATACGCAGAAAGGGAAATAAGAGCTCGAGATGTGGATAGAGAAAATAGAGCTCAATATATGAAAATGGAAAGTAGAGCTCAATACACAGAGAGGGAAATTGGAGCACGATACGCAGATAGGGAATGTAGAGCTCGATACGGGGGTAGGGAAAGTAGATCTTAAGATGCGAACAGGGAAGTACAGCTCTATAGACGCATAGGGAAAGTAGAGCTCGATACACAGATAGGGAAAGTAGAGCTCGAGAAAAGGATGGGAAAGTAGAGCTCAATACGGGGATAGGGAACGTAGAGCTCGAGATGCAGTTAGGGAAAATAGAGCTCGAGATGCGGATAGGGAAAGTAGAGCTCGATATGGAGATAGGGAAATTAGAGCTGAATACGAGGATAGGGAAAGTAGAGCTCGAGATGCGGTTAGGGAAAATAGAGCTCGAGATGCGGACAGGGAATGAAGAGCTCAATACGGGGATAGGGAAAGTAGAGCTCGATAAGCGGATAGGAAAAGTAGAGCTCGAGACACGGATAGGGAAAGTGGAGTTCGATATGGGGATAGAGAAAGTAGAGCTCGATACATGGATTTGGAAAGAAGAGCTTGATACACAGATAGGGAAAGTAGAGCTCGATATGCGGATAGGGAAAGTAGAGCTCAATACAGGGATAGGGAAAGTAGAGCTTGATACGCGGATAATTAAAGTAGAGCTCAATATGCGGATAGGGAAAGTAGAGCACGATATGCGGATAGGGAAAGTAGAGCTCAATATGATGATAGGGAAAGTAGAGCTCGATTAGCAGATAGGGAAATTAGAGCTCGATACGCAGATTGGGAAATTAGAGCTCGATACGGGGATAGGGAGAGTAGAGCTCGATATGCGGATAGGGAAAGTAGAGCTTGATATGAGGATAGTGAAAGAAGAGTTCGATATGGGGCTAGGGAAAGTAGAGCTCGATACGCGGATAGGGAAAGTAGAGCTCGATATGGGGCTAGGGAAAGTAGAGCTCGATACGCAGATAGGGAATGTAGAGCTTGAGATGTCGGTAGGGAAAATAGAGCTCGAGATGCGGATAGGGAAAGTGGAGCTCAATACGGGGATAGGGAAAGTAGAGCGCGATAAGCGGATCGGAAAAGTAGAGCTCGAGACATGGATAGCAAAAGTAGAGCTTGGGACAGGGATAGGGAAAGTAGAGCTCGACACGCGGATTGGGAAAGTAGAGTTCGATACATGGATAGGGAAAGTAGAGCTCGATAGGCGGATACGGAAAGTAGAGCTCGATAGGCGGATAGGGAAAGTAGAGCTCGATATGTGGATAGGGAAAGTAGAGCTCGATAGGCAGATAGGGAAAGTAGAGCTCAATAAGTGGATAGGGAAAGTAGAGCTCGGTAAGTGGATAGGGAAAGTAGAGCTCGATAAGTGGATAGGGAAAGTAGAGTTCGATACGCAGATAGGGAAAGTAGAGCTCGATACGCGGAGAGGGAAAGTAGAGCGCGATATGCGGAAAGGGAAAGTAGAGCTCGATATGGTGATAGGGAAAGTAGAGCTCGATACGCGGAAAGGGAAATTAGAGCTCGATACGCGGAAAGGGAAAGTAAAGCTCGATTTGGGGATAGGGAAATTAGAGCTCGATAAGTAGATAGGGAAAGTAGAGCTTGAGATGTGGTTAGGGAAAATAGAGCTCGAGATGCAGATAGGGAAAGTAGAGCTCAATACGGGGATAGGAAAAGTAGAGCTCGATACTTGGATAGGAAAAGTAGAGCTCGAGACACGGATAGGGAAAGTAGAGCTTGATATGGGGATAGGTAAAGTAGAGCTCGATATGCGCATAAGGAAAGTAGAGTGATACACAGATAGGGAAAGTAGAGCTCGATATGTGGACAGGGAAAATAGAGCTCGATACGCGGATAGGAAATGTAGGGCTCGAGACACGGATAGGGAAAGTAGAGCTCGATATGGTGATAGGGAAAGTAGAGCTCAATACGCGGATAGGGAAAGTAGAGCTCGCTACGTGGATAGGGAAAGTAGAGCTTGGGACAGGGATAGGGAAAGTAGAGCTCGAGATGCGGAGAGGGAAAGTAGAGCTCGATACACGGATAGGGAAAATAGAGCTCGATAGGCGGATCGGGAAAGTACAGCTCGATACGTGGATAGGGAAAGTAGAGCTCGATATGGTGATTCGGAAAGTAGAGCTCAATACGCGGGTAGGGAAAGTAGAGCTCGATAGGGTGATAGGGAAAGTAGAGCTCGATACGTGGATAGGGAAAGTAGAGCTTGGGACAGGGATAGGGAAAGTAGAGCTCGAGCTGTGGATAGGGAAAGTAGAGCTCGATAGACTGATAGGGAAAGTAGAGCTCGACAGGCGGATAGGGAAAGTACAGCTCGATACGTGGATAGGGAAAGTAGAGTTCGATACCGGGATAGGGAAAGTAGAGCTCGATACGCGGATAGGGAAAGTAGAGCTCGATATGGGGATAGGGAAAGTAGAGCTCGATATGGTGATAGGGAAAGTAGAGCTCAATACGCGGGTAGGGAAAGTAGGGCTCGAAAGGGTGATAGGGAAAGTAGAGCTCGATACGTGGATAGGGAAAGTAGAGCTTGGGACAGGGATAGGGAAAGTAGAGCTCGAGATGCAGATATTGAAAGTAGAGATCGATACACGGATAGGGAAAGTAGAGCTCGATAGGCGGATAGGGAAAGTAGAGCGTGGGACAGGGATAGGGAAAGTAGAGCTCGATACGCGGAAAGGGAAAGTAGAGTTCGATACGCGGATAGGGAAAGTAGAGCTCGATATGGTGATAGGGAAAGTAGAGCTCGATACGTGGATAGGGAAAGTAGAGCTTGGGACAGGGATAGGGAAAGTAGAGCTCGAGGTGCTAATAGGGAAAGTAGAGCTCGATAGACGTATAGGGAAAGTAGAGCTCGATAGGCGGATAGGGAAATTACAGCTCGATATGCGGATAGGGAAAGTAGAGTTCGATACCTGGATAGGGAAAGTAGAGCTCGATACGCGGATAGGGAAAGTAGAGCTCGATATTGGGATAGGGAAAGTAGAGCTCTATATGGGGATAGGGAAAGTAGAGCTCGATACGCAGATAGGGAAAGTAGAGCTCGACACGCAGATAGGGAAATTAGAGCTCAATACGCGGATAGGGAAAGTAGAGCTCGATACTCGGATAGGGAAAGTAGAGGACAATACGCAAATAGGGAAAGTAGAGCTTCGGACAGGGATAGGGAAAGTAGAGCTTGAGATGCGGATAGGAAAAGTAGAGCTCGATACAGAGAAAGGGAAAGTAGAGCTTGATACGCAGATAGGGAAATTAGAGCTCAATAGGCGGATAGGGAAAGTAGAGCTCGATAGGCGGATACGGAAAGTAGAGCTCGATAGGCGGATAGGGAAATTAGAGCTCGATAAGTGGATAGGGAAAGTAGAGCTCGATAGGCAGATAGGGAAAGTAGAGCTCGATAAGTGGATAGGGAAAGTAGAGCTCGATATGGGGATAGGGAAATTAGAGCTCGATACGCAGATAGGGAAAGTAGAGCTTGAGATGTGGTTAGGGAAAATAGAGCTCGAGACGCAGATAGGGAAAGTAGAGCTCGATACACAGTTAGGGAAAGTAGAGCTCGAGACACGGATAGGGAAAGTAGAGCTCAATATGGGGATAGGGAAAGTAAAGCTCGATATAGAGATAGGGAAATTAGAGCTCAATACGGGGATAGGGAAAGTAGAGCTCGAGATGCGGTTAGGGAAAATAGAGGTCGAGATGTGGATAGGGAGAGTAGAGCTCAATACGGGGATAGGGAAAGTGGAGCTCGATACGCGGATAGGAAAAGTAGAGCTCGAGACACAGATAGGGAAAGTAGAGCTCGATATTGGGATAGGGAAAGTAGAGGTCTATATGGGGATAGGGAAAGTAGAGCTCGATACCCAGATAGGGAAAGTAGAGCTCGACACGCAGATAGGGAAATTAGAGCTCGATATGGGGATAGGGAAAGTATAGCATGATTTTGGTCTAGGGAAAGTAGAGCTCAATACGGGGATGGAGAAAATAGAGCATGATATAGGGCTAGGGAAAGTAGAGCTCGATACAGGGATAGGGAAAGTAGAGCTCAATAAATGGATAGGAAAATTAGAGCTCAATGCGCGGATAGGGAAAGTAGAGCTTGATACGTGAATAGGGAAAGAAGAGCTCAATACGCAGATAGGGAAATTAGAGCTCGATACGCGGATAGGGAAAGTAGAGCTCAATACGCAGAAAGGGAAAGAAGAGCTCGAGATGTGGATAGAGAAAATAGAGCTCAATACATGAATAGGGAAAGTAGAGCTCAATACACAGATAGGGAAATTAGAGCATGATACGCTGATAGGGAATGTAGAGCTCGATACGGGGGTAGGGAAAGTAGAGCTCGAGATGTGGATAGAGAAAGTAGAGATCGAGATGTGGATAGAGAAAGTAGAGCTCGAGATGTGGAAAGGGAAAGTAGAGCTCGAGATGCGGATAGGGAAAGTAGAGCACGATACACGGATAGGGAAAGTAGAACTTGAGATGTGGTTAGGGAAAATAGAGCTCGAGATGCAGATAGGGAAAGTAGAGCTCAATACGGGGATAGGAAAAGTAGAGGTCGATACGGGGATAGGAAAAGTAGAGCTCGAGACACGGATAGGGAAAGTAGAGCTTGATATGGGGATAGGGAAAGTAGAGCTTGATACGCGCATAGGGAAAGTAGAGTGATAGACAGATAGGGAACGTAGAGCTCGATATGTGGACAGGGAAAATAGAGCTCGATACGCAGATTGGGATAGTAGTGCTTGGGACAGGGAGAGGGAAAGTAGAGCTCAATACTTGGATAGGGAAAGTAGAGCTCGATACTCGGATAGGGAAAGTAGAGGACAATACGCAAATAGGGAAAGTAGAGCTTCGGACAGGGATAGGGAAAGTAGAGCTTGAGATGCGGATAGGAAAAGTAGAGCTCGATACAGAGAAAGGGAAAGTAGAGCTTGATACGCAGATAGGGAAATTAGAGCTCAATACGCGGATAGGGAAAGTAGAGCTCGATAGGTGGATACGGAAAGTAGAGCTCGATAGGCGGATAGGGAAAGTAGAGCTCGATATGTGGATAGGGAAAGTAGAGCTCGATAGGCAGTTAGGGAAAGTAGAGCTCGATAAGTGGATAGGGAAAGTAGAGCTCGATATGGGGATAGGGAAATTAGAGCTCGATACGCAGATAGGGAAAGTAGAGCTTGAGATGTGGTTAGGGAAAATAGAGCTCGAGACGCAGATAGGGAAAGTAGAGCTCGATACACAGGTAGGGAAAGTAGAGCTCGAGACACGGATAGGGAAAGTAGAGCTCAATATGGGGATAGGGAAAGTAGAGCTCGATATAGAGATAGGGAAATTAGAGCTCAATACGGGGATAGGGAAAGTAGAGCTCGAGATGCGGTTAGGGAAAATAGAGGTCGAGATGTGGATAGGGAGAGTAGAGCTCAATACGGGGATAGGGAAAGTGGAGCTCGATACGCGGATAGGAAAAGTAGAGCTCGAGACACAGATAGGGAAAGTAGAGCTCGATATGGGGACAGGGAAATTAGAGCTCGATACATGGATATGGAAAGTAGAGCTTGATACACGGATATGGAAAGTAGAGCTCAATACGGGGATAGGGAAAGTAGAGCTCGATACGCGGATAGGGAAAGTAGAGCTCGATATGCGGATACGAAAAGTAGAGCTCGATACGTGGACTGGGAAAATAGAGCTCGATACACGGATAGGGAAAGTAGAGCTTGGGAGAGGGATAGGGAAAGTAGAGCACAAGATGCGGATAGGGAAAGCATAGCTTGATACGGGCGTAGGGAAAGTAGAGTGATACACAGATTGGGAAAGTAGAGCTCGATATGTGGACAGTGAAAATAGAGCTCGATACATGGATAGGGATAGTAGAGCTTGGGACAGGGCTAGGGAAAGTAGAGCTCAATATGCGGATAGGGAAAGTAGAGCTCGATACTCGGATAGGGAAAGTAGAGTTCGATACGCGGATAGGGAAAGTAGAGCACAATACGCGAATAAGGAAAGTAAAGCTCGATACGCAGATAGGGAAAGTAGAGCTTGGGACAGGGATAGGGAAAGTAGAGCTTGAGATGCGGATAGGGAAAGAGCTCGATAGGCGGATAGGGAAAGTAGAGCTCGATAGGCAGATAGGGAAAGTAGAGCTCGATAAGCGGATAGGGAAAGTAGAGCTCGATAGGCGGATAGGGAAAGTAGAGCTCGATACGCAGATAGGGAAAGTAGAGCTCGATTGGCAGATAGGGAAAGTAGAGGTGATACGGGGATTGGGAAAGTAGAGCTTGAGATGTGGGTAGGGAAAATAGAGCTCGAGATGCGGATAGGGAAAGTAGAGCTCAATACGGGAATAGGGAAAGTAGAGCTCGCTACGCGGATAGGAAACGTAGGGCTCGAGACACGGATAGGGAAAGTAGAGCTCGATATGCAGATAGGGAAAGTAGAGCTCGATACGTGGATAGGGAAAGTAGAGCTTGATAGACAGATAGGGAAAGTAGAGCTCGATATGCGGATAGGGGAAGTAGAGATCAATACGGGGATAGGGAAAGTAGAGCTCGATACGCGGATAGGAAAAGTAGAGCGTGGGACAGGGATAGGGAAAGTAGAGCTCGATACGCGGAAAGGGAAAGTAGAGTTCGATACGCGGATAGGGTAGTAGAGCTCGATATGGTGATAGGGAAAGTAGAGCTTGATACGTGGATAGGGAAAGTAGAGCTTGGGACAGGGATAGGGAAAGTAGAGCTCGAGGTGCTAATAGGGAAAGTAGAGCTCGATAGACGTATAGGGAAAGTAGAGCTCGATAGGCGGATAGGGAAATTACAGCTCGATATGCGGATAGGGAAAGTAGAGTTCGATACCTGGATAGGGAAAGTAGAGCTCGATACGCGGATAGGGAAAGTAGAGCTCGATATTGGGATAGGGAAAGTAGAGCTCTATATGGGGATAGGGAAAGTAGAGCTCGATACGCAGATAGGGAAGGTAGAGCTCGACACGCAGATAGGGAAATTAGAGCTCGATATGGGGATAGGGAAAGTAGAGCATGATTTTGGTCTAGGGAAAGTAGAGCTCGATACGGGGATGGAGAAAATAGAGCATGATATAGGGCTAGGGAAAGTAGAGCTCGATACGGGGATAGGGAAAGTAGAGCTCAATAAATGGATAGGAAAATTAGAGCTCAATGCGCGAATAGGGAAAGTAGAGCTCGATACGTGAATAGGGAAAGAAGAGCTCAATACGCAGATAGGGAAATTAGAGCTCGATACGCGGATAGGGAAAGTAGAGCTCAATACGCAGAAAGGGAAAGAAGAGCTCGTGATGTGGATAGAGAAAATAGAGCTCAATACATGAATAGGGAAAGTAGAGCTCAATACAGAGATAGGGAAATTAGAGCATGATACGCTGATAGGGAATGTAGAGCTCGTTACGGGGGTAGGGAAAGTAGAGCTCGAGATGTGGATCGAGAAAGTAGAGATCGAGATGTGGATAGAGAAAGTAGAGCTCGAGATGTGGTTAGGGAAAGTAGAGCTCAATACGGGGATAGGAAAAGTAGAGGTCGATACGGGGATAGGAAAAGTAGAGCTCGAGACACGGATAGGGAAAGTAGAGCTTGATATGGGGATAGGGAAAGTAGATTTTGATACGCGCATAGGGAAAGTAGAGTGATAGACAGGTAGGGAACGTAGAGCTCGATATGTGGACAGGGAAAATAGAGCTCGATACGTGGATAGGGATAGTAGAGCTTGGGACAGGGAGAGGGAAAGTAGAGCTCAATACGCGGATAGGGAAAGTAGAGCTCGATACTCGGATAGGGAAAGTAGAGCACAATACGCAAATAGGGAAAGTAGAGCTTCGGACAGGGATAGGGAAAGTAGAGCTTGAGATGCGGATAGGGAAAGTAGAGCTCGATACAGAGAAAGGGAAAGTAGAGCTTGATACGCAGATAGGGAAATTAGAGCTCAATACGCGGATAGGGAAAGTAGAGCTCGATAGGCGGATACGGAAAGTAGAGCTCGATAGGTGGATAGGGAAAGTAGAGCTCGATATGTGGATAGGGAAAGTAGAGCTCGATAGGCAGATAGGGAAAGTAGAGCTCGATAAGTGGATAGGGAAAGTAGAGCTCGATAGGCGGATACGGAAAGTAGAGCTCGATAGGCGGATAGGGAAAGTAGAGCTCGATATGTGGATAGGGAAAGTAGAGCTCGATAGGCAGATAGGGAAAGTAGAGCTCAATATGGGGATAGGGAAAGTAGAGCTCGATATAGAGATAGGGAAATTAGAGCTCAATACGGGGATAGCGAAAGTAGAGCTCGAGATGCGGTTAGGGAAAATAGAGATCGAGATGTGGATAGGGAGAGTAGAGCTCAATACGGGGATAGGGAAAGTGGAGCTCGATACGCGGATAGGAAAAGTAGAGCTCGAGACACAAATAGGGAAAGTAGAGATCGATATGGGGACAGGGAAATTAGAGCTCGATACACGGATATGGAAAGTAGAGCTCGATATGGTGATAGTGAAAGTAGGGCTCAATACGCGGATAGGGAAAGTAGAGCTTGATAGGGTGATAGGGAAAGCAGAGCTCGATAAGTGGATAGGGAAAGTAGAGCTTGGGACAGGGATAGGGAAAGTAGAGCTCGAGATGCGGAGAGGGAAAGTAGAGCCTGATACACGGATAGGGAAAGTAGAGCTCGATAGGCAGATAGGGAAAGTACATCTCGATACGTGGATAGGGAAAGTAGAGTTCGAGACCGGGATAAGGAAAGTAGAGCTCGAGACACGGATAGGGAAAGTAGAGCTCGATATGGGGATAGAGAAAGTAGAGCTCGATACATGGATTTGGAAAGAAGAGCTTGATACACAGATAGGGAAAGTAGAGCTCGATATGCGGATAGGGAAAGTAGAGCTCAATACGGGGATAGGGAAAGTGGAGCTCGATACGCGGATAGGGAAAGTAGAGCATGGGACAGGGATAGGAAAAGTAGAGCACGAGATGCGGATAGGGAAAGTAGAGCTCGAGACACGGATAGGGAAAGTAGAGCTTGATACGTGGATAAGGAAAGTAGAGCTCAATATGCGGATAGGGAAAGTAGAGCGCGATATGCGGATAGGGAAAGTAGAGCTCAAGATGGTGATAGGGAAAGTAGAGCTCGATATGCAGATAGGGAAATTAGAGCTCGATACGCGGATTGGGAAAGTAGAGCTCGATACGGGGATAGGGAGAGTAGAGCTCGATATGCGGATAGGGAAAGTAGAGCTTGATATGAGGATAGTGAAAGATGAGTTCGATATGGGGCTAGGGAAAGTAGAGCTCGATACGCGGATAGGGAAAGTAGAGCTCGATATGGGGCTAGGGAAAGTAGAGCTCGATACGCAGATAGGGAATGTAGAACTTGAGATGTCGATAGGGAAAATAAAGCTCGAGATGCGGATAGGGAAAGTGGAGCTCAATACGGGGATAGGGAAAGTAGAGCGCGATAAGCGGATCGGAAAAGTAGAGCTCGAGACATGGATAGCAAAAGTAGAGCTTGGGACAGGGATAGGGAAAGTAGAGCTTGACACGCGGATTGGGAAAGTAGTGTTCGATACGTGGATAGGGAAAGTAGAGCTCGATACGCGGATAGGGAAAGTAGAGCTCGATACGCGGAGAGGGAAAGTAGAGCGCGATATGCGGAAAGGGAAAGTAGAGCTCGATATGGTGATAGGGAAAGTAGAGCTCGATACGCGGAAAGGGAAATTAGAGCTCGATACGCGGAAAGGGAAAGTAAAGCTCGATTTGGGGCTAGTGAATTAGAGCTCGATAAGCAGATAGGGAAAGTAGAGCTTGAGATGTGGTTAGGGAAAATAGAGCTCGAGATGCAGATAGGGAAAGTAGAGCTCAATACTTGGATAGGAAAAGTAGAGCTCGAGACACGGATAGGGAAAGTAGAGCTTGATATAGGGATAGGGAAAGTAGAGCTTGATACGCGCATAGGGAAAGTAGAGTGATAGACAAATAGGGAACGTAGAGCTCGATATGTGGACAGGGAAAATAGAGCTCGATACGCGGATAGGGATAGTAGAGCTTGGGACAGGGAGAGGGAAAGTAGAGCTCAATACGTGGATAGGGAAAGTAGAGCTCGATACTCGGATAGGGAAAGTAGAGCACAATACGCAAATAGGGAAAGTAGAGCTTCGGACAGGGATAGGGAAAGTAGAGCTTGAGATGCGGATAGGGAAAGTAGAGCTCGATACAGAGAAAGGGAAAGTAGAGCTTGATACGCAGTTAGGGAAATTAGAGCTCAATACGCGGATAGGGAAAGTAGAGCTCGATAGGCGGATATGGAAAGTAGAGCTCGATAGGCGGATAGGGAAAGTAGAGCTCGATATGTGGATAGGGAAAGTAGAGCTCGATACGTGGATAGGGAAAGTAGAGCTCGATAAGCAGATAGGGAAAGTAGAGCTTGAGATGTGGTTAGGGAAAATAGAGCTCGAGATGCAGATAGGGAAAGTAGAGCTCAATACTTGGATAGGAAAAGTAGAGCTCGAGACACGGATAGGGAAAGTAGAGCTTGATATGGGGATAGGGAAAGTAGAGCTTGATACGCGCATAGGGAAAGTAGAGTGATAGACAAATAGGGAATGTAGAGCTCGATATGTGGACAGGGAAAATAGAGCTCGATACGCGGATAGGGATAGTAGAGCTTGGGACAGGGAGAGGGAAAGTAGAGCTCAATACGTGGATAGGGAAAGTAGAGCTCGATACTCGGATAGGGAAAGTAGAGCACAATACGCAAATAGGGAAAGTAGAGCTTCGGACAGGGATAGGGAAAGTAGAGCTTGAGATGTGGATAGGGAAAGTAGAGCTCGATACAGAGAAAGGGAAAGTAGAGCTTGATACGCAGATAGGGAAATTAGAGCTCAATACGCGGATAGGGAAAGTAGAGCTCGATAGGCGGATACGGAAAGTAGAGCTCGATAGGCGGATAGGGAAAGTAGAGCTCGATATGTGGATAGGGAAAGTAGAGCTCGATAGGCAGATAGGGAAAGTAGAGCTCAATAAGTGGATAGGGAAAGTAGAGCTCGATAAGTGGATAGGGAAAGTAGAGCTCGATAAGTGGATAGGGAAAGTAGAGTTCGATACGCAGATAGGGAAAGTAGAGCTCGAGACACGGATAGGGAAAGTAGAGCTCAATATGGGGAGAGGGAAAGTAGAGCTCGATATAGAGATAGGGAAATTAGAGCTCAATACGGGGATAGGGAAAGTAGAGCTCGAGATGCGGTTAGGGAAAATAGAGGTCGAGATGTGGATAGGGAGAGTAGAGCTCAATACGGGGATAGGGAAAGTGGAGCTCGATACGCGGATAGGAAAAGTAGAGCTCGAGACACAGATAGGGAAAGTAGAGCTCGATATGGGGACAGGGAAATTAGAGCTCGATACACGGATATGGAAAGTAGAGCTCTATATGGTGATAGGGAAAGTAGGGCTCAATACGCAGATAGGGAAAGTAGAGCTCGATAGGGTGATAGGGAAAGCAGAGCTCGATACGTGGGTAGGGAAAGTAGAGCTTGGGACAGGGATAGGGAAAGTAGAGCTCGAGATGCGGATAGGGAAAGTAGAGCTCGATATGGAGATAGGGAAATTAGAGCTGAATACGAGGATAGGGAAAGTAGAGCTCGAGATGCGGTTAGGGAAAATAGAGCTCGAGATGCGGACAGGGACTGAAGAGCTCAATACGGGGATAGGGAAAGTAGAGCTCGATAAGCGGATAGGAAAAGTAGAGCTCGAGACACGGATAGGGAAAGTGGAGTTCGATATGGGGATAGAGAAAGTAGAGCTCGATACATGGATTTGGAAAGAAGAGCTTGATACACAGATAGGGAAAGTAGAGCTCGATATGCGGATAGGGAAAGTAGAGCTCAATACAGGGATAGGGAAAGTAGAGCTTGATACGCGGATAATTAAAGTAGAGCTCAATATGCGGATAGGGAAAGTAGAGCACGATATGCGGATAGGGAAAGTAGAGCTCAATATGATGATAGGGAAAGTAGAGCTCGATTAGCAGATAGGGAAATTAGAGCTCGATACGCAGATTGGGAAATTAGAGCTCGATACGGGGATAGGGAGAGTAGAGCTCGATATGCGGATAGGGAAAGTAGAGCTTGATATGAGGATAGTGAAAGAAGAGTTCGATATGGGGCTAGGGAAAGTAGAGCTCGATACGCGGATAGGGAAAGTAGAGCTCGATATGGGGCTAGGGAAAGTAGAGCTCGATACGCAGATAGGGAATGTAGAGCTTGAGATGTCGGTAGGGAAAATAGAGCTCGAGATGCGGATAGGGAAAGTGGAGCTCAATACGGGGATAGGGAAAGTAGAGCGCGATAAGCGGATCGGAAAAGTAGAGCTCAAGACATGGATAGCAAAAGTAGAGCTTGGGACAGGGATAGGGAAAGTAGAGCTCGACACGCGGATTGGGAAAGTAGAGTTCGATACGTGGATAGGGAAAGTAGAGCTCGATAGGCGGATACGGAAAGTAGAGCTCGATAGGCGGATAGGGAAAGTAGAGCTCGATATGTGGATAGGGAAAGTAGAGCTCGATAGGCAGATAGGGAAAGTAGAGCTCAATAAGTGGATAGGGAAAGTAGAGCTCGATAAGTGGATAGGGAAAGTAGAGCTCGATAAGTGGATAGGGAAAGTAGAGTTCGATACGCAGATAGGGAAAGTAGAGCTCGAGACACGGATAGGGAAAGTAGAGCTCAATATGGGGAGAGGGAAAGTAGAGCTCGATATAGAGATAGGGAAATTAGAGCTCAATACGGGGATAGGGAAAGTAGAGCTCGAGATGCGGTTAGGGAAAATAGAGGTCGAGATGTGGATAGGGAGAGTAGAGCTCAATACGGGGATAGGGAAAGTGGAGCTCGAGACACAGATAGGGAAAGTAGAGCTCGATATGGGGACAGGGAAATTAGAGCTCGATACACGGATATGGAAAGTAGAGCTCTATATGGTGATAGGGAAAGTAGGGCTCAATACGCGGATAGGGAAAGTAGAGCTCGATAGGGTGATAGGGAAAGCAGAGCTCGATACGTGGATAGGGAAAGTAGAGCTTGGGACAGGGATAGGGAAAGTAGAGCTCGAGATGCGGATAGGGAAAGTAGAGCCCGATACACGGATAGGGAAAGTAGAGCTCGATAGGCAGATAGGGAAAGTACAGATCGATACGTGGATAGGGAAAGTAGAGTTCAAGACCGGGATAGGGAAAGTAGAGCTCGATACACGGATAGGGAAAGTAGAGCTCGATATGGGGATAGGGAAAGTAGAGCTCAATATGGGGATAGGGAAAGTAGAGCTCGATACGCAGATAGGGGAAGTAGAGCGCGATACGCAGATAGGGAAGTTAGAGCTCGATATGGGGATAGGGAAAGTAGAGCATGATTTTGGGCTAGGGAAAGTAGAGCTCAATACGGGGATAGAGAAAGTAGAGCATGATATAGTGCTAGGGAGAGTAGAGTTCGATACGGGGAGAGGGAAAGTAGACCTCAATACATGGATAGGAAAATTAGAACTCAATGCGCGGATAGGGAAAGTTGAGCTCGATACGTGAATAGGGAAAGAAGAGCTCAATACGCAGATAGGGAAATTAGAGCTCGATACGCGGATAGGGAAAGTAGAGCTCAATACGCAGAAAGGGAAATAAGAGCTCGAGATGTGGATAGAGAAAATAGAGCTCAATATATGAAAATGGAAAGGAGAGCTCAATACACAGAGAGGGAAATTGGAGCACGATACGCAGATAGGGATAGGAGAGCTTGAGATGTCTGTAGGGAATATAGAGCTCGAGATGCGGATAGGGAAAGTAGAGCTTAATACGGGAATAGGGAAAGTAGAGCTCGATACGCGGATAGGAAAAGTAGGGCTCGAGACACGGATAGGGAAAGTAGAGCTCGATATGGTGATAGGGAAAGTAGAGCTCGAGATGCGGATAGGGAAAGTAGAGCCCGATACACGGATAGGGAAAGTGGAGCTCGATAGGCGGATAGGGAAAGTACAGCTCGATACGCGGAAAGGGAAAGTAAAGCTCGATTTGGGGCTAGGGAAATTAGAGCTCGATAAGCAGATAGGGAAAGTAGAGCTTGAGATGTGGTTAGGGAAAATAGAGCTCGAGATGCAGATAGGGAAAGTAGATCTCAATACGGGGATAGGAAAAGTAGAGCTCGAGACACGGATAGGGAAAGTAGAGCTTGATATGGGGATAGGGAAAGTAGAGCTTGATACGCGCATAGGGAAAGTAGAGTGATAGACAAATAGGGAACGTAGAGCTCGATATGTGGACAGGGAAAATAGAGCTCGATACGCGGATAGGGATAGTAGAGCTTGGGATAGGGAGAGGGAAAGTAGAGCTCAATACGTGGATAGGGAAAGTAGAGCTCGATACTCGGATAGGGAAAGTAGAGCACAATACGCAAATAGGGAAAGTAGAGCTTCGGACAGGGATAGGGAAAGTAGAGCTTGAGATGCGGATAGGGAAAGTAGAGCTCGATACAGAGAAAGGGAAAGTAGAGCTTGATACGCAGATAGGGAAATTAGAGCTCAATACGCGGATAGGGAAAGTAGAGCTCGATAGGCGGATACGGAAAGTAGAGCTCGATAGGCGGATAGGGAAAGTAGAGCTCGATATGTGGATAGGGAAAGTAGAGCTCGATACGCGGATAGGGAAAGTAGAGCTCGATAAGCAGATAGGGAAAGTAGAGCTTGAGATGTGGTTAGGGAAAATAGAGCTCGAGATGCAGATAGGGAAAGTAGAGCTCAATACTTGGATAGGAAAAGTAGAGCTCGAGACACGGATAGGGAAAGTAGAGCTTGATATGGGGATAGGGAAAGTAGAGCTTGATACGCGCATAGGGAAAGTAGAGTGATAGACAAATAGGGAACGTAGAGCTCGATATGTGGACAGGGAAAATAGAGCTCGATACGCGGATAGGGATAGTAGAGCTTGGGACAGGGAGAGGGAAAGTAGAGCTCAATACGTGGATAGGGAAAGTAGAGCTCGATACTCAGATAGGGAAAGTAGAGCACAATACGCAAATAGGGAAAGTAGAGCTTCGGACAGGGATAGGGAAAGTAGAGCTTGAGATGCGGATAGGGAAAGTAGAGCTCGATACAGAGAAAGGGAAAGTAGAGCTTGATACGCAGATAGGGAAATTAGAGCTCAATACGCGGATAGGGAAAGTAGAGCTCGATAGGCGGATACGGAAAGTAGAGCTCGATAGGCGGATAGGGAAAGTAGAGCTCGATATGTGGATAGGGAAAGTAGAGCTCGATAGGCAGATAGGGAAAGTAGAGCTCAATAAGTGGATAGGGAAAGTAGAGCTCGATAAGTGGATAGGGAAAGTAGAGCTCGATATGGGGATAGGGAAATTAGAGCTCGATACGCAGATAGGGAAAGTAGAGCTTGAGATGTGGTTAGGGAAAATAGAGCTCGCGACGCAGATAGGGAAAGTAGAGCTCGATACACAGGTAGGGAAGGTAGAGCTCGAGACACGGATAGGGAAAGTAGAGCTCAATATGGGGATAGGGAAAGTAGAGCTCGATATAGAGATAGGGAAATTAGAGCTCAATACGGGGATAGGGAAAGTAGAGCTCGAGATGCGGTTAGGGAAAATAGAGGTCGAGATGTGGATAGGGAGAGTAGAGCTCAATACGGGGATAGGGAAAGTGGAGCTCGATACGCGGATAGGAAAAGTAGAGCTCGAGACACAGATAGGGAAAGTAGAGCTCGATATGGGGACAGGGAAATTAGAGCTCGATACATGGATATGGAAAGTAGAGCTTGATACACGGATAGGGAAAGTAGAGCTCAATACGGGGATAGGGAAAGTAGAGCTCGATACGCGGATAGGGAAAGTAGAGCTCGATATGCGGATACGAAAAGTAGAGCTCGATACGTGGACTGGGAAAATAGAGCTCGATACACGGATAGGGAAAGTAGAGCTTGGGAGAGGGATAGGGAAAGTAGAGCACAAGAAGCGGATAGGGAAAGCATAGCTTGATACGCGCGTAGGGAAAGTAGAGTGATACACAGATAGGGAAAGTAGAGCTCGATATGTGGACAGTGAAAATAGAGCTCGATACATGGATAGGGATAGTAGAGCTTGGGACAGGGATAGGGAAAGTAGAGCTCAATATGCGGATAGGGAAAGTAGAGCTCGATACTCGGATAGGGAAAGTAGAGTTCGACACGCGGATAGGGAAAGTAGAGCACAATACGCGAATAAGGAAAATAGAGCTCGATACGCAGATAGGGAAAGTAGAGCTTGGGACAGGGATAGTGAAAGTAGAGCTTGAGATGCGGATAGGGAAAGAGCTCGATAGACGGATAGGGAAAGTAGAGCTCGATACGCGGATAGGGAAAGTAGAGCACGATAGGCAGATAGGGAAAGTAGAGCTCGATAAGCGGATAGGGAAAGTAGAGCTCGATAGGCGGATAGGGAAAGTAGAGCTCGATACGCAGATAGGGAAAGTAGAGCTCGATTGGCAGATAGGGAAAGTAGAGGTGATACGGGGATTGGGAAAGTAGAGCTTGAGATGTGGGTAGGGAAAATAGAGCTCGAGATGCGGATAGGAAAAGTAGAGCTCAATACGGGAATAGGGAAAGTAGAGCTCGCTACGCGGATAGGAAACGTAGGGCTCGAGACACGGATAGGGAAAGTAGAGCTCGATATGCGGATAGGGAAATTAGAGCTCGATACGTGGATAGGGAAAGTAGAGCTTGATAGACAGATAGGGAAAGTAGAGCTCGATATGCGGATAGGGGAGGTAGTGATCAATACGGGGATAGGGAAAGTAGAGCTCGATACGCGGATAGGAAAAGTAGAGCGTGGGACAGGGATAGGGAAAGTAGAGCTCGATACGCGGAAAGGGAAAGTAGAGTTCGATACGCGGATAGGGAAAGTAGAGCTCGATATGGTGATAGGGAAAGTGGAGCTCGATACGTGGATAGGGAAAGTAGAGCTTGGGACAGGGATAGGGAAAGTAGAGCTCGAGGTGCTAATAGGGAAAGTAGAGCTCGATAGACGTATAGGGAAAGTAGAGCTCGATAGGCGGATAGGGAAAGTAGAGCGCGATATGCGGATAGGGAAAGTAGAGCTCAATATGGTGATAGGGAAAGTAGAGCTCGATATGCAGATAGGGAAATTAGAGCTCGATACGCGGATTGGGAAAGTAGAGGTCGATACGGGGATAGGGAGAGTAGAGCTCGATATGCGGATAGGGAAAGTAGAGCTTGATATGAGGATAGTGAAAGAAGAGTTCGATATGGGGCTAGGGAAAGTAGAGCTCGATACGCGGATAGGGAAAGTAGAGCTCGATATGGGGCTAGGGAAAGTAGAGCTCGATACGCAGATAGGGAATGTAGAGCTTGAGATGTCGGTAGGGAAAATAGAGCTCGAGATGCGGATAGGGAAAGTGGAGCTCAATACGGGGATAGGGAAAGTAGAGCGCGATAAGCGGATCGGAAAAGTAGAGCTCGAGACATGGACAGCAAAAGTAGAGCTTGGGACAGGGATAGGGAAAGTAGAGCTCGACACGCGGATTGGGAAAGTAGAGTTCGATACGTGGATAGGGAAAGTAGAGCTCGATACGCGGATAGGGAAAGTAGAGCTCGATACGCAGAGAGGGAAAGTAGAGCGCGATATGCGGAAAGGGAAAGTAGAGCTCGATATGGTGATAGGGAAAGTAGAGCTCGATACGCGGAAAGGGAAAGTAAAGCTCGATTTGGGGCTAGGGAAATTAGAGCTCGATAAGCAGATAGGGAAAGTACAGCTTGAGATGTGGTTAGGGAAAATAGAGCTCGAGATGCAGATAGGGAAAGTAGAGCTCAATACGGGGATAGGAAAAGTAGAGCTCGATACTTGGATAGGAAAAGTAGAGCTCGAGACACGGATAGGGAAAGTAGAGCTTGATATGGGGATAGGGAAAGTGGAGCTCGATACGCGCATAAGGAAAGTAGAGTGATACACAGATAGGGAAAGTAGAGCTCGATATGTGGACAGGGAAAATAGAGCTCGATACGCGGATAGGAAAAGTAGGGCTCGAGACACGGATAGGGAAAGTAGAGCTCGATATGGTGATAGGGAAAGTAGAGCTCAATACGCGGATAGGGAAAGTAGAGCTCGATACGTGGATAGGGAAAGTAGAGCTTGGGACAGGGATAGGGAAAGTAGAGCTCGAGATGCGGATAGGGAAAGTAGAGCTCGATACACGGATAGGGAAAATAGAGCTCGATAGGCGGATAGGGAATGTACAGCTCAATACGTGGATAGGGAAAGTAGAGTTCGATATGGGGATAGGGAAAGTAGAGCTCGATATGGGGATAGGGAAAGTAGAGCTCGATACGCAGATAGGGAAAGTAGAGCGCGATACGCAGATAGGGAAAGTAGAGTGATACACAGAGAGGGAAAGTAGAGCTCGATATGTGGACAGGTAAAATAGAGCTCTATACGCAGATAGGGATAGTAGAGCTTGAGATGTGGGTAGGGAAAATAGAGCTCGAAATGCGGATAGGGAAAGTAGATCTCAATACGGGAATAGGGAAAGTAGAGCTCGATACGCGGAGAGGGAAAGTAGAGCTCGATACGTGGAGAGGGAAAGTAAAGCGCGATATGCGGAAAGGGAAAGTAGAGCTCGATATGGTGATAGGGAAAGTAGAGCTCGATAC